>NC_053394.1:328581087-328954538 GCF_905171765.1 Bufo bufo | reverse complement strand
TAGCCTAACTCTTCTCATGCAACTCTTCAGCCGCCAAACACCAAAACAAAGAACCAATGAAACATAGGATTCTTAAAGGACTACTTCCACAAGATACTGGGGACATCCTCGGCTTCATGGGGTTTACTGATACTGCAGTGAGCCCCCATAGGGAGCCGGTGTAGAGGATGGGAGTGGTAGTGGCCCTGATTTAGTGTTGTGTTACGGTGTCTGAACTCAAGCTGTCGCTCCATGGGCTCTGTTGCAGTGAAAGTTATCGTACTGAAGAATAAGGCCATAGTTGAACATAACAGTTATTTTTACTAAGTGCAACTTAGAACTTGAAATGCATACATATAGCAGCAGCAGCAGTCTTTAATGCTATTCTTCTCTGACACTAAATGAGGAGGTATGGTGGCAGGGTGGATGGCTGCAGCTTGGCACTTAGATGATACTGACCTAGTGGCTGTTTGGTGATGGGTGGCCCAACTGTAGTCCCTCTCCACACACAGTGTCTTCAGTATGATTCTTGAAAGTCGATGCTCTGCAAGCTACTACAGTAACAAGACAGGACCTCTCATCTACTCGCTCTTCCTTCCACTCCTCCAAACTACTCTCTCCCCTAGACCTCCCTCTCCTGGCAGGAAAAAATTGATTTATTATGTACGTAAATAGAGTTGAGCGAACCCGAACTGCAAAGTTCGGGTTTATACCGAACTTTGCGAGTTCAGGTACCCGGACCCAAACCCGGACTTTTTCACTGAAGTTCGGGTTCGGTGTTTTTATTTTTTTCCGTTATAATATGATTATAACGGAAAATAATAGCATTCTTAACCACTTAGGGACCACAGGTTTATACCCCCCTAGTGACCAGGCCCTTTTTTACAAATCGGCACTTCACACTTAATGGTTTATTGCTTGGTCATGCAAGTTGGCACCCAAATGAATTTTACCTCCTTTTCTTCTCACAAATACAGCTTTCTTTTGGTGGTATTTTATTGCTGCTGAGATTTTTCATTTTTCTGATATTAATTAAAATAGACCGCAATTTTCTCAAAAAAAGTGTATTTTTAACTTTTTCTGGTAAAATTGTTCAAATATAATTACATTTCTATACAAGTTTGTGTCAGAATTTATTGTGCTACATGTCTTTAATAAAAAAAAATCCAATAAGTGTCTATTTATTGGTTTGCACAAAAGTTATAGCGTTTACAAACTATGGTACAAAAATGTGAATTTACGCATTTTGAAGCAGCTCTGACTTTCTGAGCACCTGTCATGTTTCTTGAGGTGCTAGAATGCCAGGATAGTATAAATACCCCCCAAATGACCCCATTTTAGAAAGAAGACACCCCAAAGTATTCGTGCAGGGGCATGGTGAGTTCATGTATGATTAAAAAAAAATTCACAAGTAAGCGGAAAATGACACTTTCTGAGAAAAAAAAAATAATAATAAAGTTTCCATTTCTGCTAACTTCTGGCAAAAAAAAAATCTCCCTACTTTCCGAAATGGGGTCATTTGTGGGGTGTGTACTGTTCTGGCATTTTGGGCGGGGCTAAATTGTGAGCAACCCTGTAAAGTCTAAGGCTGGGGTCACACTTGAGCATTTTACAGCGCGTTCAAACGCGCTGTAAAACGCTCAACACATGAAAACCAATGCTTCCCTATGGCCCTGGTTCTCACTTGAGCGTTTTACAGCGCGTTTGAACACGCTGAAAAACGCCCGACACATAAACAAGTTCTTGAGCTTCTTTGGGGCGTTTTGACGCGCGTTTGTGGCCATAGGACACTGCAGTCAATTACACAAACGCGCGTTTACTATTGCAAAAAACGCGCATAGAAACGCGCGACAAACACGCGTTAAACGCGCATATCAAATACGCTCAGGTCTGAACCCAGCCTAAAGGTACTCGTTGGACTTTCGGCCCCTTTACGCACCTAGGCTGCAAAAAAGTGTCACACGTGGTATTACCGTACTCAGGAGAAGTTGGGCAATGTGTTTTGGGGTGTATTTTTACATATACCCATGCTGGGTGAGAGAAATATCTCTGTAAATTGACAACTTTGTATAAAAAAATTAAAAAAGATATTTCTCACACACAGTATGGGTATATGTAAAAATACACCCCAAAACACATTGCCCTACTTCTTCTGAGTACGGCGATACCACATGTGTGACACTTTTTTGCAGCCTAGGTGCGCAAAGGGGCCCAAATTCCAATGAGTACCTTTTAGGAGGGCATTTTTTGACATTTGGTTTCCAGACTTCTTCTCACGCTTTAGGGCCCCTAAAATGCCAGGGCAGTATAAATACCCCACATGTGACCCCATTTTGGAAAGAAGACACCCCAAGGTATTCCGTGAGGGGCATGGCGAGTTCATAGATGATTTTTTTATTTTTTTTTCTCGCAAAGTCTCCCTTTCCGCTAACTTGTGACAAAAATTTCAATCTTTCATGGACTCAATATGCCCCTCAGCGAATACCTTGGGGTGTCTTTCCAAAATGGGGTCATTTGTGGGGTGTTTGTACTGCCCTGGCATTTGAGGGTCTCCACAATCATTACATGTATGGCCAGCATTAGGAGTTTCTGCTATTCTACTTATATTGAGCATACGGGTAATGAGAGTTTTCTTTTCCGTTCAGCCTCTGGGCTGAAATAAAAAATGAACGGCACAGATTTCTTCATTCGCATCGATCAATGTGGATGAAAAAATCTCTGCCAAAAAATTTGCAAAACAAAAGAGGGGAAAGGCATCTGCCAGGACATAGGAGCTCCGCCCAACATCCAAACCCGATTTCTCCATTCACATCAATCGATGTTGATGAATAAATCATTGCCAGAATTTTTTAAATTTTTTACACAAAGTGTTTGCCAAAGCATATGAACACCGCCCCTCAGCTCATAAGCCTCGGCAAACGTATCTTTTCCCCTCCCCTCCATGACGGCACCTTACTTGGAGATTATCCTCCTCCTCCAGCCAGGCAGGGACAGGAAGGTTCAAAAGGGCCCGCCTCCTCACTTATCTTCAGTGTCTTCCTGTCCCTGCCAGGCGGAAGATAGGACTACGTTCGTGCTCCGGTCGGGAGCTATCGCGGATGGCGGGTGCATTGCGCCAGCCACGGTCTTACCTTGGGCAAGTAAGTCCGTTCCATGGATGCCTACCGCGGTCCTCTCCTTATTCAAAACTCGCGCGCACCAGCGCGTAGTGGCAGGCCGCGGCAACTGGACACTCAAAGGAGTACTTCCGGTTTCTAGGCCGCCCGCTGCCCGAGATTCTCGGCTCCGGCGGGTGACGTCATATGGGGGCCTAATTGAGGTAGCCGGAGAGTTGCCGGCCCGGATGACGTCAGAGGTCCTGGGAAGACTTCCGGCCATACGTAGTTTTAAAAACTGGCGCCCTGGTCAAGTCGGATGTCGGCCTCTGACCAGAGAGTTTGCAAGCTTTCCTGCAGCCTCAGATATCCGCACATATGGATCAGGAGGAAGCTATGGACCAACCTGTAGCTGTGAGTGACATCCAGGTTGTGAGTATGGAATGCTGCTTGCACTGTTACTAAGTCTTTCTCATCTTTCCCCTTTTTTTGTATGGAAGAGTGACAAAGATAGTTCCGTAAGGCCTAAAATATCGCCGAAATCTAAAATTCCTAGATGTCGCGTATGTTCTGCCAAACTCCCCGATAATTATGCTAAAAAACTTTGTGGAAAATGCATTGATAGCATTGTTAGGGAAGAAGTCCCGTCCTTAAAACAGGAATTGCAGTGCCTGATTAAACAAGAAATAAAAACCGCTTTCTCAGATTTTTCTGCAGCCGCTAGCGTTCCATCAACATCAAAACAGGGGCCCAGGAAAAAATCCCCCTTAAAAACCTCTTCATCTTCCTCTGATGTTTCTTCAGATAGCGATGAGGATAGTATTAATTCTGACTCTGATGGAGATTTTAAAAATTATCTTTTTTCATCTGACGATATAAACGATCTATTGAAAGCGGTCAGGGATACCATGGAAATTAAAGAAGAAAAAGTACATAGGTCCGCCCAGGATAGAATGTTTTCAGTATTAGAAACCAAGAAGAAAAGGGTATTTCCGGTACACAAAAATCTGCAGTCTCTTATCTTGAGGGAGTGGAAAAATCCTGACAGGAAGGTTTTCCTACCCCGAACAATTAGGAAAAGGCTTCCTTTCGACGAAGAAGAATTGTCCCCGTTCTTGAGTTGTCCTAAAATTTACGTTTCACTCTCCAAACTAGCTAAAGGTTCTTCTTTACCATTCGAAGATACAGGATCATTGCGTGATCCTATGGACAAAAAAGTGGATGCTAACCTTAAAAGAACCTGGGATGCGATCGCGGCTTTATTTAAACCTAATATCGCGGCCACGTCCGTAGCTAGGTCCCTAAAAAGTTGGTTGGAACAACTAGATATACTATTAAAATCCAATACCCCATACGAAAACTTTGCAGACTCCTTCCCTCTCCTATTAAAAGCCGTAGATTTTCTGTCAGACACAACAGCGGATTCTGTCAGGCTGGCCGCAAGAGCTACGGCTCTAGCCAATAACTCTAGAAGGGCACTTTGGCTAAAAGCTTGGTCCGGAGACACAGGTTCCAAAGCAAAACTATGTAACATCCCGTTTTATGGTAATCTTCTCTTTGGTCAGGACTTAGATAAAATTCTAGAGAAAGCTTCTGATTCCAAAAAGAACTTCCCAGAGGATAAAAAGAAGAGGAAAGCTCCCTTTTTTCGTCCCCAAAAAAAGGTTAGTTTTCAAAATAAAAGGAGTAAAACGGAAAACTGGAGATCAGGAAGACAGAAAGGGAAGGGTTTTATGTTCTCTCCCCGTTCCGAGGAATCTTCCAAAAAATGACGCCAGAGCCCCAGTGGGGGGAAGACTGGGAAAATTTGTGGATTGCTGGGGAAAATACTCATGCAGCCACTGGTTACTAAATACCCTCCACAAGGGGTACAGTATTCCCTTTGTCAAGAGTCCCCCCTCTCTATTTGTTCAGACTCCAGTTCAGAGCTCGGAACATCTCCAGCTTTGCATGGAGCAAGAAATCGAACTGCTAGTTCAGATGAACGTCTTAGTTCCGGTACCAACGGATCAAGTCTGTCTGGGCTGTTATTCCAGGGTTTCCTTGGTAAAAAAACCAAACGGGAAAATGCGTCTCATTATAAATATGAAAGCCCTGAACAGGTCCATAAAGTACGAGAAATTCAGGATGGAATCTATAAGAACCACGGTCAAAATTCTACAAGAAGGGGTGTTTCTAGCATCCATAGATTTAAAAGATGCATATTTTCACGTACCCATTCATCCAGGGTCACAACCTTTCTTGAGAATAGCGGTATGGGTCCAAGGGCATCTAAAACATTTCCAGTTTCAAGCCCTACCCTTTGGGATAACGACTGCCCCCAGACTTTTTACAAAAATTATGCTAGAGGCAATAACCCCTCTGAGAAAGGAAAAAATAATGATAGTTCCATACCTGGACGACCTTTTGATAGTGGGGGACTCCCAGAAAGACCTAGAGACCAATCTATCCAAAACGATAGACAGACTGGAGGAACTGGGTTGGATTTTAATTTGGGAGAAGTCTCACTTAGTTCCCACGCAAAAAATAGTTTTTTGGGGAATTCTCATAGACTCGGTGAGCCAAAAATGCTTTTTACCAGCAGAAAAGATCACAAAAATCCAATCCCAAGTAAAACAATTCAGGCAACAAAAATCCCACACCATAAGACAAATGATGGCCCTGATAGGATCCTTTACAGCTTGTATCCCGGCAGTGAAGTGGGCGCAAATACATTCCCGTCCTCTTCAGACGTTTATGTTAAAAATATGGAACAGGAAACAAGATTCCCTGGACAGTCTAATAACAATTCCGGATCACATTCAGTCCTCACTAAAATGGTGGGAATTCAATTTAAATTTACAGAGGGGAGTTCCATGGATATTGAGAGATCAGTTGATCCTCACCACGGATGCCAGCCTATGGGGCTGGGGAGCACATCTCCAAACAGTGTCAGCCCAAGGGGAGTGGTCACAATCCCAGAAGAGGTACTCATCAAATCACCGGGAACTTCTGGGGGTGTGGGAGGCTCTGAGTTACTTCTCAGAGGAGTTAAAGAGGTCCAACGTACAAATAAGATCCGACAACAAGACGGTGGTAGCATATATAAATCACCAGGGAGGAACAAAAAGCAAACAACTACAAGCCCTAGCCAACAGGATTTTCTTGTGGGCGGAGGAGAATCTCCTCTCCCTATCAGCGGTTTTCCTAAAAGGGACGCAAAACATCCAAGCGGATTTCCTCAGCCGCAGGAAATTAGATCCGGGGGAATGGAGTTTAAAAGAGGAAATTTTTCAGACCTTAACACAAAGGTGGGGTCTTCCCCAAATAGACCTTTTTGCAAACAAAATAAATGCAAAATTACCAACTTATTTTTCCCTAGATCCATGGGATCCGAGAAGTGCAGGAACAGATGCGCTAGCTCTTCCTTGGAATTTCCAACTGGCATTCTGTTTCCCACCTCTGCCTCTGATTCCAAGGGTTCTCAGGAAAATAAAAGAAGAGAGGGCCGAGGTAATCCTAATTGTTCCCAACTGGCCGAGGAGATCCTGGTTTCCTCTCCTGGCAAAGATGTCCAAGGAGGATCCATGGATTCTACCCTGGTCAGAAGACCTCCTCTGTCAAGGGCCAGTTCCCCACCCAAAGACGCAAAGTCTGCACCTCTCTGCTTGGATCCTGAAAGGGCAGTCTTAAAATCTAAGGGTTTATCGGACAGAGTAAATAATACCATGCTAGCCAGCAAAAAAGAAGTCACTAATAAGATTTACCGCAAAATCTGGAATAGATATGTTTCCTGGTGTTCAGAAAGTACTTCTAACTCTGTGGGGAGTATTTTGTCTATTCTAGATTTTCTTCAAGAAGGTTTTAATAAAGGGTTAAAACCTAGCACTCTTAGAGTTCAGATTTCAGCATTAAGTGCCTATTTAGATGAAAAAATAGCTCTTAATCCATGGATCATTCGCTTCATGAAGGGAACCGTCAGACTCAGACCCCGGAGTAGACCTCTGGTCGCTCCGTGGGATTTAAACTCTGTCCTCTCCGGTCTCACTAAACCCCCCTTTGAACCCTTAGAGTCAGCAAATATCAGATATCTGACCCTTAAAACTGTATTTCTAGTGGCCATTACTTCTGCACGTAGGGTTAATGAGATACAGGCCTTCTCGGTTAAAAAAAAACCTTCATGACGATCAGAGACGACAGAATAATTCTAAGATTCAACAATTCCTTTCTACCTAAGGTTGTCTCAGAGTTCCATAGGATGGAGGAGGTGGTTCTCCCTTCGTTCTGTGAAAATCCCAGATCTAAAAAAGAAGAGGTTTTTCACACTTTGGATGTCAGGAGGTGTGTTCTGAAGTATATGTCAGAAACTAAAGACTGGAGAAAATCTAATAACCTATTTGTCCAATTCTTAGGGGGTAGGAGAGGATTAAAAGCGTCCAAACCTTCTATTACACGCCGGTTAAAATCGGCCATTTCAGAAGCCTACATAGCAATAGGAGAACGACCCCCGGTAAATATCAAGGCTTATTCTACAAGGGCAGTATCGACTTCATGGGCGGAAGAAGCATCCGCTTCCTTGGATCAGATCTGTAGGGCAGCAACCTGGTCGAATCCTCATACCTTTGTAAAACACTACAGGATAGATATTGATTCTAAAAGAGACCTATCCTACGGTAGGAAAGTTTTACAAGCACTTGTCCCTCCCTAATTGACTAATCTGTTAGTTCTCCAAGTAAGGTGCCGTCATGGAGGGGAGGGGAAAAGTTGAATTAGTCTTACCGGTAATTCCTTTTTCGCGAATCCTCCATGACTGCACCGCTTATATTCCCCCCCCCAAAAAAAAAAAAAAAGAGACTAGTTATAAAATTAAATAATTAGTCTAGAGTTATATGTATGAGATTTAATATGTATAACAGAGAATAGATAAGTAACTGGTGAAGGTCACGAATGAGTGTGTAAGTTTAGGGCCTGTCAAGTCCAAAAGACACTGAAGATAAGTGAGGAGGCGGGCCCTTTTGAACCTTCCTGTCCCTGCCTGGCTGGAGGAGGAGGATAATCTCCAAGTAAGGTGCCGTCATGGAGGATTCGCGAAAAAGGAATTACCGGTAAGACTAATTCAACTTTTTTTACTGCAGAGGAGAAATCTTGTCTTGCAGCGCCGCATACACCGACTTTGTGTAATCTGACAGCAGCGCAATGCTTCTGTCAGAATGCACATCAGTGCTGCAGCTGGTTGATCGCTTGGTCCACCTAGAAGCTAAAAATAAAAAATAAAAAAAATAAACAGGCAGCAACTCAAGGGCTGATCCTAAATGAGCTGTCTCCACCGAACTCCAGACTGGGCGGTGAAAGGGGGCAATACGGGTGCGGCGGAAACAGGGGATTGCCAATTTGGGTTTGCCAGCACCTCTGGGAGACTAAGGGCTCTATGGGCCTGTGAACGCGGTGGCTGCGACGGGGGAGTTACTGCACGTGCCACCGTACCAGCTTGAACTGCCCTTCTGGTGCTCGCCACTTCACCAGGGAATACGGCAGTGCTGGTAGAAGGTCCAGGATGTTCTGCGCTGCTGGTGTATGCCGCACCATAAAAAAGATCAGTGCTAGCACCACTCTGCTGCAAATGAGGCTCATCACGCAGGGTATGCAGAACACTGACATGGGATCGGGTACGCCTGACCATAGCAGGGACCTCAACCTCATCATCTTCACTAGCGGTTAGAGTGCCACTGCTGTCTACAGGTTCATATTCTGAACCACTGGATTCAGCGGATGAGGCGTCCCCATCGCTTTCATCCATCACGGACAGAATCCTGTAGGCCTCTTCAGCGGATACCCCTTGTTTGACATTTTGGGCTAACAAAATTTAGGGGGTATTCCTCTGAGACTACCCAGGAAAAAGAGCACACCTGCCTAGTAAAAAGGAGTGCTTGCGAAGTAAAGCTGCGATCGCTAATAAAGATCCAGAAAGCTCAAAAGTGATCTTTATAGCGCCACAGCGATTTTACTGTGTTTTTGCAGTGATCAAAAAAAAATAATTCTGTTACTGCGGTGGGGCGGACTGAACGCAAGTGTGGGCACAAGATCAGGCCTGATCGGGCGAACACTGCGTTTTTTGTAGAGCCTAAGGTGACCCTAATGTACCGATATACACTCACCTAAAGAATTATTAGGAACACCTGTTCTATTTCTTATTAATGCACTTATCTAGTCAACTAATCACATGGCAGTTGCTTCAATGCATTTAGGGGTGTGGTCCTGGTCAAGACAATCTGCTGAACTCCAAACTGAATGTCAGAATGGGAAAGAAAGGTGATTTAAGCAATTTTGAGCGTGGCATGGTTGTTGGTGCCAGACGGGCCGGTCTGAGTATTTCACAATCTGCTCAGTTACTGGGATTTTCACGCACAACCATTTCTAGGGTTTACAAAGAATGGTGTGAAAAGGGAAAAACATCCAGTATGCGGCAGTCCTGTGGGCGAAAATGCCTTGTGGATGCTAGAGGTCAGAGGAGAATGGGCCGACTGATTCAAGCTGATAGAAGAGCAACGTTGACTGAAATAACCACTCGTTACAACCGAGGTATGCAGCAAAGCATTTGTGAAGCCACAACACGCACAACCTTGAGGCGGATGGGCTACAACAGCAGAAGACCCCACCGGGTACCACTCATCTCCACTACAAATAGGAAAAAGGGGCTACAATTTGCACAAGCTCACCAAAATTGGACTGTTGAAGACTGGAAAAATGTTGCCTGGTCTGGTCTCGATTTCTGTTGAGACATTGAAATGGTAGAGTCCGAATTTGGCCTAAACAGAATGAGAACATGTATCCATCATCTGATGGCTACTTCCAGCAGGATAATGCACCATGTCACAAAGCTCGAATCATTTCAAATTGGTTTCTTGAACATGACAATGAATTCACTGTACTCAAATGGCCCCCACAGTCACCAGGTCTCAACCCAATAGAGCATCTTTGGGATGTGGTGGAACGGGAGCTTCGTGCCCTGGATGTGCATCCCTCAAATCTCCATCAACTGCAAGATGCTATCCTATCAATATGGGCCAACATTTCTAAAGAATGCTATCAGCACCTTGTTGAATCAATGCCACGTAGAATTAGGGCAGTTCTGAAGGCAAAAGGGGGTCCAACATCGTATTAGTATGGTGTTCCTAATAATTGTTTAGGTGAGTGTAGATCTGATTGCGATCAGTCTTGATCACTTACAGATACTATATAGTACTACTGCTGATTAGCGACAGCGATGACGCTAATCAGCGACTAATCAGTGACTGCGGTGCGGTGGGCTGGGCACTAACTACCTAACTAGTAGCTAAGTAACTAGCGGTGATAAGAGACCATTACAGGGGGGTGATCAGGGAGCCTATATGGGGTGATCAGGGGTTAATAAGGGGTTAATAAGTGACAGGGGGGGGTAATGTGTGTGTGTGTGTGGTGTTTGGTGCTACTTACAGAGCTGCCTGTGTCCTCTGGTGGTCGATCCAAGCAAAAGGGACCACCAGAGGAGCAGGTAGCAGGTATATCAGACGCTATTTACAAAATAGCGTCTGATATACCTATTTGATTGGTTATTTTAAAAATCTACAGCCTGCCAGCCAATGATCAGCGCTGGCAGGCTGTAGTTCAACTTGAGCGCGCGTTCACAGGAAATCTCAGGTCTCACGAGATGACGCCAATAGGCATCACTGAGACCTGAGAGCGCTGCCGTCCAGACGCCTATCGGCGTTACAGTGGCGGCAAGCGGTTAAAACAGAATGCTAAATAAAATGTATATTAAAGGGTTAAAAAATAATAATACTCACTTCATCCACTTGATTGCGCAGCCGGTATCTTCTTTTCTTCAAACCTGCAAAAGGACCTGCGATGATGTCACCGCAGGTCCTGCTGAATGAAGATAGAAGGTGAGTTTTTTTTTATTTTTAACCCCTCAATAGACATTTTATTTAGCATTCTGTTTTAAGAATGCTATTATTTTCCGTTATAACCATGTTATGACAGAAAATAATAAAGTGAAGTTCGGGTCCCCATTGACTTAACCACCTCAGCCCCCAGTGCTTAAACACCCTGAAAGACCAGGCCACTTTTTACACTTCTGACCTACACTACTTTCACCGTTTATTGCTCGGTCATGCAACTTACCACCCAAATGAATTTTACCTCCTTTTCTTCTCACTAATAGAGCTTTCATTTGGTGGTATTTCATTGCTGCTGACATTTTTACTTTTTTTGTTATTAATTGAAATTTAACGATTTTTTTGCAAAAAAATGACATTTTTCACTTTCAGTTGTAAAATTTTGCAAAAAAAACGAGATCCATATATAAATTTTGCTCTAAATTTATTGTTCTACATGTCTTTGATAAAAAAAAAATGTTTGGGTAAAAAAAAAATGGTTTGGGTAAAAGTTATAGCGTTTACAAACTATGGTACAAAAATGTGAATTTCCGCTTTTTGAAGCAGCTCTGACTTTCTGAGCACCTGTCATGTTTCCTGAGGTTCTACAATGGCCAGACAGTACAAACACCCCACAAATGACCCCATTTCGGAAAGTACACACCCTAAGGTATTCGCTGATGGGCATAGTGAGTTCATAGAACTTTTTATTTTTTGTCACAAGTTAGTGGAAAATGATGATTTTTTTCTTTTTTTTTTCTTTTCTTACAAAGTCTCATATTCCACTAACTTGTGACAAAAAATAAAAACTTCCATGAACTCACTATGCCCATCAGCGAATACCTTGGGGTCTCTTCTTTCCAAAATGGGGTCACTTGTGGGGTAGTTATACTGCCCTGGCATTCTAGGGGCCCAAATGTGTGGTAAGGAGTTTGAAATCAAATTCTCTAAAAAATGACCTGTGAAATCCGAAAGGTGCTCTTTGGAATATGGGCCCCTTTGCCCACCTAGGCTGCAAAAAAGTGTCACACATCTGGTATCTCCGTACTCAGGAGAAGTTGAGGAATGTGTTTTGGGGTGTCTTTTTACATATACCCATGCTGGGTGAGATAAATATCTTGGTCAAATGCCAACTTTGTATAAAAAAATGGGAAAAGTCTTTTGCCAAGATATTTCTCTCACCCAGCATGGGTATATGTAAAATGACACCCCAAAACACATTCCCCAACTTCTCCTGAGTACGGAGATACCAGATGTGTGACACTTTTTTGCAGCCTAGGTGGGCAAAGGGGCCCATATTCCAAAGAGCACCTTTCGGATTTCACAGGTAATTTTTTAGAGAATTTGATTTCAAACTCCTTACCACACATTTGGGCCCCTAGAATGCCAGGGCAGTATAACTACCCCACAAGTGACCCCATTTTGGAAAGAAGAGACCCCAAGGTATTCGCTGATGGGCATAGTGAGTTCATGGAAGTTTTTATTTTTTGTCACAAGTTAGTGGAATATGAGACTTTGTATGAAAAAAAAAAAAAAAATCAGCATTTTCCACTAGCTTGTGACAAAAAATAAAAAATTCGAGGAACTCGCCATGCCCCTCACGGATTACCTTGGGGTGTCTTCTTTCCAAAATGGGGTCACTTGTGGGGTAGTTATACTGCCCTGGCATTTTCCAGGGGCCCTAATGTGTGGTAAGTAGGTAAATGACCTGTGAAATCCTAAAGGTGCTCTTTGGAATATGGGCCCCTTTGCCCACCTAGGCTGCAAAAAAGTGTCACACATGTGGTATCTCCGTACTCAGGAGAAGTTGAGGAATGTATTTTGGGGTGTCCTTTTACATATACCCATGCTGGGTGAGATAAATATCTTGGTCAAATGCCAACTTTGTATAAAAAAATGGGAAAAGTTGTCTTTTGCCAAGATATTTCTCTCACCCAGCATGGGTATATGTAAAATGACACCCCAAAACACATTCCCCAACTTCTCCTGAGTACGGAGATACCAGATGTGTGACACTTTTTTGCAGCCTAGGTGGGCAAAGGGGCCCATATTCCAAAGAGCACCTTTCGGATTTCACAGGTCATTTTTTAGAGAATTTGATTTCAAACTCCTTACCACACATTTGGGCCCCTAGAATGCCAGGGCAGTATAACTACCCCACAAGTGACCCCATTTTGGAAAGAAGAGACCCCAAGGTATTCGCTGATGGGCATAGTGAGTTCATGGAAGTTTTTATTTTTTGTCACAAGTTAGTGGAATATGAGACTTTGTATGAAAAAAAAAAAAAAAAAAATCAGCATTTTCCACTAGCTTGTGACAAAAAATAAAAAATTCTAGGAACTCGCCATGCCCCTCACGGAATACCTTGGGGTGTCTTCTTTCCAAAATGGGGTCACTTGTGGGGTAGTTATACTGCCCTGGCATTTTCCAGGGGCCCTAATGTGTGGTAAGTAGGTAAATGACCTGTGAAATCCTAAAGGTGCTCTTTGGAATATGGGCCCCTTTGCCCACCTAGGCTGCAAAAAAGTGTCACACATGTGGTATCGCCGTATTCAGGAGAAGTTGGGGAATGTGTTTTGGGGTGTCATTTTACATATACCCTTGCTGGGTGAGAGAAATATCTTGACAAAAGACAACTTTTCCCATTTTTTTATACAAAGTTGGCATTTGACCAAGATATTTCTCTCACCCAGCATGGGTATATGTAAAATGACACCCCAAAACACATTCCCCAACTTCTCCTGAGTACGGCGATACCAGATGTGTGACACTTTTTTGCAGCCTAGATGCGCAAAGCTGCCCAAATTCCTTTTAGGAGGGCATTTTTAGACATTTGGATACCAGACTTCTTCTCACGCTTTGGGGCCCCTAGAATGCCAGGGCAGTATAAATACCCCACATGTGACCCCATTTTGGAAAGAAGACACCCCAAGGTATTCAATGAGGGGCATGGCGAGTTCATAGAAATTTTTTTTTTTTGGCACAAGTTAGCGGAAATTGATATTTTTAATTTTTTTCTCGCAAAGTCTCCCGTTCCGCTAACTTGGGACAAAAATTTCAATCTTTCATGGACTCAATATGCCCCTCACGGAATACCTGGGGGTGTCTTCTTTCCGAAATGGGGTCACATGTGGGTATTTATACTGCCCTGGCATTCTAGGGGCCCTAAAGCGTGAGAAGAAGTCTGGAATATAAATGTCTAAAAAATTTTACGCATTTGGATTCCGTGAGGGGTATGGTGAGTTCATGTGAGATTTTATTTTTTGACACAAGTTAGTGGAATATGAGACTTTGTAAGAAAAAAAAAAATAAATTCCGCTAACTTGGGCCAAAAAAATGTCTGAATGGAGCCTTACAGAGGGGTGATCAATGACAGGGGTGTGATCAATGACAGGGGTGTGATCAATGACAGGGGTGTGATCAATGACAGGGGGGTGATCAATGACAGGGGGGTGATCAATGACAGGGGGGTGATCAGGGAGTCTATATGGGGTGATCACCACAGTCATTGATCATGCCCCTGTAAGGCTTCATTTAGACGTCCGGATGCGTTTTGCGGATCCGATCCATCTATCAGTGCATCCGTAAAAATCATGCGGACATCTGAATGGAGCTTTACAGGGGGGTAATCAATGACAGGGGGGTGATCAGGGAGTCTATATGGGGTGATAACCACAGTCATTGATCACGCCCGTGTAAGGCTTCATTCAGACGTCCGGATGCGGTTTGCGGATCCGATCCATCTATCAGTGGATCCGTAAAAATCATGCGGACATCTGAATGGAGCTTTACAGGGGGGTAATCAATGACAGGGGGGTAATCAATGACAGGGGGGTGATCAGGGAGTCTATATGGGGTGATCACCACAGTCATTGATCACGCCCCTGTAAGGCTTCATTCAGACGTCCGGATGCGTTTTGCGGATCCGATCCATCTATCAGTGCATCCGTAAAAATCATGCGGACATCTGAATGGAGCTCTACAGGGGGGTAATCAATGACAGGGGGGTGATCAAGGAGTCTATATGGGGTGATCACCACAGTCATTGATCATGCCCCTGTAAGGCTTCATTCAGACGTCCGTATGCGTTTTGCGGATCCGATCCATCTATCAGTGCATCCGTAAAAATCATGCGGACATCTGAATGGAGCTTTACAGGGGGTTGATCAATGACAGGGGTGTAATCAATAACAGGGGGGTGATCAGGGAGTCTATATGGGGTGATAACCACAGTCATTGATCATGCCCCTGTAAGGCTTCATTCAGACGTCCGTATGCGTTTTGCGGATCCGATCCATCTATCAGTGCATCCGTAAAAATCATGCGGACATCTGAATGGAGCTTTACAGGGGGGTGATCAATGACAGGGGGGTGATCAGGGAGTCTATATGGGGTGATCACCACAGTCATTGATCACGCCCCTGTAAGGCTTCATTCAGATGTCCGGATGCGTTTTGCGGATCCGATCCATCTATCAGTGCATCCGTAAAAATCATGCGGACATCTGAATGGAGCTTTACAGGGGGTTGATCAATGACAGGGGTGTAATCAATGACAGGGGGGTGATCAGGGAGTCTATATGGGGTGATAACCACAGTCATTGATCATGCCCCTGTAAGGCTTCATTCAGACGTCCGGATGCGTTTTGCGGATCCGATCCATCTATCAGTGGATCCGTAAAAATCATGCGGACGTCTGAATGGAGCTTTACAGGGGGGTAATCAATGACAGGGGGGTGATCAGGGAGTCTATATGGGGTGATCAGGGGCTAATAAGGGGTTAATAAGTGACGGGGGGGGGGGGGGTGTAGTGTAGTGTAGTGTAGTGGTGCTTGGTGCTACTTTACTGAGCTACCTGTGTCCTCTGGTGGTCGATCCAAACAAAGGGGACCACCAGAGGACCAGGTAGCAGGTATATTAGACGCTGTTATCAAAACAGCGTCTAATATACCTGTTAGGGGTTAAAAAAAACACATCTCCAGCCTGCCAGCGAACGATCGCCGCTGGCAGGCTGGAGATCAACTCTCTTACCTTCCGTTCCTGTGAGCGCGCGCGCCTGTGTGCGCGCGTTCACAGGAAATCTCGCGTCTCGCGAGAGGACGCGCCGGCGCGTCCAGGAGGAATGAATCAACCACCTCCAGGACGCGTCTGTGCGTACAGCGGTCTGGAGGTGGTTAAATGGGGTCCGGGTTCAGGGTGAAGTTCGGGACCCGAACCCGAACTTTGACCTGAAGTTCGGCTGAACCCGGCAAACCCTATACGCAAATGTAGGAATAGGGGCTAAGTAGAGCGTAGTAAGGATTGACCAACAGCTTAGGCTACTTTCACACTGGCGTTTCTGGGTCCGCTTGTCAAATCTGTTTCAGGGCTCTCATAAGCGGCCGAAAACGGATCAATTTAGCCCCAATGCATTCTGAATGGATAAGGATCCGTTCAGAATGCATCAGTTTGCCTCCGTTCAGCCTCCATTCCGCTCTGGAGGCGGACACCAAAACGCTGCCTGCAGCGTTTTGATGTCCGTCTGACGAAACTGAGCCAAACGGATCCGTCCTGACTTACAATGTAAGTCAATGGGGACGGATCCGTTTTCACTGACACAATATGGTGCAATTGAAATCGGATCAGCCTCCCATTGACTTTTAATGTAAGTCAAAACTGATCCGTTTGCATTGTTCATGGTAATGCAAACCGATCCGTTCTGAACGGATACAAGCGTTTGCATTATAGGTGTGGATCCGTCTGTGCAGATAACAGACGGATCCGCACCTAACGCAGGTGTGAAAGTAGCCCTAGGCCGAGTTCACACTTCAGTTATTTGGTCAGTTATTGTAAGCCATTACCAGTAGTGAAGCCTACTCAGAGATAAGGTGTAATGAAAAGATATTGACCTGTTTAGTATTTTCGTCCCGCACCTATTTTTGCTTCACTATAACTGATGGAAATAACTGACAAAATAACTGAAGTGTGAACTCAGCCTTAAGGCTTATTCAGAAGACTGTATGAATGGATCCGCATCCGTTCTGCAATTTTGCGAAAGGGGTGCGGACTCATTAATTTCAATGGTCCTGCAAAAGATGCGGACAGCACACGGTGTGCTGTCCACATCTATAGTTTCGTTCTGCAGCCCTTCAAAAAAGATTGAGCATTTCTATGATAGGGCCGGCCATGTGCGGTCTGTAAAATGCAGAATGCACACGGCTGGTATCTATGATTTGCAGATCCGCAATTTAGGGACCACAAAACACTTACGGTTGTCTGAATGAGCCCTTAGGCTAGTTTCTCACTAGCGTTCAGAGATCCAGCTGGCTGTTTTGCATATTTGCTGGGTTGTGGCCGGATATCCATGGGTCACCACTATAGTTAATGGCGCTGGTGGGAATTCAGACAGCACACGGCTAGATCTGTCAGTCTGTTCCTTCACATGAGCACTGATGAAGAATACCGCTCCATAGCTCTGAAGTTTGGCTCACTGACGTGTATAGCTATATTGCATGTGAACTAGAGATGAGCAAACTTCTTGAAGTTCGTTTCATGTCCAATTAGTTGAATTTTTCGAAAAATTCAATTAGCGTCCGAATAGATTCTACAAGAATCAAATATGGTCCAACTGGCCTAAAATTGGTATTGTACTTTCATTATTGCCTTTTAATAAATTTGGTTGAACTTGATGTACTTATGATTTTTTCAACCATATTAACTACTAGCAGAAGGACCCCGGCTTCGCACGGGTATATTTCATCTATTTAATGTTTGTGTGTGTCAGTATCCACTAAAACAGTGACATCTACAGAACCCCGTCGCTTAAACAGTGACCTCCACAGCGGCCACCCCTATATTAGTGACCTCCACAGTACCCCGTCTCGTTAACAGTGATTTCCACAATAACCTGCCTGTGGGTTTTGGAGGGGCCTGGCTGCTGACCTCTTGCCTCAGGATTATGGGCCCTCTCATCAGCCAGACCTCATTTGTTCACAAAGGACTTGAACTAACTTGAACTCCTGGTCTAATTCGTGCCATTTTGGGATGTTAAATGTCTGTGTATTGAAAAGGGTTGTGACATTGTATGTTTAAATGGTGATTTCTGTTCTGTTGTCCCCACATGTGTATTGGTGATTTCCCTTTGTCTTGAGAGATAATTGGATTACTCCTCGGGTGTCTCCAGGGCAGAGAGGAGGAAACCATGATGCATTGTGGGGATGTATTGTCTCTGTGTATCCTGCAGTGCTGCATATCTGTCCTGTGTCACAGTCTTCATTCTGGTCCCCTAGGGGCGTGTCCACCAGATGGGGACCTGCATAAATATGGGCGGGTAGCCCTCAATAAAGTGTTCCTGTTTTACCCTTTATCATGTTGAGGCTGATGTTTGGGTAACTGATCGACGCTGGGGATTGCTATACGCTGGGAGATTTGCTATACTCCCCTGGCTATAACTACTAGCTCTTTTAAGAGCTGTTCCTGCTCTCTGGTTTTAGGAGAGGTTCACCCACTGGAGCCTGGAGCCTTGTCGTAGGTCCAGGGTGGGTAGGAGACGGTGAGACCTCAACCAAGCTTCGGCGGTTCGTGGGGTCTGCAGTGCGTATGGTGTCAAGTTGAGTGCTTGGAGTCCTCGGAAAGCACTAGGAGCATCCATTCAACGGAGGTACCCGGTCGGGGTGCTAGGCGTTCCGTTACATTTGGTGGCAAGCAGTGGGATGGCGTCCTAGTGTGAGGAGAAGCAGCTCGGAGACGCCGTTCGTGGATTTACTAAATTGAGGGCAACGCTAGTATCCGTACAGCGCCCCTGGCTACAGCAGGATGGAATCGGCTAGTCTTCGGACAGCGTTCTATGACGAGGAGGAGGAGGCAGCCGCAGACTACAGGGATGCAGACAGAAAGGAAGTCTGGTATGATGCCCTGGAAAATGCCCAGCGGCAGCGAGGTGAGAGTCTCCCCAGTTATGAGCAGCGGCTACAGAAGCGTGTGGCGATGCGGATGGGTCTCTTGGGAGAGCAGCCCCTGGATGACTGGGTAACAGAGCTCCAGAACCTGGTATGTAAGGAGCTTTGGCTAGAGGACGCTTACCAGGCCCTAAGGTGGCATGTCATTCAACATTCCCCCTGGATGGCTGAGCACGACAGACCCGAGGGTGAGGAGTTTGATGGACCGGGGTTACTATGGGATGCCTTGGAGGAGGACATTGATCTTGGCAGCACGGAGGAGTCTAGGTTTTGGGATATCTACGACTACCGGATGGGCATGCATGTTTATGCTGACGGAAGGGAGGTGAGCAAAGACATGACCCACCTGGTAACAAGGGAGTGGGAGCTGGAGCAGACCTACCAACACCGGCTCAGCTCCATTAATCCCCAACCTACTCGAAAAGCAGAGCCATATCTGCCCCACTACAACTGGGAAGACTTGCCGGCGATACCCCCTGCTTCCCTACCAACTCCCAAAGTAGGGAACTTCATAGACTGGTTCTGGGAAGACCTCCCGATGGCAGGTGGAGATGGGACCGAGGTCTCTTCACCGTCCCCAAAAGAGATGCTGGACGGCCGGTTCAGATCCCCCACCAACCCTGCAGGAATGCCAGGAGGAGGAGGTAAGCGATTCCTCCTCTCCACAGCCGATCTGCAACAAGGTCCTGGGGATAGGATTCCCTGACCACATCCCAGTAGAAGAGCTGGCATCTGGGCAGAGCGCAGTCAGCCTCTGCCCTCCCCTATCCTTTTCTCCAGAGCCAGACATCCCACAGGCTACCCGAGTGGAAGAGCTGGCATCTGGGCAGAGCGCAGTTGGCCTCTGCCCTCCCCTATCCTCTTATCCAGAGCCTGACTCCCCACAGGCTACCCCAGCAGAAGAGCTGGCATCTGGGCCAAAAACAAGGAATAACTAAATTAAAAACAAAAGGACGGAAGGTATGTAGAAGAGAATAAAGGGCTAGCCGACTGCCTTAATGAATACTTCTGTTCAGTTTTTACAAAAGAAAAAGGAGAAGGACCTCCACTAGAAAGAATGACTAATAAATCGTTTGATGCATGTATCTTTACAGAGGAAGATGTTCTAAGTTTGCTGTCTAAGGTGAAGACAAATAAGTCACAGGGGCCTGATGAGATACACCCAAAATTATTAAAAGAGCTTAGTGGTGAGCTGGCAAAACCGTTAACAGATTTATTTAACCAATCATTAGTAACAGGAGTCGTCCCGGAAGATTAGAAATTGGCTAATGTCGTGCCCATTCACAAGAAAGGTAGTAGGGAGGAATCGAGCAACTATAGACCAGTGAGTCTGACATCAATAGTAGGCAAATTAATGGAAACCCTATTAAAGGATAGGATTGTGGAACATCTAAAATCCCATGGATTGCAAGATGAAAAACAACATGGGTTTACTTCAGGGAGATCATGTCAAACAAATCTTATAGATTTTTTTGACTGGGTGAATAAAATAATAGACGGTGGAGGTGCAGTAGACATCGCATATCTAGATTTTAGTAAGGCTTTTGACACTGTCCCACATAGAAGACTTATCAATAAACTGCAGTCATTGAGCATGGACTCCCATATTGTTGAGTGGATTAGGCAGTGGCTGAGTGACAGACAACAGAGGGTGGTAGTCAATGGTGAACATTCAAAACAAGGTCATGTTACCAGTGGGGTTCCACAGGGATCTGTACTGGGACCGATTTTGTTTAATATCTTCATAAGTGATATTGCAAAAGGCCTCGCTGGTAAGGTTTGTCTTTTTGCTGATGACACAAAGATAGGTAACAGGGTTGATGTTCCTGGAGGGAAACGCCAAATGGAAAAGGATTTAGGAAAACTAGAAGAATGGTCAGAACTCTGGAAACTGAAATTTAATGTGGATAAGTGCAAGATAATGCACCTGGGGCGTAAAAACCCAAGGGCAGAATATAGAATATTTGACACAGTCCTGACCTCAGTATCTGAGGAAAGGGATTTAGGAGTAATTATTTCAGAAGACTTAAAGGTGGGAAGACAATGTAATAGAGCAGCACGAAATGCCAGCAGAATGCTTGAATGTATAGGGAGAGGTATAAGCGGTAGAAAGAGTGAAGTGCTTATGCCGCTGTACAGAACACTGGTGAGACCTCACTTGGAGTATTGTGCGCAGTACTGGAGGCCATATCTCCAGAAGGATATAGATACTCTAGAGAGAGTTCAGAGAAGAGCTACTAAACTAGTACATGGATTGCAGGATAAAACTTACCAGGAAAGGTTAAAGGACCTTAATATGTATAGCTTGGAAGAAAGAAGAGACAGAGGGGATATGATAGAAACTTTTAAATACATAAAGGGAATCAACTCGGTAAAGGAAGAGAGCATATTTAAAAGAAGAAAAACTACCACAAGAGGACACAGTTTTAAATTAGAGGGGCAAAGGTTTAAAAGTAATATAAGGAAGTATTACTTTACTGAGAGAGTAGTGGATGCATGGAATAGCCTTCCTGCAGAAGTGGTAGCTGCAAATACAGTGAAGGGGTTTAAGCATGCATGGGATAGGCACAAGGCCATCCTTCATATAAGATAGGGCCGGGGGCTATCCATAGTATTCAGTATATTGGGCAGACTAGATGGGCCAAATGGTTCTTATCTGCCGACACATTCTATGTTTCTATGTTTCTATGGGGACCTGCATAAATACGGGCGGGTAGCCCTCAATAAAGTGTTCCTGTTTTACCCTTTATCATGTTGAGGCTGATGTTTGGGTAACTGATCGACGCTGGGGATTGCTATACGCTGGGAGATTTGCTATACTCCCGTGGCTATAACTACTAGCTCTTTTAAGAGCTGTTCCTGCCCTCTGGTTTTAGGAGAGGTTCACCCACTGGAGCCTAGAGCCTTGTCGTAGGTCCAGGGTGGGTAGGAGACGGTGAGACCTCAACCAAGCTTCGGCGGTTCGTGGGGTCTGCAGTGCGTACGGTGTCAAGTGGAGTGCTTGGAGTCCTCGGAAAGCACTAGGAGCATCCATTCAACGGAGGTACCCGGTCGGGGTGCTAGGCGTTCCGTTACACCGCCCCCTTAACAGTGATCTCCACAGTACTCTGCTCCCTTAAAATGTGACCTCTACAGCACCCCGCCCCTTAACACTGACCTTGGTAGCGGACCGTCTCCTTAACTGTGACCTCCACCATTCCCTGCCCCCTTAGCAGAGACCCCCACAGTGCCTGCCCCTTTAACAGTGACCTCCACAGCAGCCCGCCCCTTTAACAGTGACCTCCACAATGGCAGCCCCTTTATTAGTAACCTCCACAGTACCCCATCTCCTTAAAAGTGGCCTCCACAGCAACCCTGCCCCCTTAAGTGACCTCCACAGCAGCCCGACCCTTTATTAGTGACCTACATAGTACTCCATCTCCTTAACAGTGATTTCCACAATACCCTGTCCCCTTAACAGTGGCCTCTACAACAATATGCCCCTTAACACTGACCTCCATAGCAGACCATCCTCTTAACTGTGACCCCCACAGCAGCCTGCCCCTAGGGTGGCCAGAGGTCGGTTTTATGCCAGACAGTCCTTTCAGACTCCCTGTCCTCTGTAAGGTGGCGATACCTAATATGTGTGTCTTTTCTTTTTTTAATTATTTTTTTATTCTAAAATCAGGGGAATGGGGCGTTTGTTTTTTTTTTACTTAAATTATATATTTTTTTATGGTTTTTTTTTTACTTTATTTCTGTCCCACTCTGGGACTTCAACTTTTGGGGGTCTGATCCCCTGCAATGCATTACAATACATCTGTATTGTAATGCATTGCCTATTACACTGAGTAATACACTAACATGTTGTCTAGGAGACCCAGTCAAGGGCTGGATCTCCTCGGCTTCTGTAGAAGTCAGGTCCATCGGGCTGCCTTCTCACCCATTGGTCCCCATCACCGCAGCGCAAGGACCCGATGGAGATCTTCACTCACAGACCAGGGCAGCATAGACAAGGGCTGGGGGAAGGGGGTTGCTGTAGAATTGCGCTTTCCTGTGTAATATAACCGAAGAGGTGAATATGGCGTCACACTACATTGTATGTACAGCACAGTATGACCCCTGCTGTAGGATAGGTGCCCATTCTATGTATTGCTGTATTGCTGCAGGGCTGACACCGACTGTCCCAATGGTCTGAGCCCCTAATAACCACAGCTCACTGTCTCCATACATAAGGGAAGCCTACAAGTAGCCAGGTTTTAATGGATTTACACCTATCGCAAGAACTAATATTCTGGGACTTGTAGTTCCCCAGAAGCAGTACAGGAAAGGTGGGGGGCTCTGGTTTTCTTCGACCCCCGTATCTACATCAGTGCTGGAAATGCTCCATTCACATGTCCTACGGCAATGGCTAAATACTATACTTGGCAAGGACCTACTGACGTCACAACATCATGTGGCACTCCCAGATCACGTGGATCAGAAACAGGAGAGTAACGTGCTTTTCTTACATGGATCATGGAGTTCGCGAGTGTCAGCCGCACGGGAGAAGTATGTGGAACCTACTCATGTAGTAACTTATTTTAAACTGAGATGTGGGGGGGACTGTACGCTGAGAGGTGGGGGGGACTGTACACTGAGGTGTGGGGGGGACTGTACGCTGATGTGTGGGGGGGACTGTACGCTGAGGTGTGGGGGGGACTGTACGCTGAGGTGTGGGGGGGACTGTACGCTGAGGTGTGGGGGGGACTGTACGCTGAGGTGTGGGGGGACTGTACGCTGAGGTGTGGGAGGGACTGTACGCTGAGGTGTGGGAGGGACTGTACGCTGAGGTGTGGGGGGGACTGTACGCTGAGGTGTGGGGGGGACTGTACGCTGAGATGTGGGGGGGACTGTACGCTGAGATGTGGGGGGGACTGTACGCTGAGATGTGGGGGGACTGTACGCTGAGATGTGGGGGGACTGTACATTGAGGTATGGGGGGGACTGTACACTGAGATGTGGGGGGACTGTACATTGAGGTATGGGGGGGACTGTACACTGAGATGTGGGGGGAATGTACACAGATGTGGGGGGAATGTACACTGAGGTATGTGGGGGGACTGAACATTGAGGTGTGGGGGGACTGTACACTAAGATGTGGGGGGGGACTGTACACTAAGATGTGGGGGGGACTGTACACTAAGATGGGGGGGACTGTACACTAAGATGTGGGGGGGACTGTACACTAAGATGTGGGGGGGACTGTACACTAAGATGTGGGGGGGACTGTACACTGAGATGTGGGGGGAATATACACTGAGATGTGGGGGGACTGTACACTGAGGTGTGGGGGGTCAACTCACTGTGAACTGGCTATATACTATTTCAGTTACATGTCCTACCTCAGGAGATGCGAGTTCATTGTGAGCAAAAGGACCTTTCATGATGTCAGGAGCACATGATCAGTCACATGAGTGGGTGGAGTCAGGCTTCAGGCTGTGCTGGAGACTGTGTTGCTGCTCACATTTGGTCACACACAGGGGGCGGAGTTTGGTGATGGACAGGCCAGGCCCCCAATTGGAGCTGCACTGTATGTGAAGGGGCCTGGCCTGAAAAACTATTAGATAATTAGGAAACTTTGTGCCTCACGCTGCTGGGCGCCGGGCCCCTTGTCAGCCCGGGCCCCGAAGCAGCTGCTTCCCCTGTAGTTACGCCACTGCTCACAGCAAATACCGTCTATGCCGCAGTCAGCGCTGACCGTTTACCAGAAAGGGTTTATCCGCCGGCATCGTCTTTTTCAGCGATGCCGGCGAATACAGCAGGGGCCCGTCTATCAGTGGCCGCTGGGCCCCCGCACTGATCGGGCGGACAACTGAGCGGTGCCCGTCCGATCAACATGACTTAAAAGTACGTCAAAATGCGGGAAGTCACCTCCAAGCCCCAGTGAATATGGCCTAATTCTCTAAGTTGACCTGCAACAGCCCCCCTCCCCCGCACACCGCATTTTACTACACTTGCTATACAGCAGCACAGACCTCTCAAATCCAGGGTCTCCCAGGTAACGTCTTCTGCGATGTAGATGTTCTCTGTCATCATCTTCACCATTTGGTCCGGACAACTTCTTTCAGCCGTGCCTCATCTCTGCAAAGTGTGACCCACAGACATCTTAGCTTCCTCACTTTTCTATCATCATCCCCCATCCTATAGTCCCAACAGTGTTATCCTGCTGCTTGCTGTGCTCTCCCCCCAATACCCCGAAATACTATCCTGAATAAATATCAGTGCCATACAGATAGTCCTCCCATAGAAAGGGTTTATTCACACGTCCGTAAGTGTTTTGCGGATCCGCAAAACATGGACACCGGAAATGTGCATTCCGCAATTTGCAGACCCCACATCGCCGGCACTATAATAGAAAATGCCTAATCTTGTCCATAATTGCGGACAAGAATAGGACATGTTCTATATTTTTTGCGGAAACGGAAGCATGGATGCGGAAGTGCGGATTCGGACAGCCCATTCCAGCCCCATTGAAAATGAATGGGTCTGCACCCGTTCCGAAAAATTGCGTAACGGATGCGGACCCATTTTGTGGACGTGTGAATGGACCCTAAGGCTCCATTCACAAGTCCGCAACGTGTTTTGCGGATCCACGGAGCCGCAAAACACGGAAAGCGGCAATGTGCATTCCTAATTTTGCGGACCGCACATTGCCGGCACTAATAGAACATGTTATTCAGAAGGATAAGGGGGCACACCTACATCTGGATTCACATAAAATACTAGCCAATATATTAAAATAGTTTATTTAACAAATATAACAAATAAGGTACCTGATTAATCACACTAAAATAACATAAAATACAATGGTTAAAATAATATCACATAAAACCCACACTAAGGCCCCTTTCACACGAGCGAGTTTTCCGCGCGGATGCGATGCGGGAGGTGAACGCATTGCATCCGCACGGAATCCTGACCCATTCATTTCTATGGGGCTGTTCACATGAGCGGTGATTTTCACGCATCACTTGTGCGTTGCGTGAAAATCGCAGCATGCTCCTCTTTGTGCGTTTTTCACGTAACGCAAGCCCCATAGAAATGAATGGGGTTGCGTGAAAATCGCAAGCAAGTGCGGATGCAGTGCGATTTTCACGCATGGTTGCTAGGAGACGATCGGGATGGAGACCCGATCATTATTATTTTCCCTTATAACATGTTTATAAGGGAAAATAATAGCATTCTGAATACAGAATGCATAGTAAAACAGCGCTGGAGGGGTTAAAAAAAAATAAAAAATCCTTTAATTCACCTTAATCCACCTTAATCTTGATCGCGTAGCCCGGTATCACTTCTGTCCCCTTTACTGAATAGGACCTGTGGTGAGCATTAATTATAGGTCAAGGACCTTTGATGACGTCACTCCGGTCATCACATGGTACGTCACATGATCTTTTACCATGGTGAATCACCATGGTAAAAGATCATGTGACGTACCATGTGATGACCGGAATGACGTCACCACAGGTCCTGTTGCTGCACAGAGATCAGATGAAGCCAGAAGGAGATGCCGGGCCGCGAACAAGTGAGTTAAATTTTATTTTATTTTTTTAACCCCTCCAGCGATGTTTTACTATGCTTTCTGTATTCAGAATGCTATTATTTTCCCTTATAACCATGTTATAAGGGAAAATAATACTATTTACAGAACACCGATCCCAAGCCCGAACTTCTGTGAAGAAGTTCGGGTTTGGGTACCAAACACTCGCGATTTTTCTCACCCGAGTGTAAAACGCAATACAATGTTTTGCACTCGCGCGGAAAAATCGCGGGTGTTCCCGGAACGCACCCGCACATTTTTCCGCAACGCCCGTGTGAAAGAGGCCTAAGGGATTGGTTAGTAGTTGGATCGCAAACTTCAGTCTTAAATTCAATGTCTAGTTTAAGATTTTGAGTTTCAACCAATAAATTAGTGAGTGCGTTTTTTTTTAAAGGTCTGCGGTTTATTCAATATAAGGATTAGTGAATAAGGCAGTCTCTTAGTTTGCGGTATATAGTTCCTCACCGCTTTGACTTTGATTTAACAGTTACAACCTTGCTGTGATTAATTGCAACAAGTTACTCACGGTTTGTCAGCAATGGAGTATTCGTCTTTCTGTGCTTAACGTGGCGTCCCACGTGTTATCAGCACATGCGGTCTTACCTCCGATCAGTTTTAAAACAGTTTTTTGAACTAGGAAACAGTCCGCTTTAACGCCGGGGTCAATATGTTGTTAGACCCGCTTTAAAATCCGGCGTACCTTTGTGTCTTTTTATGTAAGACAAAACAGGACTTTCGTTTCTTTTGCTGTAGATGTTTGGATATTGTTGCAAATCCCAAGGCGGTGCGCAGAAGGTATGCTGCGGTTTTCTTCTTGGCTTAGAGACTTGTGTACACCAGACGCGTTTCGGAGTTAGCAGGACTCCTTCCTCAGTGGTCAAGTCTCCTTTGTTATGTGGCAGTTTATATAGGCATGAATCCATTTACCTATTTGGGGCTGTTACATCATTTTGTGGAGAAACAGAAACTGGCTGATCATTTACCCTTTAATCGTGGTGTTATGTAAAAATACCTGTTTAAAAATATCTTATAATAAATAGAATGTGTATAAATAGAATAATGCTTACTATATATTGGCTAGATATGCTCAGATATAACCGTTTAAAGCAGATCTTATTTGAAATTGCAGTTCTTATATGACACATAATATTAAATTGTTAATCCCACAGGTTCCTTCAGGGATACTCCCTTCAGTGTGTGTGTTTAAAACCATCCCATGTGTTAACATGCTTCAATGATTGTCTCATTGCGGTTTTTATGTTTTTTCTTATTGTGTTCCCATAGATTCTCATAAAAGTTCCTTTAAAAGTATTTAATAAAAAACCCTATATACATAAGGGCAAGTATCCATGGATTATAAACATGTGGGAATACAAGAAGTAGGAAACACAAATATTTATAAAATATTAAAAGAATCATAAAATAACATTCCATGTTATGCAATCAAATAGTTTAAGCATAATATCGAAAGTTCATTATTTCTGTGTAGTGTAGTCATATATATCTCTCTCCCAATATATTTTTCAATGTTTTTTCATTTATTTTTTTTATTTTTTATTTTTATTTTCAAAATTAAACTTAATACAGTGTTTTTTATATATATATATATATATATATATATATATATATATATTATATTTTTATAGATCTTCATATCTCTAGACACTATATTTGAACAAATTTATTTGTAGGTTGTATCTTATATATATATTTTTTTATATGTTTTTAATATATTTTTAATATCGCTATGTGTGCACATATTCCTGCGATTTTTATTTTCATTCGCTAGGATTAGTGTATATTCAATATATTTCACTGCCATATTTCACTGCCCATGTTGATAAGGGTTTTCACTTTATAAAATATCTTTAAGTCCTTTTGTTTTCAAAAATGGAATGTAAATAAAATTATTTATAGAAATATTTTAAAAATATAAATATATATAAAAAATTTAAAATTTGGATTCAGAATATAAAACTATAAAACTATATGCCAACATTTGATTAACCCTTCCATTTATTTTTCAAGGTGCCGTTCGTTTGCACGAGGTTTGTATACATCTATTTGGCAAGTTTATATATATAGAATAAAATCAATCGTTAAAGGGTATGGAACAGGGTTTATTATCAGTCATCCCCATTTTTACAGGAAACCAAACACCTCCATTTCTGCATTTAATCCTTGAGGAAGGATGGAATTAAATTCGAAAATCTTCCTAGATTCCATCCTCGACATTTTGCTTATGTGGTCTCCTCCTCTCCAGTGTATATTTGCCTTTTCTAAGGCTGCAAAACTCATTCCTTTTGGATCCTGGTTATGTGCTATTTTAAAGTGGAGTGACAGCGCATGTTTATCGCAACCCTTTTTAATATTCCCAATGTGCTCAGCTATACGTTTTTTCAAGGTTCTTTTGGTTCTGCCCACATATTGTTTCCTACATGGGCATTGTATAATGTATATAACGAACGCTTTCTGTATTACATGTCAGGAATTCCCTAATTTTATGTATATGGCTATTGCTGGTTGATTTAACTTCAATAGTTTTTTTGGGAAATGTAGTAACTTTACATCCCATACAGGAACCGCATCTATAAAAACTTGATATTCCCATCCATTTCTGGATTGTTGATGTTTTTGAGGTTTTATTGTTAATAGTAGGGGCCACCAGTAGACCCAAGTTCGGAGCCTTAGTAAAGGTAATTTGTGGTTTATTGGGCAATATATGTCCTATTGTCCTGTCTTTGACAATATGATGCCAATGTTTATTAATTATATGTCTGATTTTTTTATATTGTGAATTGAATGGCAAAATTAATCTTACGGTTTCTTGTGTGGATGGCTGTGGGTGGCACTATTTAGGGGAGGGGGATCTGTGGATGGAACTATTTTGGGAGGGGGATCTGTGGATGGCACTGTTTAGGGGAGAGGGATCTGTGTATGGCACTATTTAGGGGAGTGGGATCTGTGGATGGCACTATTTAGGGGAGGGGGATCTGTGGATGGCACTATTTAGGGGAGGGGGATCTGTGGATGGCACTGTTTAGGGGAGGGGGATCTGTGGATGGCACTGTTTAGGGGAGAGGGATCTGTGGATGGCACTGTTTAGGGGAGAGGAATCTGTGGATGGCACTGTTTAGGGGAGGGGGATCTTTGTATGGCACTATTTAGGGGAGGGGGATCTTTGGATGGCACTATTTAGGGGAGGGGGATCTGTGGATGGCACTATTTAGGGGAGGGGGATCTGTGGATGGCACTGTTTAGGGGAGGGGGATCTGTGGATGGCACTGTTTAGGAGAGGGGGATCTGTGGATGGCACTGTTTAGGGGAGGGGGATCTGTGGATGGCACTTTTTAGGGGAGGGGGATCTGTGGATGGCACTATTTACGGGAGGGGGATCTGTGGATGGCACTATTTAGGGGAGGGGATCTGTGGATGGCACTATTTAGGGGAGGGGGATCTGTGGATGGCACGGGGAGGGCATACATTTTTTTTTTTACTACGGGTTGCAGTAATCTGTCAACATATTGTGAAAGATTCACAGTTAGTGAGTTAATTCCCGAAATAATAAGTCGTCCTGGTGGATCTGTCTGATTTTTGTGTAATTTTGGAATACAGTAGAAAACTGGCAATCTTTGTTGGGTGTTTAATATATATTTGCGTTCCTCTTCTGTTAATTTTTTTTGTTGCAAACCTGTTTATGGCTCAGTGGGAGCAGGAATTCATTGCCCCAAAACTGGGGAAAGACCTGGTGCTCTGGAACCGTTATATAGATGACGTGCTGTTTATATGGAAAAAAGACCAAAGTTCACTTAATTTATTTTTGGAGGATATTAATGATAACCTCCTGAACTTACGTTTTTCAGCTAGCACAAGTACATCTTCTGTTGAATTTCTGGATCTACAAATTAATATAGAAAATCAAAAATTAATATACAGTACTCAAAAACCGACATCTAAGAACAGCCACATATTATACAGTAGCTGTCATTTGCCGCAATGGCTTGTGAATATACCGTCAGGGCAATTTAGACGTATTAAAAGGAACTGTTCTAAAATTTGAAGTGGAAGCAACAAATTTAAAAGACCAATTTCTAGAGAAAAAATACCCATTGGAATTATTAGAATCTTCTCTAGATACAGTACGTAAATTGGATCAAAATATTTTTTTTGTAGATAAACCAGAAACCCCAAAATCCAGCACACAAGAAACCGTAATTTTGCCATTCAATTCACAATATAAAAAAATCTGACATATAATTAATAAACATTGGCATCATATTGTCAAAGACAGGACAATAGGACATATATTGCCCAATAAACCACAAATGACCTTTACTAAGGCTCCAAACTTGGGTCTACTGGTGGCCCCTACTATTAACAATAAAACCTCAAAAATATCAACAATCCAGAAATGGATGGGAATGTCAGGTTTTTATAGATGCGGTTCCTGTATGGGATGTAAAGTTACTACATTCCCCAAAAAAACTATTGAAGTCAAATCAACCAGCAATAGCCATATACATAAAATTAGTGAATTCCTGACATGTAATACAGAAAGCGTTATATACAGGGGCGTAACGATCGCGGTCGCAGGGAGTGCGACTGCGACCGGGCCCGGCGGGGGGAGGGGGCCCGCTGTACTAACATGTAATGAAGCGCTGTGAAGGGGCCCGGCATGAAGTACAGTGACAATGCCAGGCCCCATCAGGGCGCTCCATTACATGTTTAATATGAGGCAAGGTGGGGGAGGTTTGCGCAGAGGGGGTGGGAGGAAGAGGGAGGACGCGCGCACTCACTCACATACACTCGGCCCGGCAGTTCTTGTCACTGCCGGGCTGTCTCCAGATCATCAGTGAAGCAGGAGCTCTAGCGCTCCCTCTGCTGGCCGCACATCGGGCTGCTGGCTGTGGGAGGAGCTCTGAAGGCCCGGGAAACTGCCTTTAGTACAGCCAGCAGTGCGATGTCAGTGTGGCAGCGCAACATCAGGGAAGAGGGTAAGTATGTGTTTTTTTTTTATTTTCCTAACACTGCAGACTGGGGGCAAAGGGGAAGGGGGGGGGGGGGTTGATGGGCACAACTAGAGTGAGGGGGCACAAAAGTGGGCATCTCTACTGAGGGGGCACCTAATCTGCCATAACTACTGTGAGGGGGGCACATAATCTGGCATAACCACTGTGAGGGGCACATATGTGGGCATATCTAATGTGAGGGGCACATAATCTGGCATAACCACTGTAGGGGGGCACATATCTGGCATAACTACTGTGAGGGGGGCACATATAAAGGCATAACTATGAGATGGCACATATAAAGGCATAACTACTGTGAGGGGGGCACATAATCTGGCATAACCACTGTGAGGGGCACATATGTGGGCATATTTAATGTGAGGGGCACATAATATGGCATAACCACTGTAGGGGGCACATATCTGGTCATAACTACTGTGAGGGGCACATAGTCTGGCATAACTACTGTGAGGGGGAACATATCTGGCCATATCCACTGTGAGGGGCACATATCTGGGCATAACTACTGTGAGTGGGCACATATCTGGGCATAACCACTGTGAGCGGGCACATATCTGGGCATATCCACTGTGAGGGGCACATATCTGGGCATATCCACTGTGAGGGGCACATATCTGGCATAAATACCGTGAGGGGGCATATATTTGGCATAACTACTGTTAGGGGGCACATATTTGGCATAACTACTGTGAGGGGCACATATCTGGGCATAACTACTGTGACAGGAACAAAGGTGGGCATAACTGCTGTGAGGGGCCACAAGAAGGACATAACTTTTGTGAAGGGACCACAAGGTGGGCTTAATTACTGTGAAAGGCCACAAGATGGGCATTACTACTGTGAGGGGCCACAATGTGGACATTAGTACTGTGTGGTAGCACTTAGGGGAAATGTCCTAAATTACCCTGCTATACATTGGCATAGCTCAGTCTACCAGGCCAGCAGAGCGCCCCCAGCTGGTAGTTTCACAGGGGTAGTCACCATCCCTTCCTTATGTGATTATTCTTTTTTTTTCTATCACCACAGGGACCTTGTTCTGGATCCAGCGGACATCACACCGACGCCAGCGACACCCTGGATGAGGTAGGACCAGATTTTATTAGGATTGGGTGAGTGTAGCCATGCATTGGGCTCTTTCACACGAGCGGATCCCGTGTGGCTAATCTGCTGTGTGAAAGAGAGCCAAGCCCCGCTCCGGACAGCAGAGACACCGAGCAGTAACATGATTGATAATGCTCCATGCCTCTCTATGATCGTTTTGCTACAAAATCACGGTGACCACTTTATCTCCCTGTGATTTTTTAGTAAAAAGGTCACAGAGAGGCACGGAGCATTATCAATCGTGTTACTGCTCCGTGTCTCTGCTGTCCGGAATGGGGCTTGGCCCTCATTCACGCAGCGGACTAGCCACACGGGAAAGCCATTAGTAAGAAAATCTGCCGCTTCTTTATAAAAATCGGGGGGTAGGGGGGCCCCGATACAAAGTTTGCACTGGGGCCCATAACACTCTAGTTACGCCACTGGTTATATACATTATACAATGCCCATGTAGGAAACAATATGTGGGCAGAACCAAAAGAACCTTGGAAAAACGCATAGCTGAGCACATTGGGAATATTAAAAAGGGTTGCGATAAACACGCGCTGTCACTCCACTTTAAAATAGCACATAACCAGGATCCAAAAGGAATGAGTTCTGCAGCCTTAGAAAAGGCAAATATACACTGGAGAGGAGGAGACCACTTAAGCAAAATGTCGAGGATGGAATCTAGGAAGATTTTCGAATTTAATTCCATCCTTCCTCAAGGATTAAATGCAGAAATGGAGGTGTTTGGTTTCCTGTAAAAATGGGGATGACTGATAATAAACCCTGTTCCATACCCTTTAACGATTGATTTTATTCTATATATAAACTTTCCAAATAGATGTATACAAACCTCGTGCAAACGAACGGCACCTTGAAAAATAAATGGAAGGGTTAATCAAATGTTGGCATATAGTTTTATAGTTTTATATTCTTAATCCAAATTTTACATTTTTTATATATATTTATATTTTTAAAATAATTCTATAAATTGTATTTACATTCCATTTGTTTTTTGAAAACAAAAGGACTTAAAGATATTTTATAAAGTGAAAACCCTTATCAACATGGGCAGTGAAATATATTGAAAATATACTAATCCTAGCGAATTGTTGAGGAAGGGTTGAGACGCTTGCATATATATACATACATGCATGCAAACACGTGCATGCATGTATGATATATATGCATGCATTAATGGTCACTTTATGGGAGGATGTGTGCAGATGTGCCCAGCATCTGCGCACGTCTGCCCATGGTGACCCACAGGGGCTCATGGTGGCCCCTGTGGGAAATATGTGCCCCCTTAGTGTGTGTATATATATATTTATATATCTATGTCCCTTATATTGGTGTATGGATGTGCCCCATGCATCCATACACATATATATTATACAATATTCCCCCCCCCCCTCCATACACCTGAAACCAGATGCATCGGTGTGAATGTCCCCCAAGCATTCACACAGATGCAATCTGGTTGATTGCATCAGAATCATCCTGATAACTACAAAGGACTCGGATTCCACAGAATCTGAGCCCTTTGATATAATTGTCGCCAGCGCCGCTCGAGACAATTATACATGATAGAAGAAGGGGAGAAGCCTCCCCTCCTTCTATTATGCCCATTCCGGCAGCGAAATTAACATCTCGCTGGCCGGAATGCAGAGTGCCACAGGCGGGAGATCAAAGGCTTCCCCCGCCTGTTGGCAAGTAAGCGCGGCCCCGATGCGCTCGTTCAGGAGACGCACGGGCCGGCGCAGTGACATCATCTTACTGCGCCGACCCACGTGTCTCCAATGGTGGCGCGCGCCACCTTGTGGGCGGTACGGCAATGCGGGCCGCCGGAGATAAATATCCGGCGGACCCGACACTAGAGGGGGAGAGCCGTGCCGCCCATCCACACAGGGAGGCGACCGGACCCCACCATGATAGGAGAGCGCAATCGGCGCTCAGGGAGAAAGACGGAGCAACCCCCCCCCCTGGCTGGCGAGGATCACCCTAGACGAACGAGCATCTAAGACTGAGTATCCCCTTCTTCTTATACCGCTACCCCACCAACGATTTACCTATTAACCCCTACTTGCCCACATCCCCTATCCCACCAACGACCTCCTCCCATATATCCCCCTCTTACCTATTTGCCCACATCCCCTATCCCACCAGCGATCCCTATACCTCCTCCCATATCCCTATTAACCCCTACTTGCCCAAACCCCTATCCCACCAACAAACATATCCAAACCCCTACTCCCCTGGATATCATTGTCGTGTCCCTGATCCCCTGATTATAGTGTCTGTGGACTGCATACACCCCTGCAGTGCCACCGTTTAACCCTTCGTCGTTCTCAGGGATAGAATTAGTCAGGTGGGGTGGGCTGCTAATACATGTGTGAGTGTATTGTATAGATAGTTTGTGGGTGGAACTTGGGATTGTGTAGTATTGTTAGTGTATTGCGTGCTTAAGTGTATTAGGTATTAATAAATACTGTTTTATTTATAACTATCTGTGTAATGTGTGTTTATTAGCGATAGTTAGTTTAGTAAGGCGCATGCAGCTAGCTTAGTGATTAGCGTAAGGCAAAGTATAGTAAAAGTATTGTATTAATATTAGATATAAAGGTATAAATAGGCGGAGTCATCAATAGACGGCTCCTCCTATTTATGAATATTAATTATTGATATTTGCATAAATATTGGTGATTAATATTCCCCCTTTACACAAATGAAAATAAAAATCGCAGGAATATGTGCACACATAGCGATATTAAAAATATATTTAAAACATATTAAAAAATATATATATAAGATACGACCTACAAATAAATTCATTCAAATATAGTTTCTAGAGATATGAAGATCTATAAAAAATATATATAGATAAAAACACTGTACTGCTTGCAGCGTTTCGGTGTCCGCCTGGCGGTGCGGAGCCAAGCGGATCCGTCCTGACCTACAATGAAAGTCAATGGGGACAGATCCGTTTACATTGACACAAATATGGTGCAATTGTAAACGGATCCGTCCCCCATAGACTTAGACTTTTTTTGACTAAGTGTATGCAGACCGATCCGTAATGAACGGATACCATCGTTTGCATTTATAGGTGCGGATCCGTCTGTACAGATACCAGCCAGATCCGCACCTAACACAGGTGTGAAAGTAGCCTAAGGTTAGAGTCGAAGATGTAAAACATGACCTCTATGAAGGTGAGTCACAAAATACAAGTTACTTGTTTTTTTGCTGTTCTTGGTTTGTGACTAATACAACAGGGTAACGCCACGCAGAATACACAATGACCTTGTTCCATTTCCATAGTGATGTCACTTGATATATAATCATACAGTTGAGAGAGCTGCAAAGGTGAAGCCTAAAATAACTTGCTGGTTATTGTTTGTTAGTAGTTTGGGGCGGACACCAGCCCATGTGTAAACCCCAGCTATTTCTGTAACTATGGAGGCGAGGCAAGAAAGTAACAGCTGCTTTATAGTTCCTGACTTGTGTCGTCATAGGTCACTTGTAAAATACCTTGTCTACAAAGGTGCATCAGAAAAATACAAGTTAGACCAGGTTCACATCGCCGTTGCATTCTCAATTCTTCTGATCTATCAGAAAAACTGAAAAATATGCAAAAAGCAGATCCTGTATTTTAATCATCCTTCATTCAGGACTTTTTATTTTGCTAAAATAACACACCTCAGATGGAAATGGCTAAAACGGATGCAAAATGTGCGTTACTGAGCATAATGGATGCTAAAAATACAGGATCCGTTTTTTTTGTTTATTTTTTTGTTCTGATGTAACGGTGATGTAAACCCGGCCTGTACTGCTGTTGTCCTGATCACTACTCAGGACACAAAGTGACCCAGTATTGTACAAGTTAGGCTACTTTCACACCTGCGTTTGGAATTCCGTTTGTGAGATCCGTTTGAGGGCTCTCACAAGCGGCCCAAAACGGATCAGTTCAGCCCCAATGCATTCTGAATGGATAAGGATCCGTTCAGAATGCATTTGTTTGGCTCCGTTCCGCCTCCATTCCGGGGGGGGTGGCTGGAATTGGGGGGTCTGCTGGCACTGCGGGGGTGTGTGTGGCTGGACGATGCGGAGCCAAACGGATCCGTCCGGACTCTCAATTGAAGTCAATGGGGACGGATCCGTTTGGCCTGGCTCCGCTTTGACACGGATCCGTTAGAAACCGTTCACGTCTGTGCGCATGCCCAGTAACTTCCTGTCCCTCCCCTCATCGTCGGCCATTTTGGATTATCGACTTGATGAAGACTGGTAAGTATATGAAGTTTTGTCTGTCTATCTTTCTTTTTATCTATCTATCTATCTAACTATCTTTATCTAGGTGGGGGGGCTGCTGGCACTTGGGAAGGGGTGTGTGTGTGTCTGGAACAGTGGGGGCTGCTGGCACTGGGGGTGGGGGCTGCCTTTATGGGGGCTACTGGCTCCGGGGGTGGCTGCTGCCACTTGAACTGTGGGGTCTGCTGGCACTGCGGGGGCGTTTGTGGCTGGAACTGTGGGGGCTTCTGGCACGGTGGGGTGTGTGTGGCTGGAATTGGGGGGTCTGCTGGCACTGCGGGAGTGTTTGTGCCTGGAACTGTGGGGGCTTCTGGCACTGCAGGGGTGTGTGTGGCTGGAATTGGGGGGTCTGCTGGCACTGCGGGAGTGTTTGTGCCTGGAACTGTGGGGGCTTCTGGCACTGCAGGGGTGTGTGTGGCTGGAATTGGGGGGTCTGCTGGCACTGCGGCGATGTGTGTGGCTGGAACTGTGGGGGCTTCTGGCTCTGCAGGGGTGTGTGTGGCTGGAATTGGGGGGGTCTGCTGGCACTGCGGGGATGTGTGTTGCTGGAACTGTGCGGGGCTTCTAGTACTGGGGGGGTGGCTGGAATTGGGGGTCTGCTGACACTGCGGGGGGGTGTGTGGCTGGAATTGTGCGGGCTTCTGGCACGGGGGGCTGCTGGCACTGCGGAGGGGGGGTGTCTGGAACAGTGGGGGCTGCTGGCACTGTGGGTGGGGGCTGCCTTTATGGGGGCTACTGGCTCTGGGGGTGGCTGCTGGCATTGGTTTGGGGGGCTGCTGGCACTAGGGTGTGGAGGCTGCTGGCACTGGTGGGGGGTGACTGGAACTGTGAGGTCTGCTGGAACTGCGAGGATGTTTGTGGCTGGAACTGTGCGGGGCTTCTAGTACTGGGTGTGTGTGTGTGGCTGGAACTGGTGGGTCTGCTGGCACTGCGAGGGGGTGGGGGGGTGTGGTTGGAACTGTGGGGGCTGCTGGCATTGGGGGGGCTGAGGGCACTGTGGGAAGGTTGTTTGGAACTGGGGGGCTGATGTCACTGTGGGGGGGCTGCTGGCACTATGGGGGGCTGCTGTCTCTGGGGGTGATTATGGCACTTGGTGGGGATTATGGCTCCTGTTGGATTAATTTTTCTAATCATTTCATTATTAGGGTCGTCCAAAAAAATAAAAAATATAATTTGGAGAAAGTTCTGAGGTGGGCAAGCACCAATCTATATTTTAAAAAGTAAGTATAACAAATTTTTTTTATATATATGTGGAAATAGTGCTCTAAACAAGTTCCTTTTAATGTTATCTGCATTTTGTCTGGTATTCTGTTGCGTACAGATGTCATCAAAGAAGACATCGATCGATTGGAAAAACCCATTTAGAAGGCGCAGGCGTATTCAGTGGCCGGTAAGTATAAAATCAACACTTGGAGTTTGTACTGTTTGATTAGTTGCATTAATCAGTATGTGCTCCTATTATAGATTTCTTCATCATCATCGGCTAAGGGCTCTCCAGCTATGGCCACCTGCTCACCAGTGCTGGAATCGCCAGCGTCCAGAGGAGGTGGACCAAGCCCGGACCCGGGCTGTCAAGAAGTAAGTGTGTGTATATATTTAATATTTTTTTTATTTAAATACATTCTGTTTAAAACATTTTTTGTTTTTGTTACAGCAATCTGCACCTAGAGCCGCCAGCGAGGATCCCCAAGTCGCCTTCAGAGTCCGCGGGAATGAGCGTGGCGGTCATAGACGTGTAAGTCTTGATTAAGTAGTTTTAATTTGCATTTTGCATTAGGATTTACATTTAATTTTGTATTTCCTTTTTTTCAGGGTTCCAGAGGCTCCACCGGGAAGATGAGGAGTTCGGGGTTCCTACCATAGATAACCTGCTCCTCATCCAACTGGTGGAGGCGCGTCCATCATTATGGGACCACTCCGACCGCCACTACGCTGATCATCATCTGACCCAGCGGTTCTGGAGGGACACCTGGGGGGATCTAAATGTGGAAGCTCAGGAGAAATATGGTAAGTAAAAAAATATGTATTTTAATACATTAATATTGTTCTTTTCCTTACATCATGCTAAATTAAATTTTTATGTTTTTTTTCTATAGTCAAACTGGTTACCACACGTTGGCGATCTATCCGGGACCGCTTCAGGAGGGATTTTAACAAGGAGGTTCAGGCCCCGAGTGGCTCCGGCGGAACCTCAGGGACCACATACGTCCATACGGCGGCCCTGGGGTTCCTACGAAAGGCAATGGCACCAAGAAGGTAAATATTTTTAACGACTGTAAAGTTTTTTTTAAAGGGGCTGTCTGAGACAATGGAGCGTTTGGCTCCCCTGTTTTGGCCAGCCCCCTACAGTCAGAGGGACAACTGTTCTCTCCGTCGGAGTGTAAGGGGCTGTCTGAGGCAGGGTAGCGTTTGGATCCCCTGTTTTGGCCAGCCCCCTATGGTATAAGGTAGACATAGTATAGAACATGGATGTTTTATTTAAAAGGACAATTTTTTACTTTATTTTTTATTTTTTCCTACAGAAGTGCCAGCAGCACTCGGGAGCCTGAACAACCCCCTGAGGCGGAACCGGAACAGATCGCCAGCGCCAGCCCTTCTGTCCCTCATGTATCGGCTCAGGATAATCCGGGTCCCCTACCGGATCCCTCCGCTCAACAGAGGCTCTTTGGTTTTCGCCAAAATTTGAGAGCCCTGGGGAGCAGGCAGAGATCCGGTAGGCCAAATCGAACTGATTATGTGAACCTTGTAGAGGTCGTTTCCGACGCTCTGGAAGGTTTTGCCTTACATCAGAAGGAGTTTAGTGCTGACTTGATTCGCCGCTGGGAGGGGGCGGAGTCGGCGATTCAACTCAGCCCAAACTACCATTATGGGCTAAGCATAATCAGTTTGATGGACTCAATGACGCCCGAGCAGTTGCATGAGTTTAAGATCATGCTAGAGAACGGGTCATAGGAAATCATCACCAAATTACTCTGGTTTAAAGGGGACCTGAAGCAAAGTCACCTACCAGTAATACCTATACAGAACCACAGCCTGAGTCAAAACCCAGCCAAACCTATTAACGGTGGATCAACAGAATTCCTCTAAAGAACAAAAGACTGTATTCTGCCTGGATGTATATGCCGCAACTAAAACCAGCCACAGTAAAAGTTGTGAGTTGTATCCTACCACTGTCTACTTCATTCTTCAATATTACTACAACTGGTTGTACCACCATAAACAGTACTGGCATCACGACAAATACCACCAAGGGACCCAGCCGCCACAAGCACCCTAAACACCGTCGTCATCAAGGGCACCTCAACCTCCATCTAGGCTGGTGTTTCCCTACCACAGAGCGTGCCCCGGAGGATTTCGTGCTGTCTTCCTCATCACTGTGCTGCTGGCCCAGGGAGGCTTTCTGCTAACCGTGAGTAAACTGATGAACTGTATTATTATTGGCCCTTCATCGGCCCACCGTGCACCTCACGTATAGCCCCTGCGGTTCTGGCACGCCACATCTTAAAATTTTGGCGTCACGAACAGGATATTAACCCCTGCGCCTTATTTGAAAGACTGTCGCATGAGAATAAGCCCCTTTGCTCCATTGAGAGACTCTTACTTATTGCACGCTGTATTGGGCCACAGAACTGTTTAAACTGTTTGGAAGTTGCATGGAAGTGTTATACCAGTCTTCAGCATAAAAATCGCAGTGTCAATAGGGAGAAAATCTGATATTTGTGTGTTACTAAAACGGCTTGCTGTCATTGAATAGACTGTTTCTATGCACTTAAAACGGCCGCCGGAGGCTTTCTTGTTTGAAAAATACTGCGCCATAACTGTGGATAAGATAGTGACACCCCCTGAAGAGCGGGAAAACCTAGTGCCGCCCATTTATGCAAAATTGTCCGGCCAGCCCGTCCCACCTTTGCTGTATCGATTCTGAGAGGCCGACCCTATATGCAAATGCAGCGCCGCCTCCTCTGTTTGCAGCCACATCAAAGCGAGACGCCGCACACGGGAGGAGAGTGTGATGTGCGCATACCCAAAAATCGCAAGATTTCACATGCGAGTTAACGGAGAGGATCGCATTGCTTGCCGTCCCCCAAGTAGTAATCGCGACCTGTGAGTACTCCGATTTGCCCCTACTAATCATAAGGGAGCGTCGATAGCCAGGAGCGCTGTCCAAGATTTAAACAGGTGCTGTTCAAACACTGCATTCAGCCGGCACCAAGTTTCTTAAAGGGCCATACACTCGCAAGATAGCGGTTGCCCATATCAACGCCGCGCAAGAAAGAAAAAAGGTGTCTACAGTCATGGCCAAAAGTTTTGAGAATGACACAAATATTAGTTTTCACAAAGTTTGCTGCTAAACTGCTTTTAGATCTTTGTTTCAGTTGTTTCTGTGATGTAGTGAAATATAATTGCACGCACTTCATACGTTTCAAAGGCTTTTATCGACAATTACATGACATTTATGCAAAGAATCAGTATTTGCAGTGTTGGCCCTTCTTTTTCAGGACCTCTGCAATTCGACTGGGCATGCTCTCAATCAACTTCTGGGCCAATTCCTGACTGATAGCAACCCATTCTTTCATAATCACTTCTTGGAGTTTGTCAGAATTTGTGGGTTTTTGTTTGTCCACCCGCCTCTTGAGGATTGACCACAAGTTCTCAATGGGATTAAGATCTGGGGAGTTTCCAGGCCATGGACCCAAAATGTCAACGTTTTGGTCCCCGAGCCACTTAGTTATCACTTTTGCCTTATGGCACAGTGCTCCATCGTGCTGGAAAATGCATTGTTCTTCACCAAACTGTTGTTGGATTGTTGGAAGAAGTTGCTGTTGGAGGGTGTTTTGGTACCATTCTTTATTCATGGCTGTGTTTTTGGGCAAAATTGTGAGTGAGCCCACTCCCTTGGATGAGAAGCAACCCCACACATGAATGGTCTCAGGATGCTTTACTGTTGGCATGAGACAGGACTGATGGTAGCGCTCACCTTTTCTTCTCCGGACAAGCTTTTTTCCAGATGCCCCAAACAATCGGAAAGAGGCTTCATCAGAGAATATGACTTTGCCCCAGTCCTCAGCAGTCCATTCACCATACTTTCTGCAGAAGATCAATCTGTCCCTGATGCTTTTTTTGGAGAGAAGTGGCTTCTTTGCTGCCCTTCTTGACACCAGGCCATCTTCGCCTCACTGTGCGTGCAGGTGTGCTCACACCTGCCTGCTGCCATTCCTGAGCAAGCTCTGCACTGGTGGCACTCCGATCCCGCAGCTGAATCCTCTTTAGGAGACGATCCTGGCGCTTGCTGGACTTTCTTGGACGCCATTAAGCCTTCTTAACAAGAATTGAACCTCTTTCCTTGAAGTTCTTGATGATCCTATAAATTGTTGATTGAGGTGCAATCTTAGTAGCCACAATATCCTTGCCTGTGAAGCCATTTTTTATGCAACGCAATCAAGGCTGCATGCGTTTCTTTGCAGGTCACCATTGTTAACAATGGAAGAACAATGATTTCAAGCATCACCCTCCTTTTAACATGTCAAGTCTGCCATTTTAACCCAATCAGACTGACATAATGATCTCCAGCCTTGTGCTCGTCAACATTCTCACCTGAGTTAACAAGACGATTACTGAAATGATCTCAGCAGGTCCTTTAATGACAGCAATGAAATGCAGTGGAAAGGTTTTTTTGGGATTAATTTAATTTTCATGGCAAAGAAGGACTATGTAATTCATCTGATCACTCTTCATAACATTCTGGAGTATATGCAAATTTCTATTATAAAAACTTAAGCAGCAACTTTTCCAATTTCCAATATTTATGTAATTCTCAAAACTTTTGGCCACGACTGTACAGCTACAGTTAACTTACCTAACCATAATTGACCTGCTGTTACCATGTCTGTGCAGGAAGATAACGTGCAGCCTGACCTCCGCGGACCCCCTGCGGCAGCCGCAGCCGGTTCCCAGCGCAATACCAACTGCTGCAGCACCAAGCTTAATGCCTTTAACCATACCTTATTATTTTGGGCCCCCTGGTTCCCACGGTATTCTGGAGAAGTTCATACTTTAAGGGACTTTAAAGATAAAATTCTTGCTGTGTTCAGATTGTACCCTGTATCCCCAAAACAACAGATGGAGATTCTCCTTGCACAATTGGAAGGAGCTGCTCTCAGAGAAGTGAAATCCTGGCCAAGCTCAGAGAGGAGGACACTGGAGCAGATATTTGAACGTCTCTATACCACCTTTGAACCCAGAACCGTGTCAGAGGTCAAGATGAGGTTCTTCAGCAAGAAACAGTAATCGGGTGAGTCACTCAGAGACTTTGCATTATCTTTGCAGGAAGCCCTTAGAGCTGTTGTCCAAGTAGACCCCCGTGAGGCAGAGAATCAGGACAAAACCCTGAAAGAGCAATTTATTGAAGGCGTCAATACAGACAATTTAAAGAGCCAGCTAAGAATGTTAGCCGCCCAGCATCCAAGTGCTGCTTTCTTAGACTTTAAAGAATTAGCTATCAGTATACTGGGAAAAAATTCACCAACAGAACCTGTTGGATCCGCTGTAGTGCCAGTAGCACAGCTGATCACCCCTTTAAAACCTTTACCTGTCGTCAGTCAGGCAACCCAAGCTCCAATTCCTGACGCAGTTGCTGCCCTTACTGAGCAAGTCCAATTCCTGACTAGAAGTCTGGAGAAAGTTCACCAAAAGTTGGAACAGTGGGAAAAAACATTATTGCTGGAGGATGACAAACCTGTGTCCAGAAAGCTCTTCTCTCCTGACTATAAAGAGACTTATTCCAGAAATTTGGGTGGACGCCACCCTGACCGCACCAGTACCCCTAAGTGGCCTATCAGCACATACTGTCACAAGCCAGGCCATACTGAAGCAACCTGCTGGCAGTTAAACGGGCGACCCCCGAGGCCAAGGACCACCCCTCGGGAGGTAAATCAATAGGTCCAGAAGATCCCTATTGGATGCCAAGATACGTAGGATCCGGTCTAGAAGTGACACTTCAAATAAATGGAGTTCCTTTTGTTGCCCTAGTTGAGACAGGATCCCAAGTCACTACCATTTAACAAGCAGTATTTGAAAAATACTGGGACCAAAATCAGCTTACCCAGCCCCCAGAATCCTGGCTGAGTCTCATAGCCAGTAACGGCAAACCCGTACCAATACATGGTTATTGGGAACCTACCATTCAAGTAGGAGGAACTACACTATCTCGACAAGGCATTATTGTGGTACAAGTCAGAGAAAATAACAATAACCCTCCAATAGTCCTAGGAATGAATGCCCTCAGGAACGGTTATGTTGAGATGCTGGAAGCCTTGCACCAGTCAGTGCCTACTGCCTCTCCTGCTTCTAAGAAGGTGATCCAACAAACTATCCATGTACTAAATGCGCAGCAGAGATTCGCCAACGAAAAAGGAGAAATCTGCTGTGTCCGCATCCGAGATAGTCAACCTGTGATTCTAAAACCCAATACCGAAACCCTCTTGTGGTGCCGAGCTATAGTCGGAATTCAGGGTCAAGACTACCAAGCCCTGGTAGAGCCGGTTGTTTTGGAAGACCATCCTCTAGTTACAGCTGCAAGAAGCCTAGTAACCGTTTCTGAAGGTAAAGTGCCTATTCGACTCCTAAACTTGAGTGATAGCAGTGTAACACTAACAAAATGCCGTCCCATTGCACAGCTAATCCAAGTTACGTTTCAGGATGTCATCAGTGTGGCTACAGCTACCATGGAGCAGCTTACCCAGAAACAGCACCCACAGGACCAAAATTTAAGCACACCCTGGTGGAAAGAACTTCATGTGGGAGATGCTTCAACGCCAGAGAACCAAGTTGAGGGAGTACTAAAAATTGTGAAGGAGCATCACCGTGCCTTCAGTAAGCATTCTACAGACTACGGAGAAGTAGATATCCTTAAGCATTCCATCCCTACAGGCTCACACCCACCGATCAAGGAAAGATATCGGCCTATACCACCAACTATGTATCAATCTGTAAAGCAAATGATCCAGGAGATGAAAGACTCCAATATCATCAAAGACAGCCATAGCCCATGGGCTGCACTGCTAGTCCTTGTCCGTAAAAAAGACGGTAACATCAGATTCTGTGTGGATTACAGAAAAATTAACCAAATCACTCACAAAGATGCTTACCCTTTACCACGCATTGAGGAATCATTGACAGCTTTAGGATCTTCAGCCTACTTCTCTACTCTTGATTTAACCAGTGGATACTGGCAAGTACCAATGGCACCTGAAGATCGTGAGAAGACTGCATTTACCACCCCTATGGGCCTATTTGAGTTCAACTGCATGCCTTTTGGCCTTTGCAATGCGCCTGGAACTTTTCAAAGATTAATGGAGCGTTGTCTGAGCCACAAAATTTTTTAAACTGTCCTGTTGTACTTAGATGATGTTATCATCTACTCCAAATCTTATGAAGATCACTTGAAACATTTGGCCGAAGTTTTTCAAGTCCTCATTAAGCATGGACTCAAAGTGAAACCATCTAAGTGTTATCTACTGAAGCCAGAAGTCAAATACTTAGGGCATATTGTCAGCTCTGAAGGTGTTAAACCAGATCCAGAGAAGATAGCCGCAGTCTGAAATTGGCCTACTCCTACTACGCTGAAAGAAGTGAGACGTTTTCTCAGTTTCGCAGGATACTACAGACGCTTCATTCCTCATTTTGCCCAAATTGCAGAAATAATATTAGAACTTGTGAGAGGACATCCTAAAAGGTATCAGAAATCTCCAATACCCGTTGAATGGAACACCGAAAGAGAAATTGCCTTCCAGTTCCTGAAGAAGAAGTTAACAGAACCACCAATCTTAGGCTATCCGGATTACCAACAGTCAATTCATCTTTACACAGATGCCAGTAAGAAAGGCCTGGGAGCTGTTTTGTCACAAATACAAGAAGGTAAAGAGTCATTTCCTATGCTAGTAGATCTCTTAGAGGTACTGAAAGAAACGACCAAAACTATAGTTCCTTCAAATTGGAATTCCTCGCACTCATGTGGTCTGTTACAGAAAAATTCAAAGATTACCTTGCCGCAACACCCTTTGTGGCCTTCACATATAACAACCCGCTAGCGCATCTTAACACTGCCAAGTTGGGAGCATTAGAACAAAGATGGGCCTCACCCCTTGCTACAATTTCACCGTGAAGTACACAACAGGAAAAGCAAATGAAAATGCGGATGCATTATCCCGTCTGCCGACCCAAGAAGACCCTACTACACAAGAAGATGTTTGGGAAGAGGTAGAGATGCCATCCTTCTACAAAAATTTTGCCAACCAAGACATTATCACCATCAAAGGGAAAAAGGTCCTTAACCTTTAACAAGTGGATCCAAAATCTCAAGTGGACAAAGAAAGATGGATCAAGCTGGAGGAATGCTGATCCAGAATTGTCAAAACTATGGAGACACAGAAAACACATCTTTCTACAGAAGAGCCTACTATTAAGAAGGACCTTAGATCCAATTACCTGGGATCGTCTGTATCAAATCTTAATACCGCGCCGAGATGCAAGAATAATTCTTGAGATGTACCATGACCAATCAGGACACTTTGGCGTGCAGAAAACAGAAGCCACCATCCGTAGAAGATTCTACTGGATTGGGATGAGAGGAGACATTGAAAAGTGGTGTCGAGAGTGTTCCACATGTAAACAAGAATACACTGGGCACTCTCTGATATCTCAACCAATACTGAATTTATTATATATACTAAGTGCTACCCTATAGTGAAGGGTACTAGGCACAATAAAATTTCACATAAAAATCGAGGACATTAACAATCAAACATTACAATAAAATCGATAAAATAATCGCTGAATAAAATGCCTATGCTAATTTTCGAACCATTAATGAAACAGCATACACAATAGCAGCATTCAATAGCAGCATTCACAGGTGTAGAACATAAAGCCTTTGGATCAGAAAGATTGATGGTTGTTCGATCTAGATTTATAGCATGAAGATAAGTCTTAATCCGATATGAATCGCTTTAGAAGAATAAGGTTAGTCACTGGGAACTCAATTTCATATACAGCTTGTTATAAGCTATTCCCCAACAAAATGTCTTAGTGGCATCCCGCTATGTTAGAATCTCAGCGGCGTCCCGCTGAAACATTAACTGTGTGTTCCCAACACACATAAGCTGGCATAAAAAATCGATGAAGCGAATGCCCATACGTTGCTCTGGACGTTGGTCTTTCAGTAAAATCGACCGTAGTCTTACAAGTTTTACGAATTTCTTCCGTCTCGATCCCCACTCCGGCAGGTTGTTTGCACGTGGACCTCGATAGTTGTCGATAGTTGTGCACGGTCTTTGATTCGACAAGCTTTAGGTCACCTATTGTGCGGCAGACGGTATTGGACGGGCAATTTCATATAATATTATTTCATCACACTTGGCAAGAGATCCTTTGGGGGGTTCGAACCAGACGCGTTTCGGGGTATTGAATAACCCCTTCCTCAGTGGTTACTAATCCCCCCAGAATGCCCCTCTTTTATAGGGGTTATGATGTCATACAAAATCCGGTCTGGATCTTCTTGTTCTTGGAACCAGATGATAATTAGATATTAATCCTTTATTCAAATGTAGTCAATGCTGCTATGTATGAATAATACTTTCAACATCAGTTTATAAATATATCTGACCATCTGATTAATCGTAAAATCAAAAGAAAAAGTAATAATGATTAAAAAAGATAAAAAAATATCCTAGCAGTGTTGTAGCTCAAAATACCACCATACAATTACACAGCCCTAGTTTTACTCTCAATTAGTCGACAAAACGCATCGGATCCCATGCGGTACCGGTGCGGTAGTAATGCGTTTTTTTTTATAAATGGCTAAATGGATAATCCACACTTAAACCTCCTATAACTAGGGGTCGATTATAACCATAATATACCATATATCCCAAAATCTGTTATATTCAACATAATGTCCCATCTAAACATAAGTATGTTTCTCTGCTGTTGGGAAGAACTTCTTAGCACAGAAAATAACGAAGCAAAGGGTGGGGGCCCCTTACTAAGGGAAAACAAGCCAGGGAATTAAAATACCTGGCAAAGTTGACCGTCAGCAAGGGGCGCCCACCTGATATCTAAAGGAAACCAAAGAGTTCGAACTCTGCATTCAGACCACCAGGAAACAGGGTGTTCAACTCAAAAATCTGTTGGGTTTCCAACCTAGACATCTTAGCAATATGATTCCCACCCCTCCAATCCTTTTCTACTTTATCAATGGCCGCGAATTTTAGGCCTGATAGATTCTTATCGTGGACAATTCTAAAGTGGTTGGATAATGAGTGGGTTTCCAGACCTTTTTTAATGTTAGCAATATGTTCTGATATTCGCTACTTCAATGACCTTTTGGTCCTCCAAACATATTGAAGTTTGCACGGACACTCACGATCTAAATCACATTTTCAGAATTACAGGATAAAAAGTGTTTTATAGAGTGTCTGTGCTTGTTTGTGGTTGATATTACTTCACTCATTATTCGAGGGAAAGTAGTGATCTTGCAATGGCTACATTGCCCACATCTAAAAAAAAAAATAATATTCGCCCAACTATGGATCAAAGTAGTATGGTTCATATCATTTTTAATTGTAGGTGCTACTTTATTGCCTAAATTTTTAGAATTAGTAAATGTAATAAGAGGATTTGTCGGGATGGAAGGGCCTATTATTTTATCTTTTTGTATTAAATGCCAGTGTTTTTGTATGATGGTCTTAATCTTTTTGTGGTCATGACTATACTGTAATATTAATCGTAATTGATCTTCCTTTTGTCCCCTCTGAACCATATTTGCACCAAAAAAGTCAGCTTGTTCCATATTTCTCACTTTGTTCAGTGCTCCATCTATCAGTGCAACGGGATATTCTTTTTTTAAAAAACTCATTCTTCATGTTGTCAGCTTCTAGTTCAAATTGGGCGTTTAGTGTACAATTACGTTTTATTAGTCGAAATTGGCCTTGAGGAATATTAATAAGCCAACTTGGGAGATGGCAAGTACTATATAAAATGTAACTATTCCTAGTTGATGGCTTGATATATGTACAACTTTTACATTTTTTTTATCTTCCACATAAATTTGCAAATCTAAAAATTCCAAACGTTCCTTACTTTAAGATTGTATTCATTAAAATTAATTTCTTCTAAAAAGACATCCAATTTCTCTTTACCTGACTTCCAAATAAATAGTACCAGGTCCGTCCCCAGTCTGGGAGCCACCACTTGCTCCTCCCAGTTAGCCATAAATAAATTGGCATAACTGGGGGCGAACCTGGTGCCCATAGCGGTCCCTTGAGTTTGTAACAAATAATCACCATTAAAATTAAAATAATTGTGGGACAAGATAAAATCGATGCCATCTATTAAAAGCTTGATCTGTTCTAGGGCCAGCCTACCTTCTTGTCGTAACTGAGCATCGACTGCCCGTTTCCCTTGTTCATGGTTAATGACAGTATATAATGATTGAACATCCAATCTTCCTCAAGTACTACCTTTTCTATTATCTCAATAATTTGTGTCGTATTTTTTGTATATGCTGGTATATTCTTAACCCTTGGCTGCAATAACACCGATATAATGCGAAAGATTCGAGGTCAGGGAATCAATCCCTGAAACGATGGGACGTCCTGGTGGGTTGGTCGCATCCTTGTGAATTTTAGGTATGCAATAAAACACAGGTATACGTGTATTTTTATTCAATATAAAATTATATTCCTCTTCATTTAAAATGCCACTTGTTTTCCCTTCACAAAAATTAACCAGCTCCAAATAAAACTGATATGTTGGATCTTTTCTCAATTTTGAGTATGTGTCCACATCAGACAGTTGAATTAGACATTCTGAATTGTATTTGTATATATCCTGTATGACTATTGATCCCCCTTTATCCGCAGGGCGGATAATAATATCATTATTTTTTTTTAAGTGTTTTCAAAGCTGTTATTTCTTCTCTTTTGTCGTCTATATTTCATAGTATTTTTGATCTTCCGCAAATCATTTTCGACACACTCTTTAAAAGTAATCATTTCTTGACTCAATTCACTCCTAGGGTATTTTTTAGATGTATTTCTCAATGTTGTATGTGTATATTGTTCGTATTGATTTGTCTGACTATTTTACCTATCTATTGGGTTCCTTAAAAAATATTTTTTTAGGCAAAGACTCCTCATAAACTTCTCGATACCAATGAAGGTTTCAAATTTGTTTAATCGTACTGTAGGGGCAAACTTTAATCCTTTATTCAATAATTGACTTTGGGTATTGGACAAAGTGACAGAACTCAAATTGATGATGGAATCATTATAGACAAAGGATTCATTTATCTGGGGTAATGGCGCCTTCTTTCTTCCTCCCCTCCTTGTCTTCCCCTTTCTTCCTCGTATTGTCTTGCCCTGGGGCGGTAATTCTGACTGTGATAATCGTTGTGTTGATTGTGTAGTCTCCCTGTTGGTTGTGCTCTGTAATATTGATGTGGAATCTGTGATCTGTTCCTCAAATTGTAATGGTGATCTGTGGGTGTGTTCAAATGAGACTGTGGTCTCATTAGTGGTGACCTTTGTTTCGTGTGTATCCCGTGATGAGGTGGAGTCTGATCTAAAAAATGCTCCCTCTCTTGTAAAATATCAAATCTATTCTGAGTGGGTATAGTGTAATCGGTATGTTCAAAATTATCTGTCTCTATAGTGCTAGTGGTCTTAACATTAATTACCCCATGGTTAGATACAATACCCTTCACTCCCTCTCCATTTGCCCCAGAGTGTTCCACATGTGCTGTTGGAAGAAATGAGAAACATGACCAAAAAGCACTCTTACATCCCATTGTAAGCCGAACACCGCTAATAATAGTTGCAATTGACCATGTGAAGCTGGAACCAAGTCGCTCAGGTTACACATATGCTATGACCATTATTGATCATTACACTAAATTTGTTGTAGCCGTACCTGTCAAGGACTTGACCGCTAAAACAACTGCAGATGCTTTCTGGAAACATTTCTTGTTGCCATATGGATGCCCAGAAAGAATCCTTACATATCAGGGATCTGCCTTTGTGTCGCAACTCTTCAAAGAACTGTGTACCTTTCACAACTGTTGTGAAAAAATTAACCAAACTTTAATTGAGATGTTAAGAGCAGTACCACCTGCTACAAGAAATGATTGGCCTACTCTACTGCCTCAATTGATGTACACCTGCAATAACACTATTCATTGTTCTACTGGGTATACACCCTACTATCTTATGTTTGGCCGACAAGGTACACTACCTGCTGATCATACTTTGGGCATACAAGTGCCTGATGCAATCAACCCTCTACCAAAGGCGTTTGATTGATGCACAAGAAATTGTTCAAAAATGCATGGAACATGTTCATGAAAAACAACAGAAAGATTATAACCAATCTGCCAAAGCAGAACCTCTCAAAATTGGTGACAGTGTGTGGTTAAAAAAACAACCATCGTACCAGCAAATTAGATAGCAAATGGGAGAGAGAACTTTACACCATTACCGCTATTCTCAATCCAGAGACTGATACTTATGAGATTACCCAAGAGGACAAATCACGTGTAGTGCATCGAAATCGCCTTAAATTGTGTCTCAAGGAAGATACTCAAGAAGAAGCTGTTCAAGAGGAAATTCAATCAGTAGAACCAGAGCCTGTAACATCATCTGATTCAGAAGAACCAATACAGTCTTTTGGAAAAACGTTATTAGACTCTGATCCTTTGCAATGGTTCTTTACCCCATGGCTCAATATCTTAGTGCCTGCCAAGACCAACACAACCGCACTTCAACCAGAAGTCCACATCATTATGGACTATCCTGTTTTTTCCAATACATCACCAGTCTTCAGAGGAAAAATTACAACCCCATTTGTTACCTTTTGTCACATTTTGTTGTTGCCTGAGATATGTTTGCCTAACCCATTTTACTTTCAGATACAAGGAGTACAAGAATGGAGTTATGGTGTTATTTCCTATTCATGCATGCTTTCCCTTCTTTTATATCTTACAGGAAGACACAACATCGAGTCAAAAATGTGTTGAGGTCGACTCATGTTTTACCATATGCAGCGTCCCACTCAGGACATGTGGGAACTGAAAAATAACTTTAAAACTGCAAATGTATTGCTCCATTGTCATTACTGAATTGCATGTCATTTTACAACACCTGTTGTATCCCTGTTCATAGGCTGGTCAAGTGTAATTTATACATCCCACCACTAGATGGGGATAGCACCACTCTGGGATATCCATCCCAGCTCAGGTCTTATCTGTGAGTCAGTCTGTTAGGTTTGAGAGAGTGCAGATCAAGCACGTCTGCTCAGGAGAAAAGTAAAGTAAGAAAAGATTAGAAACCAAAGGATAATAGCATCAAAGACCTTTGGGAACCCAGGTGAAGGATTCTTTAGCCACAGGCAACCTCACCAAATTACTCTGGTTTAAAAGGGACCTGAAGCAAAGTCAACTACCAGAAATACCTATACAGAACCACAGCCTGAGTCAAAACCCAGCCAAACCTATTAACAGTGGATCAACAGAATTCCTCTAAAGAACAAAAGACTGTATTCTGTTTGGATGTATATGCCGCAACTAAAACCAGCCACAGTAAAAGTTGAGTTGTATCCTACCACTGTCTACTTCATTCTTCAATACTACTACAACTGGTTGTACCACCATAAACGGTACTGGCGTCACGACAAATACCACCAAGGGACCCAGCCGCCACAAGCACCCTAAGCACCACTGCCATCAAGGGCACCTCAACCTCCATCTAGGCTGGTGCTTCCCTACCACAGAGTGTGCCCTGGAGCATTTCATGCTGTCTTCCTCATCACTGTGCTGCTGGCCCAGGGAGGCTTTCTGCTAACCGTTAGTAAACCGATGAACTGTATTATTATTGGCCCCTCATCAGCCCACCGTGCACCTCACGTGTAGTCCCTGCGGTTCTGGCACGCCACATATGTCATAATTAAAGGCACAACTTCCCACATATACACCTTCAGGGTAATTTTTTATGATTGCATTTTATTAATTTTGGCCTTAAACACAGTAAAAACACAGAGCCTGCTACTGGAGAATCACAAGGCTGTACAGAGAAAGGGGCTCAATTTTTTTTTTTGTAAAGACCAATTAAAAAAAAAGATTTTTAGCTCAATATAAGTACAATGCAATAATAAAAAAAATGTCCCCAAAGGTACAGGTGGCCCACAAAAAAAGTAGCTCGCCTCTAGCGATAGTATGACAAGATGAACGAGCAAGTTGATATATTTTTTTTCAATTACCCACAACTCTCAAAAGATGCTGAAAATGGTCATTGCTGGAAAAACAAGGGCATTTTTTCTTCTGGTGTTAGTTGGTTGTAATACTGTTCAAAGGTGTCAAATTGTGGTATTCACAGTTGATTTGAAGAAAATTTGGCCAATTATTCGAGTTCCTGACACTACGCACCAAACGCCAATTTTCTGGTCGTGAAGTGTTGTTTCGTGAGGGAATTTTATGTGAACTGATAAATGAAACCAAGCATTGTCCATCATAAAGTACAGCAATGGGTCCAAATGTCTGTCAGCATTCATAGCAACCAAGTCCAACAATTTGGGCGTTTAGCTTTGTCAGACTCGTTCAGTTCTTGCATACACATTATTCTGTATGGTTTCAGGTTCACAGATGTCAGCACTCGGAATAGACCAATTTGCTAAGACAGTCTTCGAGTTGATTTTTGGCGGCTACTTGAAATCCTCTGCTGATTTTAATGCACAACTTCAGCTGTCATGATAGATGAAGGCGTTGGTTTCTTCATGTTTGCAACAGAGCCAGTTTTGAAGCTGGTGGTTTTGTTTCTGGCTACTTGTCAGCAAAGGTGTCTTGGGTTTCCTTAATCAATCTGCTTAGCACATAGCCTTCCACAATCACTATTCTCTGTTCCAGGAAGAACACCATCTTTTTGACACGATAGGCTACTTTTATCAAACTGAATAATAAATCAGTCTTACTTGCCCATAGCAACCAATTAGAGCTCAGCTTTCAGTTCCTACAGGACTCTGAGAAAGTGAAAGCTGAGCTCTGATTGGTTGCTATGGACAACTAACACAGATTTACTATTAGACAGTTTGATTTGGAGATATTGGAGGTGGGCTACTTTTCTTGGGCCACCCTGTACATAACTTTTTTATTTTTCCATTCACATAGGTGTATTCACATAGGGCTTGTTTTTTGCAGGATAAGTTGTACTTGCTAACAGTACATACGGCAATTCTCTCATAGCTTTATGGGTTTCATTTTTACAGAGTTCCATATGCAATAAAATTTACCATCTTTCACTGAATCATTACAGCAATAACACATTTATATAGTTTTTCTTGTGTTTTTATAATTAAAAAAATAACTGATTTTTTTCCTTGCTTCGCCAATGAGTTGCCATATTCTGACCCCCATAACTTTTTTCTTATTCAAAGAGTTTATTGAGTTTTATCAGTTTTTAAACAAACATACATAATGCAGAAGAAGAGAGAACATCACTTGAGATGAACAGTACAGTACAACATAAACATCAGAGAGTCCATCAATGTGAGCTGGTAGCAAAAGGCACAAATTGCTGCACCAAGGAGCCATAGTATGAAAACAACAAAAGAAACAAAATGGCAGAAAGCATATCAAAGCAAAGCACTGTTTAGATGCAGGGACGTCCTTAATATTGATTGGACCCTGGGCAAGAATTTACTTGGGCCCCCTGGATCCCGCCTTCCCGCACCCTAGTATGCAATCACGCCCTCCACCACAACACACACACACAAAAAACAAGTAATATATATAATATAGGTTACAGTGAATTACTGTAAATAGTTCTGAAGACTCCAGCAGGCTCAGGATCAGTGCTCTGGGCAGCTGGGCTCAAGGCTGGAAGTGGTCACCGCTCTGCAGTTTCGGAAGGAGACCGGGGCTCGGCTCACGCTAGCATTGCAGTGCCTCCATGTGACGTCATGGCGCGTGGTGTACACAAAGGGCAGGGGAGGTCTGAAGGAGGAGCAAGCAAGTACCATATTTTCACCCTATAAGACACACCTAGGTTTTAGAGGAGGACAATAAGAAAAAATATTTTCCATTACACCTCAGGTCAGACCCCCAATGTTAATCAAACCTCAGCTGACAGCCCCAATTAGACCCCCAATGTTAATAAGACCCTCAATCAGACCTCATATCAGCCCCCCAATGCCATATATCAGCCCCCCAGCCTCATATATCAGACCCCCAGCCTCATATATCAGCCCCCAGCCTCATGTATCAGCCCCCCAGCCTCATGTATCAGCCCCCCAGCCTCATGTATCAGCCCCCCAGCCTCATATCAGACCCCCAACCTCATGTATCAGCCCCCCAGCCTCATGTATCAGTCCCCCAGCCATCAGGGCAAATAAAATAAATAAACAACTTACCTCTCCTGCTCCTGGATGGCGCCGCTCCTCACCACCAGCGCTCTCTCTCTTCTTCCTGGTCCTCGGCTGTCGGCTGTGAACAGCGTGAGGTCAAGCTGTGCGCAGACACTGCACAGCCGAGGACCAGGAAGCGATTAGTACAGAGACCCACCCGCATCCTTGGGGCGAGTTAAAATCTCCTACTGGATATGTGGTCTACCAGGGGACCAGACAAATTTTGTAAAGCATCGACGAACTTTGGTCCAAAATGTGGTTGGGATGCGGATGGGGATGGTCTGCAGGAGGTAAAGCAGTTTTGGCAAAAGGTTCATTTTTAAAATACTTATTCTTCTGAAGCATGAAAAAGTTCTACAATGCTAAGAGTTTTAGTGTGTCTGGAACAGGTGAAAAAGGGAGTAATGTTATCTCTAAATAAGTCGGATAAGTCTGATTTAATTTTGATCCCTAAATAGGTAATACCAAGTGAAAGGCGAAGAAGGCTTTTAAAAAGGAAACCAAAGCCGATGCTAGGGAGACATTCAGGGTGTTAGATTTGGACATGTTGATCTTTAAATTGGTCTCCGCCCCCAGGTCTGGGGTACTACAACACCTTTTCAGACCCTAACCCTATACTGCAGTAGTACAACAAATATGTGTCCTCTGCTTTTACTCCTTGGCCTTCTACCTCAAGATGACCTATCCTCAGGATCGGTGGGGTGTCTGACTCCCGGCACCCCTGCCGATCAGCTGTATGAACAGACCGCGACTCTCCATGAACGTTTAGGCCTTTTCCTAGTCCATGTGATGTCACATATAGATATAGTGAACGGGGGCTGAGCTGTGATATCAAGCACAACTACTATCAAGAGGATGTCCTGTGCTTGGTAAACTGCCAGGAGGTCGAAGTGCAATGGATTTCTCAAACAGATGATCGGCAGGGGTGCCGGATGCTCACAAATCTCATATTGATGGCTTATCCTGAGTATAATGAAAATGTATTGGAGAAGCACGCCATAGACTGGGCTCGGCATCTCCCCTTTCATGTGAACTCTCTGAGACTTGAAAAAGGTCAACATGACCCAAACGTTGTCGTCATCATCATGTTGAGAAACAATACTTGAAACCATGAATGTTCTTTTTCCTTAAATTCTTTTTTTCTGAGAAAATGGAAATTGTGTACAAATATCTCGCCTAAGATTAAAAAAGATATAATTTTGATTCACTTTTGCGTGTGCACTGAATGTCTAACCTACTTATCCTGAGTATAAAGCATCAATATGAAAATCCAGAAGAATCCCTTTAAATTATCAGCTTATACAATTAAAATCAAGCAAATTGTAATAGAGGGAACAAACATGCACCAAAGAGGGGTCAATACCCAGGAGTAAAGTGCCAGTGCTAATACAGTACATACATAACTAATCCATAATGAAAAAAAAAAGATTAATACTAACTCGTTAAGTATATAGTGTGAACAGTAAGTGGCATACAGACCGTAGTGGCAGTCGCTATCCCCAACGCATCTCACCTAAGAAGAAACCAATCATGAAAGGCATATTGAAGCTTTTTACATTTTTTATGTAGACCAAGTGAAAAAATAATTTTATCGTAATAAATGCCATTTAATGAAGTGAAACAGCCCCTTTAAGGATCAAACTGGGTCCTCACAGTGGCTTGAAGGGCTTCTGTGTCTCCGTTGTTGTGAAAAATGAACTTTTATTTTATGCAAATGATCCTTAGGCAATAGGGATGTTGTCACTACTCCGGTGGGCTTTGTTCTTCATCTTTAAAGTGGTTGTCCATGTTATTTTTTTAAATACAAAAATGTTCCAAACCTCCATTCCAGCATCGCTGGTTCTTCCTCCACTGGGATTTGTTTTCATGACTGCAATGGTGACTTACCAGTATACCACAAGTGACTGCCAAGGTTCAGGAGAGTATAAGGCTTTTTTTATATTCTAATAGCTTCCCTATCTCTTTTAAAATAAAAAATAATAATAATACACGAGGTAACAGATCACATAATAATCACATTACCATTGTTTTCACAGTAAATAGTGAAAAAATAAGCACAACAGGGTGTACATTGCTTTGTAAGAAGGTAGTGTGGTCATTTTCAAACTGGTATACAGCAGCAATAATGGGTTTCATGCTGGAAGATGTTCTGAGAAAAAAAAATTTCTAAGTGATGATGATCATGTTTAAAAAGAAAAAAATCCAACAAATAACCTACAAGCATTAGGTCATTTCCAATAAACCAAGTCTCATATTCTTCGATATACTGTCCTTATAAATGATGCTATATCTCAGGAGGGTGTGAAGCAGAAGTAAGAAAACAAACCTGTTTACAGAACAGAGTGGCATTTGTAATCTTTGTATTGCAAAATGAAAGGAAAGAGCAGGGGTGGAGTCAGAAAGCTATATTCATTAGTATGCATGATGTCGTACCTATAATACCTGGGATGCTGTAGCCCTCACCTTCAGAGAGCGTGCATCCCAGCAACACAACCAAATCCTAGTTCCAGTATCTTCACAAACCGGTAAGTATCACAATGACTTTTACAAAGAGAATACTGCAAGACCAATGTCTATTAGGCACACAGGAATACACGGCGTAGTCCTTCTATGGGCTCCAATTAACATTAGCATCTACTGATTAATATTGAAAAAATCATAAAAATTTAACCAAATGTTCTCTGTAATGAATAACATATTTTCTCAATTAGTTTTGTAGCATTAACCTTGGAGTTACAAATGGCAGATAAAACCTCTAAAAAAAAAACTTCTAAACCTGCTACAAAGGTATGTCTTAGCTTTTTCCATTTGGGGAGGTACTAAGGGCACATTTGCATCCCTACTTGGCCTTTCTAGTTCTGCTGTCCTGTCTCCTCTGACCTGTGCAGTTTTTGAAGTCAAAGCCATAAATTAAAATGGTTATCCAATAGTACAAATACCCCCCACAATGCCCGGGCCCCTCCTATAGATCATACTTACCCACTCCCCAACACCCGTGTCAGTCCTGATCCCTGCACGGCCACCGCTGCATCACTGTCGTCACCTGCTATCGGGCTGCTCCCCCCCTTCGCTGGATGTTTTTGATCTGCACCTGGGCATTGTGGGGGGTATTTGTACTTTTGGATAAGGAAAGACTCTAACATTAAGCAGCACATGCATAGATAACTGTTAACCCATAACTGTACATTCTGGATTCGGAAATGGATGAGGTTTTCATTTATGAGCCCCTATTGCTGAGAGTTTGTGTTTACAAAAAATGATTTGGAGAAGTAATGGCTAACCTCTGGCAACTCCAGCTGTGGTGAAACTACAACTCCCAGGATGCTCTATTCATTTCTATGGAGTTCCGAGAAGAGCCAAGCAAGTGTACATCTTGGTAGTCATCGTTTTACCACAGCTGGAGTGCCGGAGGTTAGCCATCACAGATTTAGAGGGTGAGAACTGATGGTGTAAAATCTGCTGATTTCTGTCCGGAGAGGACCCAACTACAACCACGGCTGTTTGTACTCTTAATAGAGGTGATGGCTTTGAAGACAAGGTCTTTTAGGCAGATGGGATCGGGGGGAAGGCTAAGGGTACTTTCACACTAGCGTTTTTCTTTTTCCGGTATTGAGTCTGTCCTAGGGGCTCAATACCGGAAAAGAACTGATCAGTTTATCCTAATGCATTCTGAATGGAGAGCAATCCGTTCAGGATGCATCAGGATGTCTTCAGTTCAGTCTTTTTGCCATTTCAGGATGGAGGAAATACTGCAGCATGCTGCGGTTTTATCTCCTTCCAAAAAGACTGAACACTTGCCGGAATGTCGGATCTGGCATTAATTTACATTGAAGTGTATTAGTGCCGGATCCGGCATTAAGTGTTCCGGCAAAACGAATCCGGCTTTCCGATCTGCACATGCGCAGACCGAAAAAATGTATTTATACCGGATCCGTTTTTCCGGATGACACTGGAGAGACGAATCCGGCATTTCAATGCATTTGTCAGATGGATCTGCATTCTGACAAATGCTATCAGTTTGCATACGTTTTGCGACGGAACTGCCTGCCGGAATACTCTGCCGGAAGTGTGAAAGCACCCTTAAATGCGTTGCCTATGAAGATAAGTTCTCAATGTACACAGATGACATGCTCCTTGTTCTGAGGAATTCAGTTTCGGTGGACTATGTTGTCTCCATGTATGATGAATACATTAAACTAGCAGACCTTAAAGGCTATGGATACCCATTAGGGGCTTTTTTATTTATTATTATTGCATTTTACTTTTATTACTATTTCTTCCATAGGTCTTTATACAGTTAACAGTTCTTAGGATCCAGTTTCACTTTTAGTGTATCTGCAGACTAGCAGGCTTTCTGTTTTACCTTGAATCTTTCAGAGAGCTTCTCTATGGCTCATTGTATAGCCCTCATCTCTGAACTCCTGACAGCTCATAAACTTTCAATAATGCCAAATCTTATCAAACTGATAAGAGTTTAACTATAGTGAATGTTTTAAGAGGGCTTCAGATCGAACAAACCACGGCAGTTCTATGGACCAATTCACTGTAGAACCAAAAGCATGCTAGTCTGCAAATGCACTAAAAAGTGAAAATCATTCAGAAAACACTGTTGATTTTTTATTTTCTAATTTGTTTAGTTTCAAGCAGTACAAAAAAAAGAATAAAAACAAAAGTCATCACAGTTTCCCTCCCAATTCCTCTCCGCAATCCCTCTGGCCAGGTGGAGATGAAAAAAATATATTGTTTTAAAGATCCCCCCCCCCCCCCAGATCAACTTGAAAAACAATTAACCCACATTTTATACAATTTTTTGCTTTGTTTTTGTCTTATAAAAAGTCTACCTCATATTCTATTACTCTCTGAACTGTTTTTAACCATTCAAATACTGACAGAATAGACCATTGACAGCTAAATACCAAATCTCACCAGAATACTCAGTAGATCTACTAACAACATATTCCTGTTCTTTATTAAAAAAAAACAGTCCCAGAGTACAGTTTGCTTTATACCAGTTACTCTCCTCTCAATCTCACAAAAATATCTCCTGTCTAATTTTTTATTTATTGCTGGACAGTTCCAAAGCAAAAATGTAAAAATCCTCATTCCTTCACTTTAATACATTAACGGGGACATTTATTATTTGAGATTGTTTTCATGTTACTTTTCAGTTTAGTTTTGCTTTGTTTGTTTACACCAAATTATGAAATAGCACAAAACAATAATATATTTGGAGTGAGTGCAACCGCGGTTTACACCTTTATTTGTGCCGGTTAGTTTGCGATTTATTTACAACTTTTGCAAAGGTTGCACATAGTAAATTAACCATAATCCAGGTCTTCTCACTTTTATCTCACTAAGGGCTCTTTCACACTTGCGTTCTTTTCTTCCGGCATAGAGTTCCGTCGTCGGGGCTCTATGCCGGAAGAATCCTGATCAGTTTTATCCTAATGCATTCTGAATGGAGAGAAATCCGTTCAGGATGCATCAGGATGTCTTCAGTTCCGGACCGGAACGTTTTTTGGCCGGAGAAAATACCGCAGCATGCTGCGCTTTTTGCTCCGGCCAAAAATCCTGAACACTATGCCGCAAGGCCGGATCCGGAATTTAATGCCCATTGAAAGGCATTAATCCGGATCTGGCCTTAAGCTAAACGTCGTTTCGGTGCAATTGCCGGATCCGACGTTTAGCTTTTTCTGAATGGTTACCATGGCTGCCAAGACGCTAAAGTCCTGGCAGCCATGGTAAAGTGTAGTGGGGAGCGGGGGAGCAGTATACTTACCGTCCGTGCGGCTCCCCGGGCGCTCCAGAGTGACCTCAGGGCGCCCCACGCGCATGGATGACGTGATCACATGGATCACGTCATCCATGCGCATGGGGCGCTCTGATGTAATTCTGGAGCGCCCTGGGAGCCGCACGGACTGTAAGTATACTGCTCCCCCGCTCCCCTCTACTACTATGGCAGCCCAGGACTTTAATAGCGTCCTGGGTGCCATAGTAACACTGAACGCATTTTGAAGACGGATCCATCTTCAAATGCTTTCAGTTCACTTGGGTTTTTCCGGATCCGGCGTGTAATTCCGGCAAATGGAGTACACGCCGGATCCGGACAACGCAAGTGTGAAAGAGCCCTAACTCCACAGTTCACTTTAAAAATTGTCAAGGGCAACAAATGTTACAAAAATGTTACAAATTTAGCAGAAAATGCCGCAGTTGCATTGACTTACAACTTTTTAAGCCACAAAACTGACATATCTGATTTGATAAGTGTCCCCCTAAGTAATTTCTCTCCTGTCATTATTCTCAGTAAGGATTGAGATTTCGGTTTAGGGACACCTGACAAATGTATTTGTAATATTCTCCCCATTGAACCTGTTCCACATTCCCAATATCCCCTCACCCGTTTTTGTTTTCAATATGAAGTCTTGTTTAAAAAAATATAACTATGTGCTAATATCTTTCCCCTTCCTTCCTACCCAATATCAATTCAATATCCAAGTGTTTTTCCACTTTAAAACATAACCTTATCAGGACAAATAAAGGACATGTTCTTTCTTTTGTGGAACGGACATGTGGATGTGGAAAGCACCCAGAAGACCGTGCCCTGAAAAGAGGACCAGGGAGTGGCGACTAAAGCAAGTGCTTGTGGCGTGCGTGGTGCTATACTTACTGCTCCCTGGGCCTCCTGTCCGAATACATGTTTTCACAATGGAAGCTCCCATTAGTTACAATTAGAAAGTATTTTATTTTTTTTACAAAAATAAACCTCAAACCCCATTGCTGGTAGCGACGTCGTGCCCTAAGCGCCAAGATTCCCTATGTATACCAGTTATGTGGTGTAGATATGTTGTTCATACTGAGTGCAATATTCATGAAGTCAGAGTAGGTGAGGCTACAGTGCTATTGATGGCTATTTTTTTTAAAAGAATCCTCCACTTGTCTACTTAAACAAAAACAGTTAGGTCGGACCTAACGTGCACCCTGCTGATAAATCAGTTACACACTGCATAGGGTATATTGTAGGTATTGGTATTCTGCAAGAATGGTATATGTCACTAAAAAAGAAAAAGAAAAAACATTATATACTCACCTCTTTCTCCAGCTCTATTCTTTGTGCTCCTCTTGCTCTTTATATTATAGAAGGAATCAGCCGCGACATGCATGTATACAGGAAGTAACCACTGCAGCCAATGTTCTCTGTGCTATACAGCATGAGACCGCTGAGGACATTGACTGACGGCAGCGATCGGGGGCCGTATTCCTGCACGTTACCACTAATACCTAGTATACAAACAGAGAAAGAGGAAATTCTGACTTTCTTTTTTTTCGCCTTAGGTCTTCAATGATCCAATACATGGACATATTGAGTTACACCCGTTGTTAATCCACATTATAGGACACTCCTCAGTTCCAGCGTCTGCGGTATATTAAACAGTTGGGTGGCGCATATTATGTGTATCCAGGAGCCTCCCACAACAGATTTGAGCACTCCATTGGGTATGTGAATATTTCAGTTTCTTAATTCATATTTTGTAGTGTACTGTATTCTAATCAATGCAAAACATCCCCCAGCATTTAAAGCATAACTTTTACTTTAATTCCTTAAATTTGCTCTATAATAGCTGATTTCTGATAACTAGCTGTTTCATAGTCTCTCAAAATGGTGTGAGGGGACAATTTAGGAATCTTAAGATAGGCAAAGCAGCAGGGCCAGACAGACAGTCCACGTGTCCTAAAGGGGTTATCTAATCCTATAAAAAGCCCCGCCATATGCCGGTCCCCCCACACTGAATATACTTACCTGGGTCCCGGCTCCGCCACTGCTGCTTCTCCCGTGCACGGATGAAAACACTGGTTGTCAGGGGGCAGGCGGGTGACATCAGATGAACAGACTTATGCTATAAAGCCATAGAACATTCTGCTTGAAAGCCATTCACTCCAAACAACAATCTCAAAATATGTTAACTTCTATTTACATTCTAAAAACAATAACATATAACTTACTCCAAATAAAAAACACACACATTATATGAAGTGTGTGCCTCACTTGCCATATTTTGTACGGGCCCAATAGCTTGTGTCATATGTAGCAATTAAAGGGTTTCTACCACTACGTTTGCACATAATTAGCTTTCAGACACTAGCGATCCGCTATTGTCTGCTCTACCAAACAATCCTAATATAATAGCTTTTTGTGCAGCCGTTTCGCTAAAAAACGAACTTATATTGATATGCTAATGAGCATCTAGGTGCTATGCAGGCGTCTTTTCAGCACCTAGAGGCTCGGTCTACCTTCACAAAATGCCGCCCCCAGCGCGTCCCTCCAGCCCGCCCATCTCCTCTGGAATGCGATCCTCCCTGTGAGCCAGCGGACGAATTCTCGCGCATGCGCCGTGCGCGTCTGTATTCGGCGCATGCGCAGTGAATGTCTGACCGCTCCCTTCTCAGACATCTCCACTGCGCCTGCGGCGATGACGTCATAGTGCTCCGAGGAACAGGCGCAGTGGAGATGTCATGCCCACTCTGACGAGGTGGCAGAGGTCGGCCAGGATAGCAGCACGAGTTTAGTGGTTGTTTTGGAGCCGTACTGGATCCGCCTCTCATCAGGTGCACTGGGTGGGGTCATTAGTTTAAATATCACTCTAGTCCAGTGTCCTGAGCGGATTATACTAATCATTGTGGTCTTGGAAGCTAGGAAGGAAGGTTGGCTGTCTGCTCCAGCTCAGGAAGATAAGTGCTATTTCTAGTTTGGTTGTTTTGTGTCATCTTTCCCATCCAGGTTCTGTGCGAGCAGGCTGCTCCTTTTCCCTAATTCACCATCTCAGGGAATTCTGGGTTTTGTCAGCCCAGGCACGGGGACACCTCATACCTACCTTAAAGGTCTGTAGGTGGGCTGAGCATTGCAGGGAAAGAGGTCAGGGATTAGTTAGAAGGTGACCCTTCCCCTGTCTCTCGCCCAGAGCCTGGTTGGTGCGTTATCTGTTAGACTGAGTGCACGCCCGCCATGACATTATAATCCGCCATACTGTGACTACCATCACTCAGCGCTTTTGTGATGGCGTCAATTGATGCACTGGTTGACCGCGTGCAGGGTTTTATCCCTAGAGGTTGCGGATCTGCGTAGTTCGGTCACACAGTGTCAGAGGGATCCAAAGAAAAGACCGGCACTCGAGTCGTTGTGTAGAAGATGATGCTTTATTCAAGCATGTAACATCGAAGGAACAGAGCAGAGAACAAGCAAGCGACACGTGTTTCGGCTCAGGTTAGAGCCTTTGTCAAGCATAATACATTGGTGCAGAACATCAATTTAAATAGTGCGCCACCCTTGACGTGAAAAACGTGTTGACTTCATATTACCATGACAACCATAGTAAACATATCATTATGCGCAACAATTGTCAACATTGTTGCTACATGGATCAAACGCAGTGAATTCAATACGTTGTTGTAACATAGTTGCAATAGAATTACAGTATAACTAAATATTGCATTAGTATGACAGCAACTAAATATTACATTTTATATCCGTGAGAAAAATAAATATGCAGATCCATAAAAAGAAAAAGGAAAAAGAAAACAGTATAAGACAGCTAAAAGCAGCATCCATAGAAATCTCATGTTGTATGGGGTTTTTTCACATATAGATTGGAGCTAGCTTTGTCTTTATTTTCTCTTTTTATTTTTTCTGTGACTAAAGAGGGAAAAAAAATATATATATATAATTTTTTTTATATATATAGAAAAGGGAAATAATCTTATTATAATTATTATTTTTCACAAAAATGCATTTAAATCATACTCTCGATTGAGACCTCTAGGTTCCAGAGTCTGAAAAGTATGTATCCAGAAACTTTCTCGTTTTTTAAGCATGAGCACTCTGTTGCCACCTCTTCGTGCTGGCAATAGCAGATTTTTCTTCCGTATAGTAGATTTATGATTGCTAAATTTGTCCTTCATTCTGGTAGATGTCTCACCAATGTATATAAGGCCACAAGGGCACTTTAACAAATAAATGACAAAATTACTGTCACAGGTAAAAAAACCTTGTACAGGAAATTTTTTACCAGTGTGCGGATGAGAGAAAGTTTCACCTCTAATAACCGCCGAACAATGGACGCACTGTAAACAAGGAAAGGTTCCCTTTTTTGGAGTGATAAGAAAAAGCTGACGTGGCATATTTGTGGTGCCTCCTATGTCCGCTTTTACAATCGTGTCACGAATATTCGTGTCACGAATATTCTCTTATAGCAGATCATGGGGACATCACAAAATTCAATAATGTCTGGGTAGGCTGCACGCATAATTCCCTAATGCTTGTTAATAACATGGCGAAATGTATTTATCCAAGGATGATATTTCACAATGAAGGGTAAACGTTTACTACCCCTACTAGATTTTTGAATCCCCTGACTAGTGCATTTCTTTAATTCAGAATCTAACAGAGGTCTGGGATAGCCTCTGGAAGAAAACTTATCTGCCATCTCACTCAATCTAGTGTCCCTAACAGGTTCATCTGATACAATTCTCTTTACCCGCTGGAACTGTGAGTACGGTAAAGATTTCTTGACAAATGGTAAATGGTGACTTGAATAATGTAGCAAACTATTTTTATCAGTTTTTTTTAAATATATAAATCAGTATGTATCTGATTATCCTGACCTTTAATCACCAGTGTGTCAAGAAAATTAATCTGATGTAAATCACTTTGAATTGTAAAGGATAACTCTGGCCATATGTTGTTCAATTCCTGGGAAAAGTTATGGAGGGACTCAATGCCGCCCCGCCATACGCAAAAAATGTCGTCTATAAAGCGACGCCAAAATATACAATGCTGTATGTATAGTAAATTTGTATATACAAATTTTTTTTCTAACCAAATCATATAGCTATTTGCGTATGGTGGTGCGGCATGTGAGCCCATCGTGGTCCCCTGCTTCTGCTGGAAGAAGGTATCCTGGAATAAAAAATAATTTTCCCGTAAAACTAATCCAAGTAATTGTAGAAAAAACTCTCGTTCATGTAAAGTATATTGAGATGATTCCAGGATGCATTCAACCGCAGTTAATCCTTTTGAATGTTTGATAGATGTATACAGACTGCATACATCCATAGTGACCAAGAGATCTCCTGTCTCAAGACATAAGTCTTTAATATCAGACAGAAAATGATGTGTGTCTAATAGAAAAGACGGAGAATTTTTTATCAGTGGGGTTAAAACCTTCTCAATAAACATGGCAGGTGCAGACAGAATAGACTCATTTGACGCTACAATCGGTAGTTTACATTTAATATCAAAAACAGGGTCCCTGTTTAAAGGATGATATGTGTCTTTATCAGAGAGCTGTGACAATATTTCAGAAATATAATACTCCCTATCAAGCAAAACGAGTCATTGGTAATTGTCCCTCTCTTGTGATGGCGTCCTGCTCTCCTTGTATTTTTCCTTTTCGGCGTCTTTGTCCTAAAAAAGAGACCGGAGGACGGTAATCTGTGTTATAATCGCTGCCAGATCCTGATGATTGAGAGCCTGCTCGACGTATAAACCGTCTTGTTAATGAAATGGCTGTGCCCGATGAATCTTGCCACCTGTAGACTTTGTTATTTTGATAATCCTCCAAATCCCTACTATATTTCTTGCGCTTGGTTACTTCAATGTCTTTCTTTAAATCACTTATTTGTTAAAGTGCCCTTGTGGCCTTATATACATTGGTGAGACATCTACCAGAATGAAGGACAGATTTAGCAATCATAAATCTACTATACGGAAGAAAAATCTGCTATTACCAGTTCCACTTCATTTTGATGATGTTCTCACAATGTTTCACAACTTAGATTTCAAATTATTGAGCAAGTGTTGCCAGCACGAAGAGGTGGCAACAGAGTGCTCATGCTTAAAAAACGAGAAAGTTTCTGGATACATACTTTGCAGACTCTGGAACCTAGAGGTCTCAATCGAGAGTATGATTTAAATGCATTTTTGTGAAAAATAATAATTATAATAAGATTATTTCCCTTTTATTTATATAATATATATATAAATTTTTTATATATATTTTTTTTCCCTCTTTAGTCACAGAAAAAATAAAAAGAGAAAATAAAGACAAAGCTAGCTCCAATCTATATGTGAAAAAACCCCATACAACATGAGATTTCTATGGATGCTGCTTTTAGCTGTCTTATACTGTCGGTTTTTTCTGTTTTCTTTTTCCTTTTTCTTTTTATGGATCTGCATATTTATTTTTCTCACGGATATAAAATGTAATATTTAGTTGCTGTCATACTAATGCAATATTTAGTTATACTGTAATTCTATTGCAACTATGTTACAACAATGTATTGAATTCACTGCGTTTGATCCATGTAGCAACAATGTTGACAATTGTTGCGCATAATGATATGTTTACTATGGTTGTCATGGTAATATGACGTCAACACGTTTTTCACGTCATGGGTGGCGCACTATTTAAATTGATGTTCTGCACCAATGTATTATGCTTGACAAAGGCTCTAACCTGAGCCGAAACACGTGTCGCTTGCTTGTTCTCTGCTCTGTTCCTCCGATGTTACATGCTTGAATAAAGCATCATCTTCTACACAACGACTCGAGTGCCGGTCTTTTCTTTGGATTCATCAAGCGGGCTGTCTTTCCCTGACGCGTGCACCGAGACCTCTGGATACGAGGAGTGCCGTCTGTGTCTATTCTATTACACAGTGTCAGAGGGTTCTGGCATCAGGTACAGGTCAAATTGGTGGGGTGCCTAAAGTCGCTCTTCCCGAGAAATTTACAGGGGGTACGGATGATTTTTTCCGCTTTAAAGAGTCATGCAATTTGTACTTTCGACTGCGTCCATTTTCGTCAGGTAATGAAGATCAGAGGGTTGGTATCATCATGTCTTTGCTTAAAGGGGACGCGCAATCCTGGGCTTTTTCTCTGCCGCCCGGTTCTCTGGCTCTCCGGACGGTGGAGGAATCTTTCAAAGCCCTGGGATTGATTTACGATGACCCAGATCGGATCTCGATGGCAGAATCGAGATTGCGTAACTTACTACAGGGTAAACATACTGCAGAGGGTTACTGCACAGAGTTTAGGAGGTGGGCTACTGAGTCGGGGTGGAATGACCCCGCGTTACGTAGTCAGTTTTGTCAGGGGTTATCTGAAAGGTTGAAGGATGCCCTGGCTTTTCATGAGTATCCAGATACTTTAGAGAATGCAATGTCTTTGGCTATACGGTTGGATAGACGTATCAGAGAGAGGTGTAAGGGTCCCTCCGTGCAGGGGATTCCTCCTGCGTGTGGTTTTGTTTCTCCTACTGCCCAGGGTGATATTACTCATAACTCTGGGGTAGGGGAGGAACCCATGCAGTTAGGTCAGGTATCTTGCCATTCTGATAGTAGAGACTTTAGAAAAGTGCACAATCTATGTTACTATTGTGGAAAGAGGGATCATTTTGTTTTTTCTTGTCCTTATGTTAAATCACAGGTGGAAGAGACAAATAAAAAAGAAAAAAAAAATTCCCTCACACTTGGTAGTATGAATGGTGTGGTGGAGCAGACAGGAATGCAAGCTCCTTGCAGTTCCCGCTTTCTCCTTTCAGCTATGGTGGCTCTAGAGTCAAAAAATGTGTTTGTTGATGTATTCCTTGATTGTGGTGCTGGGGTAAACCTAATTGACTTTCTTTTTCTTCAAGGCCTGGGACTAAGTACTTGCACGTTAGAGAACGAGATTCGTGTTTTTGCAATTGATTCTTCCCCTCTTTCTCAAAGGAGCCTTACTCACATTGTTCATGGTATTCACTTAAGGGTGGGTGATTCACATGCTGAAATTATTTCTTGTTTTGTCATGAAGGATTTGCCAGCTCCTATAGTTTTGGGGTTGCCATGGTTGACTAGACATAACCCAAATATAGACTGGCAAGCGAAACAAATCATTGGTTGGAGCGAGTTTTGTTCGGATAATTGTCTTGGCACATCTATCTCTGGTGTGTCCATTACGGCTTTACCTCAGTATCTCTCGGATTTTGCGGATGTCTTTTCGGAGGGTGGGGCTCAGGAATTGCCCCCTCATCGAGACTATGATTGTCCAGTTAATCTCATTCCTGGGGCTAAGTTGCCAAAGTCTCGGCTTTACAACCTCTCTCAACCCGAAAGAGAGGTCATGCGAAAGTATGTCGCCAAGAGTTTGGCAAAGGGTCATATTAGACCATCTAAGTCTCCAGTGGCAGTTGGTTTGTTCTTTGTGAAGAAAAAAGATGGATCACTGAGACCGTGTTGGATTTCCGGGAATTGAACTGTATTACAGTCCAGGATCCATATCCCCTGCCTTTGATCTCTGATCTTTTTGATCAGATTGTTGGAGCCAAGGTGTTCTCCAAGTTGGATTTGAGAGGAGCCTACAATCTGATCAGGATCAAGGAAGGGGATGAGTGGAAAACGGCCTTCAATACGCGCGAGGGTCATTTTGAGAACCTGGTGATGCCTTTTGGGTTGACGAACGCGCCAGCAGTATTTCAGCGATTCGTTAATGACATTTTTCATCACTTGGTGGGGAGGTTCGTAGTAGTTTACCTGGATGACATTTTAATTTATTCTCCTGATCTGAAGACCCATCAGGATCATGTGAGACAGGTTTTGACAATCCTTCGGGAGAATAGGTTATATGCCAAATTGGAGAAATGTTTGTTTGCGGTGCAAGAGCTTCCGTTCTTGGGATACATGCTTTCTGATTCCGGTTTTCGTATAGACCCCGAAAAGGTCCGGGCGGTTCTGGAGTGGGACCGACCAGAGAATCAGAAAGCTTTGATGCGGTTCTTGGGGTTTACGAATTATTATAGAAAATTTATTTCGAATTATTCTACCCTAGTAAAACCTCTTACTGATATGACCAAGAAGGGCGCCGATGTCTCTGTCTGGTCGGATGAGGCATTGCAGGCCTTTTCGGCTGTTAAGGAGCATTTTGCGTCTGCTCCCATTCTGGTGCAGCCGGATGTGTCTCAGCCATTTGTAGTGGAGGTTGATGCATCAGAGGTGGGGGTTGGGGCGGTGCTGTCACAGGGTTCATCTCCTGGCAAGTGGGTCCCGTGTGCCTTCATCTCCAAGAAGCTCTCGGTCGCCGAGAGGAATTATGATGTTGGAGATAGAGAGTTGTTGGCTATCAAGAGTTGGCCTTTGAGGAATGGCGTCACTGGTTAGAGGGGGCGTCTCACCCCGTTACGGTGTATACTGACCATAAGAATTTGGCTTACATGCAATCTGCCAAGCGTCTGAACCCTAGGCAGGCCAGATGGTCACTGTTTTTTACCAGGTTCAATTTCGTGGTTACCTTTCGCCCCAGGGGTCAAGAACGTCAAGGCAGATGCCTTGTCTCGCAGCTTTCCTGGGGGAGGTGATTTTGGCGGATGGGGTGGTGGTCTCCGCTCTGTACCCTGAATTGGAGATGGAGGTGTTGGGAGCCCAGGAGGGGGCTCCTGGTTCTTGTCCCCCAGGGAGGTTGTTTGTTCCTGAGGGCCTACGATACAAGGTGTTTAAGGAACATCACGATACTGTTCTCGCTGGACATTCTGGTGGTAAGTCCACCTGTGATCTAGTATCCCGGAGGTTCTGGTGGCCAGGGTTAGGTAAGAGCATTGAGAATTACGTGACAGCTTGTGAAACCTGCGCTCGGTCAAAGGTTGCTCATACTCGACCGCCTGGTTCACTTCTTCCATTTTCTATTCCATCTCGTCCTTGGACGCATTTGTGTCACGACCATGTTTATGGCCGTGACTCCTTGGGAGCCGCATACAGTTGCCCGCGGTTTGGGTTGTAGTGTCAACCGCAGCTGGAGGCATAATGTTGTTTGCCTCAAGTGCGGTTGCCGCGGACAACAGCTATATGTGCGGTTTCCTTGGAGTTGTGTGCGTGTATGTATGCACTTTTGTATGTCTGTGTGCACTCTGTGTTTTGTGTGGTGTGCACTTACATCTTTTCCTCACTGTGGTTGCCCGTGGCAACGTTTGGTTGCATTGTGTACATGTGGTGGCAGTGTCCCGGCCTTCGGGCTGACTCCCAGGACATGGTTGCCACCCATGTCGTTGCCTGCGGCAACAGCCACAGTGTGTTACTGAGTTGGACACTTTCCCTTTTAATTTATGTTTCCCTTCCCTGGTGCTGGAAGGGTTAACTCCCTTCCCAGTGTGTCTGTGAGTCACTGGGTGTGTCCGACTGTTGGGTGTGGCTTCTTGGCCTATATAGCCTCACTGTTATCCCAGGTCTGGAGGTTGCTTCAGCCATGCTTAGCTGGAGCAGCCTCCTGTTGTATTCTACCTGGCAGTGAGAGCCACCCTTGTGGTCATAAACATTATGTCACATTTACTTTATGTTATTTTGTGTGTGATGTCTATGTGATGTTCTGTTGGGACTTTCCTATGTTGTTTTGTGCAGCTTATGGATCTGGATTCCTGTGTGCACAGGGATCCAGTCAGCAAGGCTGTGGCAGGTAGGTGGAACTATTTAGTTCGCCTGCCATATCCGTAAGTCTGTTTTAGTTCCCTTGTTCCTTGCAGCTTGGCCATTGAGACCCCTGTTCCTCTGTATTCAGAAGGAACAGGTTGTCTTATCTTGACTCCTAGTCCAGGGACCTGCCGGAGGGTAAGACAGGGATCCGAGGTTCCTGCGCACGGGTCCTCCTACCTTAAAGGTCCGCCCGTGCAGCTAGGAGTTAGGGTCAGGTTAGGGACGCTGTAGGAGGTGACCTGCTCCCTAATCCTGTTGTCCTGGCCGAGCAGCCATAACATCATCGGGCATCGCACGGCTGAAGGTTTTCCCCATCCTCAGCCGTGACAATTTGTCTATGAACTTTATTATGGATCTGCCGAGTTCCTCCGGGAGAACAGTGATTTTGGTGCTAGTTGACCGTTTCAGTAAAATGGCTCACTTTATACCCCTAACGAGTCTGCCTAACGCTAAGACTCTTGCTCAGATTTTTGTGGATAATATTGTGAAATTGCATGGTATTCCTTCGGATGTGGTCTCTGATAGGGGCACGCAGTTTGTCTCCAGGTTTTGGAGGGCGTTCTGCTCTCGGCTTGGCATTCAACTTTCATTCTCTTTGGCTTTTCATCCGCAGTCGAATGGTCAGACGGAGCGTACTAATCAAACCCTGGAGACCTACTTGAGGTGCTTTGTGGCTGAGAATCAGGAGGACTGGTCCTCATTCTTGTCCTTAGCAGAATTTGCGTTAAATAACCGTAGGTAGGAGTCCACGGGTAAGTCGCCATTTTTTGGCGCATACGGTTTCCATCCTCAGTTTGGTACCTTTTCTTGGTCTGGTTCCTCTGGGGTGCCAGAGAAGGAGAGATTCTCTTCTGCCTTATCCTCTATCTGGCGGAGGATTCAAGGGAATTTGGAGAGGATGGGTGAGAGGTATAAACGAATGGCTGACAAGAGACGTATGACTGGTCCGGACCTGTGTGTGGGTGATCTGGTGTGGTTGTCCACTAAGAATATCAAATTGAGAGTGCCATCTTGGAAACTGGGTCCAAGATTTATTGGTCCATATAAAATTTCTGCGGTGATCAATCCTGTGGCGTTTCAGCTTGATCTTCCGCAGACTTGGAGGATCCATGATGTGTTCCATAGGTCTTTACTAAAAAAATACGTGAGACCGGTGGAACCATCGCCATTGCCTCCTCCTCCTGTTCTGGTCGAGGGAAACTTGGAGTTTGAGATCTCCAGGATTCTCGACTCGAGAGTTCTTCGGGTTTCCCGTCAGTCGACTGGTGAGGGCTTTTCATAGGTCCCATCTGGATAAGGTTGGTCCGGGGTGTCCAGAAGTCACCCGTAGAAGGGGGGTTACTGTCATGCCCCACTCTGACGAGGTGCGGAGGTCGGCCAGGATAGCAGCACGAGTTTAGTGGTTGTTTTGGAGCCGTCCTGGATCCGCCTCTCATCAGGTGCACTGGGTGGGGTCATTAGTTTAAATATCACTCTAGTCCAGTGTCCTGAGCGGATTATACTAATCATTGTGGTCTTGGAAGCTAGGAAGGAAGGTTGGCTGTCTGCTCCAGCTCAGGAAGATAAGTGCTATTTCTAGTTTGGTTGTTTTGTGTCATCTTTCCCATCCAGGTTCTGTGCGAGCAGGCTGCTCCTTTTCCCTACTTCACCATCTCAGGGAATTCAGGGTTTTGTCAGCCCAGGCACGGGGACACCTCATACCTACCTTAAAAGGTCTGTAGGTGGGCTGAGCATTGCAGGGAAAGAGGTCAGGGATTAGTTAGAAGGTGACCCTTCCCCTGTCTCTCGCCCAGAGCCTGGTTGGTGCGTTCTGTTAGACTGAGTGCACGCCCGCCATGACAGGAGATGTCTGTGCAGAAAGCGGTCAGACATTAACTGCGCCTGCGCCGAATACAGACGCGCACAGCGCATGCGCGAGAATTCGTCCGCTGGCTCTCAGGGAGGTTCGCATTCCAGAGGAGATGGGCGGGCTGGAGGGACGCGCTGGGCGGCATTTTGTGAAGGTAGACCGAGCCTCTAGGTGCTGAAAAGACGTCCGCATAGCACCTAGAGGCTCATTAGCATATCGATAAAAGTTAGTTTTTTTGCAAAACGGCTGCACAAAAAGCTATTATATTAGGATTGTTTGGTAGAGCAGACACTAGCGGATCGCTAGTGTCTGAAAGCTAATTATGTGAAAACGAAGCGGTAGAAACTCTTTAAGGATGAGTGAATAACTTTGTAGTGAACCCAGTTACATATGAGAACCCAGTTTAGTAAAGGAAGTTTATAGGAAGAGAAAATGTGATAAGGAGGGACAGCATAAGAAGATTATAAGGAGACAATATTTGGGAAATTGGGGTATATTAAGGAGTGTAATCGGGGGAGGGGTGGTGACTGGTCAGTATCAGGAGTATTAGCTGGCAGGCTACTGTCAGCTCATCTTCTGGCAAGTAGCTGTACATTACAGATTCCTTTCAATAGTCATTTTTTATTTTTTTTGGGGAAAAAGTTTCTTCCTACATTTCCAAAGAAATTACATTCTTGCAAGCATTGAGGAAGTGCCCCTTTTTTGTAGAAACCAGTTTTTATTTACTGTTTGTAATTGGGCATTTCAGCGCGTTCTAGCCGCTTTACTTAACACTTTATCCATTGCCACACGATAACGATGGATACAGCAGCTTTCACATCAGTACCGCAAACTAGTGAAGGCATGCTGCATCACAGCGTCTAGTTGGAAAGATGTGTATCATCGCTGCAAAACTATTGCACGAGTTTTAGTGAACGTGTGTTATTCTGTGAAAACAGTGTTCAATAACTGTAATGCATTTCACATCCATAATGCAAATTACAACTGTGTTAGTGAAGTTTTACTGCATCACAACATCTAGTTGAAATCACGTGTCATGTATCATCACTGCAAAAATATTGCATGATCTGAAACCAGTGACTTTTCATAGGCCTCATAATAAAATGTCTGGAAAACAGAAATGTGCAAAACGAAATAGCCTTCTAGATGCCATCCACAAGCCATCCATCCAGTAGCAGTAGTAGGCCACAGTTCTCTTTTGCTTCTAAAAGGCACTTTTGGACCATTATTATTGAGGACAAAAAGGATGAGATTGTGGGCTGGATGGCTCACTCCACCTCTCAGTCACAGCAATATGACATGGAGGTCACCTCTGAGTCTGGCACCATGCTTTGAAGCCAGGGAGCACTGCTTTTCTCTTGGTCTTCCTCCTTGCAACCCCAGAGAAGCCTTTCAGTTGCATCCTCTTAGTCATCACTGCCCCTGCTAGTGAGGCCACTTCTTTTTTCCTAAGAAGAGGCAACAAAACCCCACCATGCACTACAGGAGATATTCAAGAAAGTCTCCCTGTTAACGAGTTGTATGAGAATAGTCACCATTTAGACTGCCATGTGGAGAAGGTTCAGAAGAAGGCAGGGGACCCCATACATAGATGTTTTAGTGGTGGTAATAGTGTCAGCCTTAGCTACAGTGGTGGCGGTAGGGGCAGTGGTAACGACAGTGGCACTCAGGGCCAAAACAGAGCAGGGGATTAGGAGGGAGGCCAAAAAGCTCACGGTGACATAACATGTCTGAGAAAAGTGGCGGGGAGGGTGAGGACTATGACAATGATTGTGTGTTGGACAGGACCTAGCAGACAGATTTGGGGTGCTGAGGAAGAGGTAACATGGGCAGCACAGTGGCTCAATGGTTAGCCCTGGTGCCTTGCAGTGCTGGGGTCCTATGTTCGAATATGACCAAGAACAACATCTGCATGGACTTATTATGTTCCACTGGAGACAGCAAGCAATGGTACTGTCTGTAAAGTGCTGTGGAAAATGTCAGCACTATATAAGGGAGAAAAATAAATAAATAACATCAGGGGAGGAAGATGGTGGCAGCAGTGGCAATAAAGTCCAGAGGCCAAAACTTCCCAAGAAACTTCCAGAGCCAGATCTGCTTCTGTTGTGGTCAGATATTAGGAACTGTTGATGCTGCTGGTATTGTGGGTGCAGGATCAAAACATACCAGACCTAAGCCAAGCTCAGCTGCCTATAGCTCTGTGCAAGCAACTCCAGTATGGTGTTTTTTCTTCACAACGTCAGCAAACAAAACCACAGCCTTGTGTAAAATCTGTAGGATTACAATAAGCCGTGGGAGTTCAAATACAAACATAGGAACCATGACTCTATTGCAGCACATGAGGCAACATCACCGGATCCTGTGACAACTGTAGAACTTGGCAGCATTCTGAATTAGAACAAGTCTGTCTTCTTTATCATAGTCTTCTTTGTGACAGCCAGCCCACATTCCTCCCAACTAGTTCAGTGTCTTTGTCATCCTCATCAGCTGCTTCTTCTCCCACTCAGACTCCTCCTGAACCTTGTCTTTTACTCTATTTTTAAACATTCATAACAGAATATGCAGTCGTGAGAAGACTGTTCTTGACCATCAATTAGCTTGTGTGAACTTAGTTGTGGTAAATGTGGCACAGTTCTGCATCTTCGCCAAAATTGAATTCTTCTGTAAAATTTGAATATTGAGCCTTGGTTTCTGCCATATTCTATCACTGTGACACTTTTGGCCAGGCATCCATAGTGGTGCAGTTCTACACCTTCACCAAAATGTCAATATTATTCTGTAAAATGTATTATTTGGCCATGGTTTCTACCATATTCCATCACTAAGTCTTCTGGCCAGGCATCTGTAGTGGCACAGTTCTATGACTTCACTAAAATTGAATTCCTTAAAATGTAATATTTAGCTGCAGCTTTTTCCTAATCCCATCACTGAGACGTCTGGCCAGGCATGTGTAGTGGTGCAGTTCCGCATCTTCACCAAAATGTAATTATGGTATTCTTCAGTAAAATTGAATATTTAGCAGCAGTTTCTCACTGAGACTTCTAGCCAGGCATCCGTAGTGGTGCAATACTTCCCCTTTGCCAAAATTAAATTCTGCTTTAAGGTATACATACTTCTGCCCAGCTGTTTTTTTTTTTTATTTTCTTCTAATTTTCCCATTTTATAAATGGCTCCCTGGCGAAAACCTTGTTACCTGACCCCATGGATGTCTGGGGAGACAGATTGGAACAGTGACTGGAATTATCTCAGTTTGCTCTGTCTGTACTTTGTTGTCCAGCCTCCAGTGTCAGAGAGGGTTTTCAACATGGCAGATGGCAACATGACACCCAAACGGACGTTGTCCTCCATCAGTGTAAAAAAACATCACTTTTGTCAAAGTGAATGAGGCACGGACCTGTGATGATTTTCACACACCTCTGGCTGAGGCCGATAACTAGATCTGCCCTTTCTAACGGTGCACCATCATGCCACTGGCACTGTCTGTCTGCCTACCATGATGTTCTGTGTCATATGGTTGCTGCCACTGCTGCCATCATACCACTGGCACCCTCTGCCTGCCTACCTTCATGTTCCATACAGTATGGCTGCTGCCATCATGCCTTTGCCACTAACAGCCTGCCTAACATCATGTTCCGTACCAATCCCCTAGTGCCACTTCCATTACCCCTACTGCCACTACCATTACCGCTACATAGTTGCCATACTGTACTGCTGCTACTCCCATTTAAAAGGAATATTTTTTTTTTTCCAATATCATCCAGAACAAGCCACTCTTTCTTCTAACAATTAACATTTCTGTGTTTTTACAAATTTGCATTTATAAATAGAGGCATGGCATTTATAAATAATTTTATAAATAATTTTGGGATGTTTATGCATAACTAGCCACAATTAACATTTGTGTGTTCTGTATATAAATACAGGCTGGCATTCTGCCCCCCATTGATGCCTAATTCCGCTTATGCAGAACAAGCCACTCTATCTTCTGACAATTAACACTCATGCGTGCCATGAATAAATATGGACAGCCATTCTGTCCCTTTTAAGGCCTAATTTTTGCACACCTTTGTAGTACAAGCCACTTTTTCTTCTGAAAATTAACATTTGTGCATGCCATGTATAAGTATAGGCAACCATTCTGCCCAATTTAAGGCTTAATTTTTGGACCCTTGTGTAAAGCGAGCCATTGTTTCTTCTGACAAAATTTGTATGTGGACAAGTATGGGCAGGCTTTATGGCCCTGTTAATACATGATTTTTGGATGCTTGGTCCCAACAAGTCACTGTTTTTCCCCATAACATTATGTGTGTTTACAGACTATCTGTCCCCAATAACAGACAGTTTTTGGAAGCTTCCTAATATGAAAAAGCATAACACATGTGACAGCTCAGTGCGTTTTTAAAAATGTTGCTTGTTAACACCATAAAAAATTTGTTCACCCACATCTGTATATGTTAGTGCATTTAAGAGCTTAGGGAGAGGGAATTTACAAAAATGTATAAAAAAAAATTCTGAAAGTCCTAGGAGACTAGAGGCTGTTTGTTAAAGGGGATATTAATTATTGATATTTATGCAAATCTCAATAATTAATATTCATAAATAAGCATGAGTCGTCTGGTGATGACTCCGCCTATTTATACCTAAATCATAAATATATATACCTAACTAGGTTAACTAACTAGCTACCTCTACACTCCACTGAACTACACTACGTGCGACTTACTACTATACTACGGCGGCGACTACTAAAAACACCATACACTGTATTATGAACAATAAAGAATATTTATTACACAATACAATTATACAAGTCTAACAATACGCTATTTCTATATATATTTATAGATCAATGGATATAAATATATATACATATAGACGTACACACCGCAGTATAGAAACAGTACTACAATAAACACAATACAAACATAACTACACTACACACAATTACCATTCCACCCCACACACACACTATCTATACATTACAATAATACATTTACATACTCACAAATATCGGTAACCCACCCGCCTGGCTACTTACTGTCCCTACGGGTTGCAAGGGGGTTAATCACACAATTGTGGCACTGCAGGGGTTAAACCTGCAGGCCAAGGAACACAGGGTTCTGGGAAAGGCCGGGCAAGGGGTAACCCAAGAAAGGATTAACACCTGGTATGGTAGGGGTTAACAGGGCAGCAGTAGCAGGGATCGGGCAGTGAAGGGGTTAACACATAGACTGGCAATGCAGAGGTTAATGCTCTGCAGGGACAGGGCAGGGTTGATGCAGAGCAGGGGAACAGGAAGGGGTTAATGCTCTGCAGAGACAGGACAGGGTTGATGCAAAGCAGGGGATCAGGGAAGGAGTTAATGCTCTGCAGGGACTTGACTGCAGAGGTGTTTGGGCAGGGGAACAGGGCACTGAAGGGGTTAATGGGGCAGTGCTACTTAGCCATCCAGCAGGACTCAGCACACTGCTCGATTCTCTCTCCTTCCTGTCTTCACTGGAGCAGATCGACTGCTCGGTCTTCCCCTCCTCTGGACTGGTGGAGCTAATGCAGAGCAGCTAGTGAGTACTGCCTGCGTTCCTCTCTGTGTACTTTCAATGCCGGAAGCTCTCTCCTTCAGGGGGGATGTCGGGGGTCCTGTGTCCTAGCGCAGCGCAGCCCGGATGGCTGCCTGCGCTCTCTTCTATGTAGGGGGAGGACTCCTGAGCGCAGAGCACAGCGCTCTGCTGGGCGGCAGGCAGGGGTTCTCCGTCTAAGCGCCGGATGCGCTCTCCTTCAGGGGGGGTCCCGATCTGCCCGAGCACAGTGCCGCTGGGGTATTTAAACCCCGCGGCGTTCGCTCCCGTTTTCCCACCCTGCACCAGCCCGCGCTCCCAGGCAGGGGGATCCTTTGATCCTCCCGCCTGCGGAGATATCGCACATCTCTGGCGTTGTAATTACAGCGCCGGAGGTGAGCGGCACACAGGGGCATGGGAACTTCTGGGCACAGTTTAACTGTATATATACACTTATAGATGCGTGGGGCACATCCATAAGTATATATATATACATATAAAACAGGGGGTCTGAATGGGCAGCAATAAGCCCACCTATACATATATTATATACATAGAGATGTATGCTGACAAGGAGCATACATACATCTCTATGTATACACCTACCACCTGGACTCGCCCATGCAAAAGGGCCAATATATATGCATATATGTAAGGGCATATATACATATTTAAATCCAACACTTACCTCAACAATCCCCCTGTTGTCAGTAACATGACAATAAACTTTGGGGGGAAGGGTTAGGATATATTTGCCCCCTCAACCCGCCTCTTGGTGACAGTTCAGGAAGGACTGAAGTAATATGGCCCTTAGGTACCTAGTCATCACCCATCGCGCACTAACACCTCCGACCTGCCCTTCAACGTGCCCAGGCGCCTCCATCCACAGAATACACCGTCTTCTTCTCTGGTACTTTCTTGGTCTGTGGTCTGTCAGTGTCGATCGTCAGGTATCAGTCACTCCCAATGACTCTGGAATGGCTTCACCCTCACAGTCTATGGGTCGATCCGACTGGCCTCCTATCGTTCCCGCTGTCAGTGTCGATCTTTAGGTACCTGCCGCCGTCCTCATCTTAGTCTTTCTTTAGTCAGACTCTGGGATAGCTTCACCCTCACGATCTCCAGGTAGTACGGTCAACCGTGGAATGGCTTCCTGTTAGTAACGGCACGACTTTTCTTCCGACACTGCTTATTCCATCTTGATTGAAGAATCAGTTGTTGGGGAGGTTCTCCCATGGACGGATACGTAGGTCTTTACAAGGCAGGTCAGAATTTCTGGTAAGAAGTGATGTCATGGTACCTAAATTCTAACTACGGGAAAGAACACCGCACTCACTGACATTCACTGGCCTATCTCTCTACACCTCCAAAGACACAGGTAGGTCACAGACCCCCGTGTCAATGGGAAATGAATATAGGATGCAAATGTGTACAGCCAAGTTATAACTCACTGCAGTGTGTTGGGCAAGTTTCCCTGGGTATAGGCTGTCACACATTTGTACCTAGAGTGTCCATGGGTACACAATCAACAACAAACAAAATCAAAATATGTACATAGGGCTATGGGGTTTCAGGATAGCACAAGTTATAAGTCCTGAACCCTCATAGAAAATAAAGTGTGTCCATAAAATTTTTGGCTACAGGACAATGTTTGAGTTATGTCCTGAGCCTCCTCCGGTTAGTTCGGTAAAGTTCTGTCTGGTTCTGTTGTATTTGGTCAATAAGTCCCTTGACCCTCCGATATGACGATGACCAGAACCAGAAGAAGTTTCACTGGGTGAAACAAGTGATAATAAGCTCTTCCACCCGAACGTCTCCAAGTCTTTCTCCAGAGCCTGAGATAATGCTCCCGCTGGATTGTGGCACAGTCCTCCATCTCTAGAACACCTCTGAACAAAGGTTGCTTGGTTGCCAAAATCCAGTGGGATCCTCTGGAGCCTCACAAGAGTGTCAGGGGGGATAGCTGGTCTCTGTGGCGTCATCTGGGTTTTTCCTCTGCTCCATATAAACACACCTATGGCAGAAGAAAATACCAGGCGCTCCTGGGGGATTTCTCCCCTCACGGTGCAATTAAATGTCAAAAATCCCAGCACCCATACCTTTGACCCATGAGTAGAGAAAGGTATTGGGCTGCCCTTTATCTCACAGGACCCCTCGTTATCCTAACACTGGTGTCTGAACACCCTACCTTCAGAGGATCACGTCCTCTGCTACACATCCCTCTGCACCAACAGATAAGGATGGCCGCCCTACTACGTTAGGATAACTGAAGTGAGCTGTGAGCAAAGCACCATCTTGTTATTGATGGCACCGTATCCCCGTCCACTCATGTGTACCCAGGCTGATTTCCCCCTGTGATCCTGTCTTGTGGAGGCCTGCAGAACCAATGGCATGGTTCATGCCCAGGCTCTCCAGGACCCCACAACACAAGAACACAGTCCACTCTCTGCTGCCAAACACTCTGTGTCCAATCCCTATCAGAGCTGTGTTACCTGTTCGGACTAGAATTAAGTGCGCAGCACAACATTACACCAATGTTGTCTGTCCGCCCCAGTCCCCAGTGTAACACAGCCCTACCGAAAACCTTGAGCAAAACAGTGTTACCTGTATCGATCAGAGACATTGGTTGCTCATCGTGACATCCTACTTAACTGTGCTCCAATGTCACCCGTTCCGCAAACCAACAATTTTCTCGATCCACAGTATAACAAAGTTCTACTCAAAGGGGACACAAGAATGAATCAAAAACAGCAGCGCCCGGACTCACAGCAAGGAATGTAAACTACAAAAATCAGCAAAGTCAGGGAAAAATCTCTGTTAGTCTGGACCGGCTTGGTCTGATGATTTGACCGGTCACAGACTACTCTCCCCCCTTTTTGCCCTGCACAGGGCAAAGTTTTGGGAGATTCCGACCCTGACTTTACGGAAAAAGAAAGGGCCGGCACTAAATTGGTGATAACTAGTGTTGAGCGAACTTCTGTTTTAAGTTCGACGTCTAAAGTTTGGCTTCCGGTTAGCGAAGAATCCCGATATGGATTCTGAATTCCGTTGTGGTCCGTGGTAGCGGAATCAATGATGGCCGATTATTGATTCCGCTACCATGGAGCACAACGGAATTCAGAATCCATATCGGGATTCTCCGCTAACCGGAAGCCGAACTTTAGACGCCGAACTTAAAACAGAAGTTCGCTCAACACTAGTGATAACCTGTTGCATGCCAGACATTAGCTGGGACCTTACAGCAACCTCGGCCTTCAATTTGGCTACAGTCACTTCAGTAGAGGCAGTCCGCTCCTTGAAGGCCTTGACCTCAGTATGAGTCAACTTAGCCTCAATTTCCTCCTTCTGCCTCTGCAGCTCTACTAACTGTGACTCTATCCTAGCCACCAGCGCATCTCGATCAACAGTAGACTGCACATTCTCCGCCAGCTGTGCCCGCAATGCCGAAACCTGGTCCGAATTACTGGCACAGCTTTGGCAGTGAATGTTCGGAGGAATTGTCTCCGTTGACTGAGACACCAGCGCAACTTCCTTTGGCTTGCAGATGCTAACCTCAAATGTTTGCACAAGTTTGGCTAGCATCCGAAGCCGTCTGGTGGCCTTGTTCAACACCGTCCATTTGTTAACACAAAGCTTGTCGTAACTACAAGCCTGTGCCAACAAATCGGACCACAGCATTTCTGCTGACTTGTGAGTAGTGGGGAGGATGGGGTTAAATGTGCTGTGTTTAGCTAGCTGGTGTAGTGTGGAGAAGTCCATACTCACCGTTTTGATGAGAGGCCATCTTCCTTGGTGCTGTCCTTTGTTGTCCCTTGTGTGCTGCGTGGAGAAGGTCCTGTAGTATCTGGAACGCCTTCTCCCGCTCAGCCGGACTTCTCTGTTCAGCTCCAACAGTGATGGTCCTCTCTTCAGTGACGTATGCGACGACTTCTCTCCAGTGTTCAGTGGGCGTGCAAGGCAATCAGAAAATCGTTAATACACAAATCAGAAAGATTTCAATTCTCTGCTGTAGAGATTGCTCTGTGTTTACATACTCACAAATATCGGTAACCCACCCGCCTGGCTACTTACTGTCCCTACGGGTTTGCAAGGGGGTTAATCACACAATTGTGGCACTGCAGGGGTTAATACCTGCAGGCCAAGGAACACAGGGTTCTGGGAAAGGCCGGGCAAGGGGTAACCCAAGAAAGGGTTAACACCTGTTATGGTAGGGCCAGAAATTGGAGAAATATAACTGAAAATGTATATATTTTTTCCATCATTTTCAATACTTTTCATATAGAGGGTGTCTGCAGTGACTAGTGACATCTGTATTATACCTTCTGTGTGTCAGGGCCAGAGATTGGAGAAATATAACTGAAAATTAATATATTTTTTGCATCAATTTAAATAATTTTTCTATATAGGGTGTCTGCAGTGACTAGTGACATCTGTCCAATACCTTCTGTGTGTCAGGGCCAGAAATTGGAGAACTATAACTGAAAATTAATATATTTTTTCCATTATCAATACTTTTCATATAGAGGGTGTTTGCAGTGACTAGTGATATCTGTATTATACCTTCTGTGTGTCAGGGCCAGAGATTGGAGAAATATAACTAAAAATTATATATATATAAAAAAATTCTATAGAGGGTGTCTGCAGTGACTAGAGACATCTGTCCAATAGCTTCTGTGTTTCAGCGCCAGAGAAAAATATAAGTGAAATCTATTTTCCTTTTTCCATAGTTTTACGTACTTTTTTCATATACTGTGCTTGCTGTGAACTGTAACATCCATGCCATATCTTGTGTGTCAAACGTGCATATAACATTTAATATGCGCAAGGCGAGCATTAAGAGACGGGGAAGTGGCCGTGATGCTGATGGTTCACGCAGAGGCCGTGGCCCTGGGCACGTTGAAACTGTGCCTGCTGCCAGAGCACAAAAAAAACAATCATCCACGATACCTAGCTTCATGTGCCAGTTAGCAGGGCGTCGCAGGACAAGAGACTCTTGAAGTCAGACCAGTGCGACCAGGTGATCGGTTGGATTGCAGAAGATAATGCTTCCAGTCTGGTAAACACCACCCTGTCTTCCACCAAGTCCAGTCTCAGTAGCCAAGAGTCTGGTCAACAGAATCCTGTCCCTGATCCTCTTTCCTCCCACCATGTAGAGTCTGGCCAAACAAGTGATCCCACATTCGGAAATTCTGATGACCTCTTTTCATCGCCATTACTTGATTTGGCCCTCTTGCCAAGCATGCTTGAAGGGGGACATGAGATCTTGTGCCCTGATTCCTAACCTCTTGAGCATCCACAGTCACAAGAACATGACGGTGGGGAACGGCAATTAGTGTTTAATGAGGTGGATGATGATGAGACTGTCATGGTCTTACCTTCTTGCTGTTCTCCTTCGTTTGACATGTGCTGGCGGCCATCTTGGTTTCTGGGTTTCTTGTAGCCTTCCACCCTGCGGCTCCTCCTTCCCACTGGGAGGAGCTGGATGCCTAGCTCATATATATAGGAGGTCTGTGGCTTCAGTTCCTTGCTTGGTCCTCCTGTGTTCACATGCTTCTAAGACTGCTGCTGCTTCTGGTTCCTGATCCTGGCTTCGTCTGACTACCCTGCTGGTTCCTGATCCTGGCTTCGTCTGACTACCCTGCTGGTTCCTGATCCTGGCTTCGTCTGACTACCCTTCTGGTTCCTGACCCCTGGCCTCTCAAAGACTCTGCTTCGGTTTCACCATCCGTTTGGACTTTTGCTTTACAGCTTTATTTTCAATAAAGCCTTCTTATTTTTCACTTATCTCTTGTTGTACGTCTGGTTCATGGTTCCGTGACAGAGACACAGTTGCCAATGAGTCAACCGCAATTACTGTCTCAAGAGGTTGAAGAGGATAAGACACAGTTGTCAATCACTGAGGTTGTGGTTAGGTCAACAAATCAAGAGGATGATCAGAGTGAGGAAGTGGAAGAGGAGGTGGTGGAGGATGAGGTCACTGACCCAACCTGGGAAGGTGGAATTCCGAGCGAGGAAAGCAGTACAGAGGGGAAAGGATCTGCAGCACCGCAACAGGCTGGAAGAGGCAGTGGGGTGGCAAAAGGGAGAAGGCGGACCACACCAAACAGGCCCACAACTGTTCCACGGAGCACCCCCTTGTGTAAATCTCTCTTGCCAAGGGGTAGGTGTTCTGCAGTATGGCGATTTTTTGAGGAAAGTGCGGATGACAAAAGAATAGTAGTTTGCAACCTGTGCCACACCAAAATGAGCCGGGGCGTGAACACTAGCAACCTCACCACCACCAGCATGATCCGCCACATGGCATCCAAGCACCGTAATAAGTAGGATGAATGCCTGGATCCACAATCTGTGTCTGCAAGTCACCCCACTGCCTCCTCTTCCCCTATGGTACGTGCTGGCCAATCGCCTGTTGAAGGCGCAGGTGAGGATGCCTCCTGCCCTACACCTGGACCTTCGCAAGCACCATCAGCAGCCACATCCACTTCCCTGTCCCAGTGCAGCATCCAAATGTCATTACCCCAGGCATTCGAACGCAAGCGCAAATACCCAGCCACCCACCCACAGGCCATAGCACTAAATGCGCACCTTTCAAAATTACTGGCCCTGAAAATGTTGCCATTTGGGCTTGTGGACACTGAGGCCTTCCGCAGCCTGATGTCGGCGGCCGTCCCGCGGAACTCTGTCCCCAGCCGCCACTATTTTTCGAGGTGTGCCGTGCCCGCCTTACACCAACATGTGTCCCGAAACATCACGTGCCCTGACCAACGCAGTAACTGTGAAGGACCACTTAACCATGGACACATGGACAAGTGCATTTTGCCAGGGAGCGAGTCGTACCTGGGATGGCACAGGTGCTACAGACGCCGAGGATTGCGGGCCCTAATTCCATCAGGATTTCTGCCAGCACCTACGTTAGTGGCTCCAACCCCCACTTCTCCTCCTCCACCTCCGAATTATCTGTGGCGTGCAGCACCAGTCAGCCATCAGCCAGTAGCTGGAAGCAGTGTAGCACTGCAGTGGGGAAGTGTCAACAGGCTGTGCTAAAGCTCATATGCTTAGTGGACAAACAGCACACCGCCGCAGAGCTGTTGCAGGGGATAATAGACCAGACTTAGCTGTGTCTCTCGGCACTCAACCTACAACCAGGCTTGGTTGTGTGTGTTAATGGCCGTAACTTGGTAGCGGCTTTGGAGCTTGGCAAGCTCACACACATCCCTTGCCTAGCCCATGTCTTAAACTTGGTGGTTCAGCGGTTTCTCAAAACCTACCCCAATTTGCCTGAGCTACTTGTGAAGGTGCGCCGCGTGTGTGCACATTTCCGCAAGTCATCGACAGCTGCAGCCGGTCTGTTAACACTGCAGCAGCGCTTGAAATTGCCAGCTCACCAGCTCCACGTTGCACATATTGGCCAGGGTTTGTGAGCAGCAGAGGGCAGTAGTGGAATACCAGCTGCAACATGGTCGTCGCCTTTCCAGTCAGCTTCCGCTAATCAGAAGCGAAGAGTGGGCATGTATGTCTGACCTCTGTGAGGTTTTAAGGAACTTTGAGGAATCAACACAGATGGTGAGCGGCGATAACCCTATTATCAGTGTAACCATCCCACTTCTGTGTCTACCCAAACGCTCGCTGCTCACAATTAAGGACGACGCTTTGCATGTGGAAGAGGTGGAAATGGGGGAAGTAGACCTTACAGAAGGTGATAGCCAGACCACCCTTTGTTCGTCTTCTCAGCGCTAATTGGATGATGAAGAAGAGGAGGAGGAGGAGCAGGAGATGGTTGCCTCCGCTACAGAGGGTAGTACCCATGGAAGTTTAATTCTATCTGTTCAGCGTGGATGGGCAGAAGAGGAGGAAGAGGATGAGGAGATTGAGTGATCCTCCTGATGACGACAGCGAAGTCTTGCCTGTTGGTACTCTGGCACACATGGCTGACTTCATGTTAGGCTGCCTTTCCCGCAACCCGTGCGTTATGCGCATTTTAGACAACATAGATTACTGGGTGTTCACCCTTCTCGACCCCCGCTACAAAGAGAACTTCTCATCTCTCTTTCCTGGAGAGGACGAGAAAAATGGTGCAATACCAGAAGGTCCTTGTTGAAAAATTGATCCAAAAATTTCCATCTGACAACGCTGGCGGCAGAGTCCATACTTCTTTGGGCAACCGAGGAGGGGAGACAAGGCGAACACACAGCAGTTCCAACAGAGGCAGGGCAACACTCTCCAAGGCCTGGGACAGTTTCATGACACCCTGCCAGCACCCTCACCCTGATGTGCGGCCTAGTGTCACAAGGAGGGAAAAGTTTTGGAAGATGGTGAAGGAGTACGTAGCAGACCGTGTCAGCGTCCTTAGTGATCCTTCAGTGCCTTACAACTACTGGGTGTCCAAGCTGGACACGTGGCATGAACTGGCGCTCTACGCATTGGAGGTGCTGGCCTGCCCTGCAGCCAGAGTTTTGTCTGAGCAGGTATTTAGTGCTGCTAGTGGCATTATAACAGATAAACGTATCCCCCTGTCAACTGAAAATGCTGACCGGTTGACTTTTATAAAAATGAACAAGGCCTGGATTGTCCCAGACTTCTCGACTCCACCAGAGGAAAGCGGATGAACAAAGGCATTTTAAATGTGTTTAATGTACTCAATACACTGTATTCCCATGCACCCCTTCCACCACAGAAAAGGGTATATGGTTAAATCTTTCTTTTCTCATCCTCCTCCTCCTCTTCCATTATATCAACATGCTTATTCAACGCATATAATGCCCTCGCATATATGCCCTCGCATATATTTTTTTAAAGGGTCAGCTCAACTGCAGGCCCTCACATATGTTTTACAGGGTCAGCTCAACTGCAGGCCCTCGCATATGTTTTACAGGGTCAGCTCAACTGCAGGCCCTTGCATATAATGTTTTACAGGGTCAGCTCACCTGCAGGCCCTCACCTACAATCTTCTACAGGGTCAGCTCACCTTCTGATGACGACAGCGAAGTCTTGCCTGTTGGTACTGTGGCACACATGGCTGACTTCATGTTAGGCTGCCTTTCCCATGACCCGCGCGTTATACGCATTTTAAACAACACGGATTACTGGTTGTTCACCCTCCTCGACCCCCGCTACAAATAGAACTTCTCATCTCTCATTCCTCTGGTGGAGAGGACAAGCAAAATGGTGCTATACCAGAAGGTCCTTGTTAAAAAATTGCTCCAAAGTTGATAGGGCAGACATCCAAATGGATTGTTGCCGTCATGGGGACGTGCGATTGCCTAGAAGTTATCTAGAGTCAACAAAGCGGCAGCAGGCCCTCACCTACAAGTCCAGTCTCAGTAGCCAAGAGTCTGGTCAACACAATCCTCACCATGATGGCACACTGGGTGAATGTTGTGGAGGCAGAGAGCAAGTTGGCTGCTGTCACCAGACTTGCCCTCCAATAGATCCTCGTTAACGGAAAGTGTACTCATGCCAATAACAGGGCCACTTAGGAGTGCTGTATTGGTTTTTATCGTCACTACCTACCCGAGTCGGGAGTGGGTAATTGCCGCGTGCCTGTTGCCTTCCTTGGATGCTTGTGCTTTAATAACTTGACCCACCCTCTCTGGGTGGTTTACAATTAGGAAAAAAATGGGGCAAGGCAACAACAGCCAATCAGAATTCAGCCATTGACCTCCCTTGGATGTGGTATCCCTTTCTCAGGCTCCCTCTCCGGCATCGAACCCTGGTTCCCCGTTACCCATGATCAACATGGTAGGTGCAGAAAAGAACATCGAAAGTTGATAGGGCAGACATCCGAATGGATCTTCGCCGTCACGGGGATGTGCAATCGTCCAGAGGTTATCTAGAGTCACCAATGCGGCAGCAGGCCCTCTCCCCTAATGTTTTTGAGGGTCACCAGCAGGCCATCAATCATAATCTTTCAAGGGTATGTATAATGCCCTCCTTTATGTGTAACAAAGGGTGTTTTGAAATGCCGATTCCTTGTAATTTTTGGCAGCCCTTTCACTGAGTGCATAGGCTTTATGAGTGTAGGAGTCCCACTACCTGAACAATTGTACCACAATGTGAATGAGGCCCTCCATTATGTGATATACAGGTTGTATCGGAGTACCTCTTCCATGTAATTTTTGGCAGCACTTGCACTTTAAATATAAATATGTAAATATACAGGAAAGAATGTTTCCTCTAAAAAATTTTTTCTTCTTCTCGGTTTGGTGCATATTATTGTCAGTCTGTAAAAGTGGCGTACTACTCGGACAACATGGTTCCCAGCAGCGACCTGGGAGTCCAATATGCATTGAGACATCCTCCCCATGCTGTTCCCGAAACATTTTGGTGGTGTTTCCATCAATTTCTAACCTTTTCCTATAAACCAGGCACCCTCCCCTCTTCAGAGCAGGGGGTGCCTGGTTTAATGCTTGGGTTCTCTCATTGACTTCCATTATACTCGGGTGCTAGGGCCTGGAATGGCTCTCTCATGGCGTGATCGGGGGAGCTACGATGCCTTTTACAGGTATATTCCAATGTAGCCCTGCAAGTGGCAGCACTATTGCAATATACAGAATTTAATTTATTTATATATTTCCATTGATAAATAGAAATGGCAATCTAATGATTGCATGATGTTAGGCCCTTGGGGCCTAAAGAGAGAAGAAAAAAAGTAAAATAAGTAAAAAAAAAACTTTTAAAACTAAAAAAATAATAATAAAAGATAAAAATTAATATCACCACCCTTTCCCCAGAATAAAAATAAGTAAACAATTAAAAAATAAGCTTCATAGACTTTGCCGCATTTGAAAACACTTGTCCTATTAAAAAATATACATGTATATTTAGATATATATATATATATATATATATATAGTGGGGGAAATAATTATTTGACCCCTCACTGATTTTGTAAGTTTGTCCAATGACAAAGAAATGAAAAGTCTCAGAACAGTATCATTTCAATGGTAGGTTTATTGTAACAGTGGCAGATAGCACATCAAAAGGAAAATCGAAAAAATAACTTTAAATAAAAGATAGCAACTGATTTGCATTTCATTGAGTGAAATAAGTATTTGAACCCTCTAACAAAAAAAGACTTAATACTTGGTGGAAAAACCCTTGTTTGCAAGCACAGAGGTCAAACGTTTCTTGTAATTGATGACCAAGTTTGCGCACATTTTAGGAGGAATGTTGGTCCACTCCTCTTTGCAGATCATCTCTAAATCCCTAAGGTTTCGAGGCTGTCTCTGTGCAACTCTGAGCTTGAGCTCCCTCCATAGGTTTTCGATTGGATTAAGGTCCGGAGACTGACTAGGCCACTCCATGACCTTAATGTGCTTCTTCTTGAGCCACTCCTTTGTTGCCTTTGCTGTATGTTTTGGGTCATTGTCGTGCTGGAACACCCATCCACGACCCATTTTCAGTTTCCTGGCAGAGGGAAGGAGGTTGTCGCTCAGGATTTCACGATACATGGCTCCGTCCATTTTCCCGTTTATGCGAATAAGTTGTCCTGTGCCCTTAGCAGAAAAACACCCCCAAAGCAAAATGTTTCCACCCCCATGCTTGACGGTGGGGACGGTGTTTTGGGGGTCATAGGCAGCATTTTTCTTCCTCCAAACACAGCGAGTTGAGTTAATGCCAAAGAGCTCTATTTTGGTCTCATCAGACCACAGCACCTTCTCCCAGTCACTCTCTGAATCATTCAGGTGTTCATTGGCAAACTTCAGACGGGCCTGCACATGTGCCTTCCTGAGCAGGGGGACCTTGCGAGCCCTGCAGGATTTTAATCCATTGCGGTGTAATGTGTTTCCAATGGTTTTCTTGGTGACTGTGGTCCCTGCTAATTTGAGGTCATTAACTAACTCCTCCCGTGTAGTTCTAGGATGCTTTTTCACCTTTCTCAGAACCATTGACACCCCACGAGGTGAGATCTTGCGTGGAGCCCCAGAGCGAGGTCGATTGATGTTCATTTTGTGCTCCTTCCATTTTCGAACAATCGCACCAACAGTTGTCACCTTCTCTCCCAGCTTCTTGCTAATGGTTTTGTAGCCCATTCCAGCCTTGTGCAGGTCTACAATTTTGTCTCTGACATCCTTGGACAGCTCTTTGGTCTTTCCCATGTTGGAGAGTTTGGAGTCTGCTTGATTGATTGATTCTGTGGACAGGTGTCTTTTATACAGGTGACTAGTTAAGACAGGTGTCCTTAATGAGGGTGACTAATTGAGTAGAAGTGTCTAACCACTCTGTGGGAGCCAGAACTCTTAATGGTTGGTAGGGGTTCAAATACTTATTTCACTCAATGAAATGCAAATCAGTTGCTATCTTTTATTTAAAGTTATTTTTTCGATTTTCCTTTTGATGTGCTATCTGCCACTGTTACAATAAACCTACCATTGAAATGATACTGTTCTGAGACTTTTCATTTCTTTGTCATTGGACAAACTTACAAAATCAGTGAGGGGTCAAATAATTATTTCCCCCACTGTATATATATACACACATGATGTATCATTTTTTTCATCGAATGACCAAAAAGTCATACACACTTCAAAATGGAGTAAAAACTGCCCACAAAAAATTCAGCCGTCACACAACTCTGTAGACACAATTATAAAAAGGTTACAGGGTTCAAAATATGCTGATGAGGCCTTATGCACGCGACCGTTTTTTTTTGCGGTCCGCAAAACGGATTTCCGTTGCTCCGTGACCGTTTTTTCTTCCGTGGGTCTTCCTTGATTTTTGGAGGATCCACGGACATGAAAAAAAAGTCGTTTTGGTGTCCGCCTGGCCGTGCGGAGCCAAACGGATCTGTCCTGACTTACAATGCAAGTCAATGGGGACGGATCCGTTTGACGTTGACACAATATGGTGCAATTGCAAACGGATCCGTCCCCCATTGACTTTCAATGTAAAGTCAGGAGTCCCTATTAATATACCATCAGATCGGAGTTTTCTCCAATCCGATGGTATATTTTAACTTGAAGCATCCCCATCACCATGGGAACGCCTCTATGTTAGAATATACCATCGGATTTGAGTTAGATAGTGAAACTCAGATCCGACAGTATATTCTAACACAGAGGCGTTCCCATGGTGATGGGGACGCTTCAAGTTAGAATATACTAAAAGAACTGTGTACATGACTGCCCCCTGCTGCCTGGCAGGTGCTGCCAGGCAGCAGGGGGCAGACCCCCCCTCCCCACCTCTATTTAACTCATTGGTGGCCCGTGCGGCCCCCCTCCCTCCCTTGTATTTAACTCATTGGTGGCCAGTGCGGCTGCCCCCCCTCCCTTGTATTTAACACATTGGTGGCCAGTGCGGCCGGCCCACCCTCCCTCCCTCCCTTGTATTTAACACATTGGTGGCCAGTGCGGCCGGCCCACCCTCCCTCCCTTGTATTTAACACATTGGTGGCCAGTGCGGCCGCCCCCCCCCCCCCTAATTAAAATGACCGACCCCCCATCATTGGTGGCAGCGGAGAGTTACGATCGGAGTCCCAGATTAATCGCTGGGACTCAGATCGGTAACCATGGCAACCAGAACGCTACTGCAGTCCTGGCTGCCATGGTTACTTAGCAATTTTAGAAGCATTATACTTACCTGCGATGTCTGTGACCGGCCGGGCACTCCTCCTACTGGTAAGTGAAAGGTCTGTGCTATAAGCAATGCGCCGCACAGACCTTTCACTTACCAGTAGGAGGAGCGCCCAGCCGGTCACAGACATCGCAGGTAAGTATAATGCTTCTAAAATTGCTAAGTAACCATGGCAGCCAGGACTGCAGTAGCGTCTTGGCTGCGATGGTAACCGATCGGAGCCCCAGCGATTAAACTGGGACTCCGATCGGAACTCTCCGCTGCCACCAATGATGGGGGGTCGGTCATTTTAATGAGGGGGGGGGGCGGCCGCACTGGCCACCAATGTGTTAAATACAAGGGAGGGAGGGGGGGCCGGCCGCACTAGCCACCAATGAGTTAAATACAGGGGAGGGAGGGGGAGGGTCTGCCCCCTGCTGCCTGGTAGCACCTGCCAGGCAGCAGGGGGCAGTCATGTACACAGTTCTTTTAGTATATTCTAACCTGAAGCGTCCCCATCACCATGGGAACGCCTCTGTTAGAATATACTGTCGGATCTGAGTTTTCACGAAGTGAAAAATCAGATCTAAAAAGCTTTTATGCAGACGGATCAGCGGATCCGTCTGTGTGAAAGTAGCCTACGGACAAGGATGACGGACGCGGATGGCAATCTTGTGTGCATCCGTGTTTTTTCACGGACCCATTGACTTGAATGGGTCCGTGAACCGTTGTCCGTCAAAAAAATAGGACAGGTCATATTTTTTAGACGGACAGGAAACACGGATCACGGATGCAAAACGGTGCATTTTCCGATTTTTCCACAATGGGTCCGCGAAAAAAAACGGAAAACGGAACAATGGCTGCGGATGCACACAACGTCCGTGTGCATGAGGCCTGAAAAGAAAAAAAATATGTTTTTTCAAAGTTTTTTTTTTTGTTAAAACACTAGCAAACTAAATAAATGTGGTATTGTTGTAATTGTACTGACCCAGAGAATGAAGGACATAGGTTAGTTTTACCATATAGGGAATGCCTTAGGCTACTTTCACACTAGCGTTTTTGCTGGATCCGGCAGGGTTCAACAAAAACGCTTCATTACTGATAATACAACCATCTGCATCCGTTATGAATGGATCCGGTTGTATCCCTATTAACATTGCCAAGACGGACCCGTCATGAAGTCCATTGAAAGTCAATAGGGGAAGGATCCGTTTTCGATTGTGTAAGATTGTGTCAGAGAAAACTGATCCGTTTTGCTCCGCATCCCATGACAGAAAGAAAACTGCAGCATGCTGCGGTTTGCTGTCCGGTATGAGAACGTAACGGAATGCATTTTGGAGCATTCCGTTCTGTTCAGTTACGTTTTGTCCTAATTGAGAATGAATGAGGACAAAACTGAAGCGTTTTTTTTCCAGTATTGAGACTCTATGACAAATCTGAATACCAGAAAACAGAAACACTAGTGTGAAAGGAGCCTTCGAAACATAATGGGCAGACAGACAGCAACAGTAGCAAGATGGGGCACCTTCAGCAAGGCGAGCTCTATACATCTTAATCAGCTGGAGGAGTATGAAAATATTTCTGAATCCAGGCTTGGCTCATTTTGACAAAAGTGATGTTTTGGACACTGGCAGAGGACAAATTGGTCCATTTGGTTGTCACCGCGCTCCCCGCAGCGCTAAAAACCCTGTATGAGATGACACTGGAGACTGGGCAAGAAATCAGATAGACAGCGTGCTGTGCCAGTTCGTGCCACTTTTCCAGTCTGCCTGCCCAGAAATCCATGGGGACTAACACTGACCATACTTTAGGTAGGCCTAAACTTAGCGTTGAGGCGAGAGATGTCAGCTTGCTGACTGGCCACTACCAGCGCGGCACATGGAAAAACTGCTCCATCATGTTGAGGAGACTAAAATGGCTGCTGCTGCGGGTTCTGCTGCTCATGGCGGGTGTAATGGGGTGACTGAGAGGACTCCACTGAAAGCCTTCTTTGGGTCTGCAAGGAGGAGAAGGAGGAACACTGTGACCACTGGCTCCACAGCACGGTGTTGGACTCTGAAGTCACCTCCACGTCATCCTGTTGTGACTGAGAGGAGGAGTGAGCCATCCAATTTACAATCTCATCCTCTTTCTCATCAACTATAATGTTGCGCCTTTCCGAAGACAGCAGGGAAACTGCGGCCTGCTGCTAGTACTACTTCTGGCTGGATAGATGGTTCTGCTACTACCCACATTCTGGCTCTGGGTCTTCCATTTGGAACCCTTCTGTAGCCTAGACATTTTTGGGCCTCTGAGATAATGTTGTGCACTACCCTGTGTATTGGTGTAGTAATCACGTATATATGCTGCTAGTTTGACTATAATAACTACCCCCCCCCCCTTAAAAAAAATATATATATATAAAAAATGTGTGAATATAGGGAAACTGATTTAGGCCTAAACCCTTTATCCCTCACGGATACTTTTGTGTGCTGGCCTGTGTATTGGTATTGATCACCTATATGCTGGTTTAATTAAAATGAACAATCCCCCCAAAAATGTAAATTCCAACCATGTGAAAACTGAATATATGTAAACGGAGACTTGACACTAAATTTCACCTTAATACACACAGGTAGATTGCTGCCACACCAGGGCTATTGCTGCAGTAATCACATATATATGCAGCTCAATTAAACTGAAAACAAAATTTAAATTGTGACCGTGTGGCAACTGAATATAAGTAAATTGACGACTGAGGCTCAATGTTCAATTTCTCGTTAATGCACACAGGTAGATTGCTGCTAACCTTGTGTTTAGTATTAATCACATATACATTGAACAATACCCCCAAAAAAATTTCATTCCAACCATGTGGAAACTGAATATACATAAACGGACGATTGAGGCTTGACGCTCAATTTCAACTTAACATACACAGGCAGATTGCAGATTGCTGCCACACAGTCGGTATTGCTGCAGTAATATATATATATATATATATATATATATCAGTCGTGGCCAAAAGTTTTGAGAATTACATAAATATTGGAAATTGGAAAAGCTGCTGCTTAAGTTTTTATAATAGCAATTTGCATATACTCCAGAATGTTATGAAGAGTGATCAGATGAATTGCATAGTCCTTCTTTGCCATGAAAATTAACTTAATCCCAAAAAAACCTTTCCACTGCATTTCATTGCTGTCATTAAAAGACCTGCTGAGATCATTTCAGTAATCGTCTTGTTAACTCAGGTGAGAATGTTGACGAGCACAAGGCTGGAGATCATTATGTCAGGCTGATTGGGTTAAAATGGCAGACTTGACATGTTAAAAGGAGGGTGATGCTTGAAATCATTGTTCTTCCATTGTTAACCATGGTGACCTGCAAAGAAACGCATGCAGCCATCATTGCGTTGCATAAAAATGGCTTCACAGGCAAGGATATTGTGGCTACTAAGATTGCACCTCAATCAACAATTTATAGGATCATCAAGAACTTCAAGGAAAGAGGTTCAATTCTTGTTAAGAAGGCTTCAGGGCGTCCAAGAAAGTCCAGCAAGCGCCAGGATCGTCTCCTAAAGAGGGATTGGAGTGCCACCAGTGCAGAGCTTGCTCAGGAATGGCAGCAGGCAGGTGTGAGCGCATCTGCACGCACAGTGAGGCGAAGACTTTTGGAAGATGGCCTGGTGTCAAGAAGGGCAGCAAAGAAGCCACTTCTCTCCAAAAAAAACATCAGGGACAGATTGATCTTCTGCAGAAAGTATGGTGAATGGACTGCTGCGGACTGGGGCAAAGTCATATTCTCCGATGAAGCCTCTTTCCGATTGTTTGGGGCATCTGGAAAAAGGCTTGTCCGGAGAAGAAAAGGTGAGTGCTACCATCAGTCCTGTGTCATGCCAACAGTAAAGCATCCTGAGACCATTCATGTGTGGGGTTGCTTCTCATCCAAGGGAGTGGGCTCACTCACAACTTTGCCCAAAAACAGAGCCATGAATAAAGAACGGAACCAAAACACCCTCCAACAGCAACTTCTTCCGACTATCCAACAACAGTTTGGTGAAGAACAATGCATTTTCCAGCACGATGGAGCACAGTGCCATAAGGCAAAAGTGATAACTAAGTGGCTCGGGGACCCAAAATTTGACATTTTGGGTCCATGGCCTGGAAACTCCCCAGATCTTAATCCCATTGAGAACTTGTGGTCAATCCTCAAGAGGCAGGTGGACAAACAAAAACCCACTAATTCTGACAAACTCCAAGAAGTGATTATGAAAGAATGGGTTGCTATCCGTCAGGAATTGGCCCAGAAGTTGATTGAGAGCATGCCCAGTCGAATTGCAGAGGTCCTGAAAAGGAAGGGCCAACACTGCAAATACTGACTCTTTGCATAAATGTCATGTAATTGTCGATAAAAGCCTTTGAAACGTATGACGTGCATGTAATTATATTTCACTACATCACAGAAACAACTGAAACAAAGATCTAAAAGCAGTTTAGCAGCAAACTTTGTGAAAACTAATATTTGTGTCATTCTCAAAACTTTTGGCCACGACTGTATATATGCGAGAAGAATTCCACGGCACTTCCAAGGCGTAAAATAATATCAAACTTTATTCACCAGACCCGCAATGTTTCGATCCGCTTCTTGGGATCTTTCTCAAGCAGTGACAGGAAAGTTTGATATTATTTTACGCCTTGGAAGTGCCGTGGAATTCTTCTCGCTTATTATCTGAAGGGGGATTGCCTTCACAGCCGCTGGCACTCCGCATGTACTTGATATACCGCTGTGCTGCCCAATCTTTATATATTTTTTTAATATATATATATATATATATATATATATATATATATATATCTTAAAAACCAAAAAGCAACAGCAGCACAGTGAAAATAAAGTAAATCGGGTGCAAGTCCTCAGGGAAGGTAGGCAACCTTTCCTCTTTATACAGTATATCCAAAATATAGGCAGCACTCCAAGTATGGTGAAAAAAGGTGATGACCCGTTTATTCCCAGGCAACGTTTCAGCCCCCTCCATGGGGTTTTTGTCAAGCAAAGCAATTGTCACACATGAGTATAAATACCCAAATCAAGTCATGTGATGCACAAGTGAACAATTAACCATTTGGTGCATCAAACTACTACATCACATAATTATACAATCTAAAATTTCAAAATAGTACAGTGAATACATGATTATACATAGCTATTAAAAAAGACTGATAAAAATGTAAATACAGAACATCCATCTGTATACAAATATGTAATGATAAAGTGCCAGTGCATAAATCAAGTGAAGGGTTAAAAAGTAAGGACTAGCTGATGTCTCACAGCTGACCTATAATTCTAAACATATCTCAAATACAGCGTACCATTGGTGGTTCAGTGTGCCCGCATGTAGTCGGCGTTCCCTTGTGTTCACCGCGCAAGCGCGGGCCGGACAGTCAGTCCCACCTTCCTCGGACGTCAGCGGCACTCCTCCCAAACAACGCCCACGTGATCTGGGGCGTGCTGACGAGGATCACTACGCCCGTATCAGAGGAAGAGAGGTCGGACCATGTGACAACGCCTCGGCCAATCAGCAGCAGGGGCGTGTAAATCACCTAGGTAACCACGTAGCTTGTGTCTGTACAAGCCTGTGAGTGCAATAATACTATATGGATGGGCATCAGTGGGATCATTTTGTAGAGACACACCAAGTGTAAGGTGGATGTGGGCAGCACATACATGTAATGTCCCTAGGACGCCTCGGGGCATCCAATGAAGGGACCCCTCTGTAAAGTGTCGCCCCACACATGAATGTAAAGTGGCACCTCACAAATCGGGGCACCACCTGTGCTGTCCCTACCACCTGTACATAACTATACTATAAAATATCAAAACGACTTGATAAAGACTGGTGCAGCATAAGACAGAAAGCCATGTCTAGGGCCACATATCCCATGCTAATGTGCCTACAGGTGACAGGGCATGCTAATGTCCCGCCCCTGATGGCAAACATCAAGTCACCACTGTAAATGTACCAGTCACAAGATCACAAGTCAAATACGATCCTACAGTTACATAAATTGAAACCATAAATATAAACAAATGAAGCCACTGATGTCCCTTCGGTCAACAAATAAAGAAATATAGTGCAGCCGGACCATGCGGACGTAGAGAACCTCTTCTGGTACGCTGAACAAATATGGCAAAGGACATCCATCTAGATGTAAAAATAAAAACACTAAATGTTACATGTCCATAAATGAATAAAGTATATCAGTGACACTATTACATAATCATATAGACAAACAGGACAGAAGATGACAATCCATATGAGAACGAAAGCTGCATAATATCTGCCATATAACCCCGTTTCAGTGCTTCTTCCCTATTTCCACCATTTCTAAGGGAGAATGTGATCGATGATCCTAAATCTAAGGTCTTTCTCTCTGTGCCCAGCTTCAGCAAAATGTTTGGATACTGGTAAATCTTTCTTTTTTTGTCGAATGGTATACCTGTGCTGATAAAGACGTGTCTTTAAATCAAGAGTAGTCTCTCCTACATATAGAAGGTCACAAGGACACTGGAGTAGATAGATTACTAAAGAACTATCACATGTTAGATAGTGACGAATATCATGTTGTGTACGTAAAACAGGGTGAGTGAACCTATCACCTTTTAGCATGTAGCTGCAGTTTACAGAATTCAGGCATGGAAAACATCCTTTCCTTTTTGTGCCTATGTAGGATTGACTTTACTCCCCATTTCTGTTTTAACAAGCTTATCTCGCAAGTTGGAAGACCTCCTATATGACATAAGGAGGGGAGCCTGAAATTCCTTAACATGACGTAGATTGCTACCTATCGAGGTACCCTTTTAATAACATCAATAATATACAATAGAGCTTAACCTCTTAAGGACATAGGGCGTACAGGTACGCCCTTGTGCCCTGGTACTTAGGGACACAGGGTGTACATGTACGCCCTGTGTATTTCTGATCACTGCCGCCTGGCCGGCTGTGATCGGAACAAGGTGCCTGCTCAAATCATTGAGCAGGCACCTCGGCTAAATGCCCGGGGGGGTCCCGTGACCCCCCCATGTCGGCGATCGCAACAAACCGCAGGTCAATTCAGACTTGTGGTTTGCTGCGCTTTTTGCAGTTTCTGATCGCGGGGATCAGAAACTTTAGTGTGCCTAAACTAATATATGTTTCACCCCCCCTGCACCCCTGAATGATTTTATCCCGGTGGGAGGTGCAGGGGGGGTGTTGCGGGCGGTGCGGGAGGTGCGGCAGGCGGGATCGCAATCCCCCGCCCACCTCCGCTTGAATAATCGTTGGCGTCTAGTGGGTATACCAGGGTGTCAGCACATTGCTGACACCCTGGTATAAACGGCTGACATCTGTGATACGATGTCAGCCGTTTAACCCTTTCCATACCGCAGTCCGTACGGACCGCTGTATGGAAAAGGTTAACAGCTCAGGGAGCTCCCTTCCTCTCCCATCGGGGGGCTGCTGTGCCTTTGCAGCCCCCCGATGGAGAGGGAGAGAGCCCCCAGACAGCCCCCCTCCTTACCCTTCCCTGTCTGCGCAGTTCTGGCCACTACTGAGCAGACGGGGAAGGTTCCCATGGCAACAGGACGCCGTCTCAGGGATCCTGCTGTCCATGGTGCTGAACAGATCTGTGCTAAAGGCATAGATCTGTTCAGACAAAGTGTAAAATACAGTACAAAACACTATATAGTGTACTGTACTGTATTATACAGACATCAGACCCACTGGATCTTCAAGAACCAAGTGGGTCTGGGTAAAAAAAAAAAAGTGAAAAAAAAAGTAAAAATCAAAAAACACTTATCACTGATTAAAAATGAAAAAAATAAAATTCCCTACACATGTTTGGTATCGCCGCGTCCGTAACGACCTGATCTAAAAAACGGTCATGTTACTTTACCCGAACGGTGAACGCCATAAAAATAAAAAATAAAAAACTATGATTAAATTGAAATTTTGCCCACCTTACTTCCAAAAAAAGGTAATAAAAGTGATCAAAAAAGTCGCATTTACGCCAAAATAGTGCCAATCAAACCGTAATCTCATCCCGCAAAAAACATACCCTACCCAAGATAATCGCCCAAAAACTGAAAAAACTATGGCTCTTAGACTATGGAAACACTAAAACATGTTTTTTTTTTTCAAAAATGAAATCATTGTGTAAAACTTACATAAATAAAAAAAAGTATACATATTGGGTATCACCCCGTCTGTATCGACTGGCTCTATAAAAATATCACATGACCTAACCCCTCAGGTGACCACCGTAAAAAAAAAAATATGGCGTAAAAAAAGCCATTTTTTGACATCTTACGTCACAAAAAGTGTAATAGCAAGCGATAAAAAAGTCATATGCACCCTAAAATAGTGCCAATGAAACAGTCATCTCATCCTGCAAAAAATGAGACCCTACTTAAGATAATCGCCCAAAAACCGAAAAAACTATGACTCTTAGACTATGGAGACACTAAAACATTTTTTTTGTTTTAAAAATGGAATCATTGTGTAAAACTTACATAAATAAAAAAAATTGTATACATATTAGGTATCGCCGCGTCCGTGACAACCTGCTCTATAAAATTACCACATGATCTAACCTGTCAGATGAATTTTGTAAATAAAAAAAACAAACGGTGCCAAAAAAGCTATTTCTTGTTGTCTTGCCACACAAAAAGTGTAATATAGAGCACCTAAAAATCATATGTACCCTAAACTATGAGAAAATAAATGTAACACTGCGCGCTACCAATAAGTGAATAAGATATATTAAAATGACCAGCCGACAAGCTGAAAAACCATCTACCACTCAAGCATACAATGCCGCAAAAAACACTATCTGCGTATAGGTCTTACCTTGACGCACGTGTGTTTGTAGCGGTGCAATGTTCTGCAGCGGTCCTCCTCTTGTATTCTCTATGTAGAATAAGAGAAGTGGATCCAAGGGGAGGGGATGGCCAGCATGGGCTAGTAAGTATTAGAATATTATAAGTATTGGGAAGCTCGCCCCGGCCGGTGGCAGAGTATTCCCGTTACCTGTAGGTTTCTGTAGAAACCTACAGGTAACGGGAATACTCTGCCACCGGCCGGGGCGAGCTTCCCAATACTTATACACTGCGTGCAGAATTATTAGGCAAATGAGTATTTTGACCACATCATCCTCTTTATGCATGTTGTCTTACTCCAAGCTGTATAGGCTCGAAAGCCTACTACCAATTAAGCATATTAGGTGATGTGCATCTCTGTAATGAGAAGGGGTGTGGTCTAATGACATCAACACCCTATATTAGGTGTGCATAATTATTAGGCAACTTCCTTTCCTTTGGCAAAATGGGTCAAAAGAAGGACTTGACAGGCTCAGAAAAGTCAAAAATAGTGAGATATCTTGCAGAGGGATGCAGCACTCTTAAAATTGCAAAGCTTCTGAAGCGTGATCATTGAACAATCAAGCGTTTCATTCAAAATAGTCAACAGGGTCGCAAGAAGCGTGTGGAAAAACCAAGGCGCAAAATAACTGCCCATGAACTGAGAAAAGTCAAGCGTGCAGCTGCCAAGATGCCACTTGCCACCAGTTTGGCCATATTTCAGAGCTGCAACATCACTGGAGTGCCCAAAAGCACAAGGTGTGCAATACTCAGAGACATGGCCAAGGTAAGAAAGGCTGAAAGACGACCACCACTGAACAAGACACACAAGCTGAAATGTCAAGACTGGGCCAAGAAATATCTCAAGACTGATTTTTCTAAGGTTTTATTGACTGATGAAATGAGAGTGAGTCTTGATGGGCCAGATGGATGGGCCCGTGGCTGGATTGGTAAAGGGCAGAGAGCTCCAGTCCGACTCAGACGCCAGCAAGGTGGAGGTGGAGTACTGGTTTGGGCTGGTATCATCAAAGATGAGCTTGTGGGGCCTTTTCGGGTTGAGGATGGAGTCAAGCTCAACTCCCAGTCCTACTGACAGTTTCTGGAAGACACCTTCTTCAAGCAGTGGTACAGGAAGAAGTCTGCATCCTTCAAGAAAAACATGATTTTCATGCAGGACAATGCTCCATCACACGCGTCCAAGTACTCCACAGCGTGGCTGGCAAGAAAGGGTATAAAAGAAGAAAATCTAATGACATGGCCTCCTTGTTCACCTGATCTGAACCCCATTGAGAACCTGTGGTCCATCATCAAATGTGAGATTTACAAGGAGGGAAAACAGTACACCTCTCTGAACAGTGTCTGGGAGGCTGTGGTTGCTGCTGCACGCAATGTTGATGGTGAACAGATCAAAACACTGACAGAATCCATGGATGGCAGGCTTTTGAGTGTCCTTGCAAAGAAAGGTGGCTATATTGGTCACTGATTTGTTTTTGTTTTGTTTTTGAATGTCAGAAATGTATATTTGTGAATGTTGGGATGTTATATTGGTTTCACTGGTAAAAATAAATAATTGAAATGGGTATATATTTGTTTTTTGTTAAGTTGCCTAATAATTATGCACAGTAATAGTCACCTGCACACACAGATATCCCCCTAAAATAGCTAAAACTAAAAACAAACTAAAAACTACTTCCTAAAATATTCAGCTTTGATATTAATGAGTTTTTTGGGTTCATTGAGAACATGGTTGTTGTTCAATAATAAAATTAATCCTCAAAAATACAACTTGCCTAATAATTCTGCACTCCCTGTAATATTCTAATACTTACTAGCCCATGCTGGCCATCCCCTCCCCTTGGATCCACTTCTCTTATTCTACATAGAGAATACAAGAGGAGGACCGCTGCAGAACATTGCACCGCTACAAACACACGTGCGTCAAGGTAAGACCTATACGCAGATAGTGTTTTTTGCGGCATTGTATGCTTGAGTGGTAGATGGTTTTTCAGCTTGTCGGCTGGTCATTTTAATATATCTTATTCACTTATTGGTAGCGCGCAGTGTTACATTTATTTTCTCATATTTGTTATTCGTACAGCTTGTCTGCACAATATCCTCTATAGCAGGTACGGGACTGCTATAAACACCGCTGCGATCTCATATATATGGTGAAGCGCCAGTTGATTTATATATCATTCTTTGTACCCTAAACTAGTACCAACAAAACTGCCACCCTATCCTGTAGTTTCTAAAATGGGGTCACTTTTTTGGAGTTTCTACTCTAGGGGTGCATCAGGGGGGCTTCAAATGGGACATGGTGTCAAAAAAAACAGTCCAGCAAAATCTGCCTTCTAAAAACCGTATGGCATTCCTTTCCTTCTGCACCCTGCTGTGTGCCCGTACAGCAGTTTACGACCACATATGGGGTGTTTCTGTAAACTACAGAATCAGGGCCATAAATAATGAGTTTTGTTTGGCTGTTAACCCTTGCTTTGTAACTGGAAAAAAATATTAAAATGGAAAATCTGCCAAAAAAGTGAAATTTTGAAATTGTACCTCTATTTTCCATTAAATCTTGTGCAACACCTAAAGGGTTAACGACGTGTGTAAAATCAGTTTTGAATACCGTGAGGGGTGTAGTTTTTTAGATGGAGTCACTTTTAGGCAGTTTCTACTCTAAGGGTGCATCAGGGGGCTTCAAATGGGACATGGTGTAAATAAACCAGTCCATAAAAATCAGCCCTCCAAAAACCAAACGGCGCACCTTTCACTCTACGCCACGCTGTGTGGCCGTACAGTAGTTTACGGCCACATATTGGGTGTTTCTGTAAACGGCAGAGTCAGGGAAATAAATATACAGTCTTGTTTAGCTGTTAACCCTTGCTTTGTTAGTGGAAAAAATGGGTTAAAATGAAAAATTAGACAAAAAATAAAATTCTCAAATTTCATTCCCATTTGCCAATAACTCTTGTGCAACACCTAAAGGGTTAACAACGTATGTAAAATCAGTTTTGAATACCTTAAGGGGTGTAGTTTCTTAGATGGGGTCATTTTTGGGTGGTTTCTATTACGTAAGCCTCGCAAAGTGACTTCAGACCTGAACTGGTCCCTAAAAATTTAGTTTTTGTAAATTTCTGAAAAATTTCAAGATTTGCTTCTAAACTTCTAAGCCTTATAACATCCCCAAAAAATAAAATATCATTCCCAAAATAATTCAAACATGAAGTAGACATATAGGGAATGTAAAGTCATCACAATTTTTTGGGGTATTACTATGTATTACAGAAGTAGAGAAACTGAAACTTAGAAATTTGCACATTTTTCCAAATTTTTGTTAAATTAGGTATTTTTTTGTGACTTAATTTTACCAGTGTCATGAAGTACAATATGTGACGAAAAAACTATCTCAAAATGGCCTGGATAAGTCAAAGCGTTTTAAAGTTATCAGCACTTAAAGTGACACTGGTCAGATTTGCAAAAAATGGCCTGGTCCTAAGGTGAAATAAGGCTGTGTCCTTAAGGGGTTAAAGTGTACTTGCCGTCTTTTTGGACAGTTGCTTTATTCATAATAATCTTTACTGAGGGAATATGAATTCCATCATATATGAGCAAATACATTCTTGATACATTCCGCATTTATTATTTTCGGTGTATCTAGATTAGGCCACATTATCAACTATAGGGTGGGCCGGTATCACCTGGTTTCAGGGCCATCCTAGGGCGTATAGGAGGTTCCTGAATACGGGATCGCCCCTATCGGGCGGCCATTCCGTTTTGTAGGCAGGGATCAATGTTAAGGGTGACTAGTAGGGAGAGTGCCCCTAGTCTACACAACCACCCTGCCTATGAAATTGCCCCTTCCTGCATCATGGAAGACTGATGATCATCGGATCCCGACTATATGTATTATTTGTTGTTTTGTTCAATATGTGCTACATGTGGGGTTATTTTAATATAATAATATAATAAATGCTACGTTTTATATTAATGGTACTCTGTGATAGTAGTATGCAAAATGGGCCCGTGTTTTTTAATAGCTGCAGCGATTTGATAGCTACATCCAGTATAAGTGGAAATAAAGGGTACACGTTCTGCTGCCATCTTTTTGTTTACCTATGAGGTGTCTGATTCTAATCTATCCAGATGTCACTTGACCAACCGTCTGGGGTAATTTATTAGCCATTCCTTGTAATCTCTGAGATTGCGTTTCAGGATCCTTAACGATCCATTGTACGCGTAAAAATTGACTCCTGGGGAGGGACTTAATCATTGCACGTGGATGACAGCTATCAAAATGCAACAATGTATTGCAATCCGTCGGTTTAATAAAAAAATCCGTGATTAATGATTCACCCTGAACTCTAACCATCGTGTCCAAAAACTGGACCTGTTGAGTGGAATGAGTCAGGGTGAACTTGATATCTGGGTCAATTGTATTAAGGAAACAATGGAAATCCAAAATATCATCCTCCATGCCATTCCAGGCCACAAACACATCATCTATGTATCTCCCCCACCCCAGCACATGGCTGAGGTGGTGGGACACATAGACATGGTCTGCCTCAAGGTACGACATGAAGACGGCATACATAGGCACCATATTTGAACCCATTGCGGTTGCTCGCAATAGAAGGTAGTAGCCATCTTTGAACGCAAAGTAATGTCTCAACACAATATTCAATAGATCTATAATGAATTCCTTACATTCTTCAGTATAGTTCGTATGGAACAAGCATCTCCGGATAGCCTCAACACCCCTATCGTGATTGATAGAGGTGTAGAGGCTAGTCACATAAAAAGATGCTAAAATGGTTGTAGAAGTCACTGCAATATTTGAGATTTTATCCAAAAAATCACCCGTGTCGCGTATAAATGAACGAGCAGTGACAGCAAAACGACGTAACAGTTTGTCCAAAAAAATGGCTATGTTAGAAAACAACGAATCTCTACCCGATACTATTGGCCTACCGGGGGGAGGGGGGGACTTGTGTATTTTAGGCAATCTTAGTTTTATTGAACCCCACAAAAAGAAAAAAAAGGATTTCTGTGAAAATTGGAGGGGAAAAAATTATTTACTTGCAGGTAGCTGCTTTTGAGGTGCACTTCTGATAGCAGGCCCAGCCAGCCACAGGTCCTGTCTCCTGTTTCTTACCTGTCTGTCAGCTGCCCTGCTTCTCTCTGTTGTTCACAAAACACACAATTCTTTGGAATCCTAGCCTTTCCCTTCACTGTCCCTGGCAATAAGCTTGACTGATTTCTGACTGTTCCTGATTGTTTTTCCACTGTCCCCGACTCCATAGGATCGTTTTCCTGGCAGACACCATCATACACAATAACCCTCTCTCAAAACTCAGCACAGAATGGCTTTCTGCTTGTTCTGTCTGCTGCAGCACTGACTGGTGGAGATGGCCTTGTGGTTCGCGGCGAACTTTGCTAGTTCGTGGTTCGCCGAACATGCGATCATATGGCGATGTCCGCCGGTGCCATATTCTTTTGCATTGTGCCGAACTTTGACCCATGACACATCCATCAGGTGGGACAGGACAGTCAGTTGAGATGTTTCAGCACATGGACACACCCCCTACCCTATAAATAAACCCGATCTGGCCGCCATTTTACATTCAGTATTTTGCCAGTGTAGGGAGAGGTTGCTGTGTGGAGCAGGGACAGACTGTTAGAGACACTAAACGCTAGTTAATAGGGCCACAAAAGCCCTTTTAAGGACTGGTATAGGTGTGCTATCGATACGTGTGACATACTGAGGGGTGTAATATACTTATAATATACTTTCTAACATAGAAAGTATATTATAGTGCATTTGTAGCAGCAGTTGTGTGCGGTTCTGTTGCGATACTGCAGCTATACAGAGGGACAAACGCTATTGGAACAATTAATTGCAACTGGTGTGATATACCAGTTGCCCCCCAAAAAAACTAATTGAGGCAGGGGTGTGATATACCTATAATAAACTTCCTATATAGTGCATTTGTATTGTGCAGCATTTGTGTGCGGTTCTACTGAGATACCGCAGCTATACAGAGGGACAATTGCTATTGGAACAACTAATTGCAACTGGTGTGATATACCAGTTGCCCCCCAAAAAAACTGATTGAGGAAGGGGTGTCATATACCTATAGTATATTTTCTATATAGTGCATTTGTGGAAGAGGCTAAAGGCAACTGACGAGGAGGAGCGCCCAAACCCCTGCCCAATGCTGGCTGAGTTGTGCGGGGAGCCAGGAGCGTGGGAAAGCCTAGAAGTGGGCATACCCTGAAGGGGACTGAGGAGAGAGAGAGAGAGAGAAAAAGAAAAAGGGGGGGGGGGGTGATCTGGAAGCGCCCAGAGGAGGCGGGAGCCGGCGCTTATGAGGGGTCAGACGCCCCTCCCACAAATTTAGGCTGACATTTCAGACTTCCAACTTGTGGAAGAGGCTAAAGGCAACTGACGAGGAGGAGCGCCCAAACCCCTGCCCTATGCTGGTGGAGTTGTACCGGGAGCCAGGAGCGTGGGTAAGCCTAGAAGTGGGCAAAAAGAGGAGAGGAGACTGGAATAGCGGAAAACCATTTAATACGCCCTCAGAGCACGAGATTACAAAAGCCTGGGATATCTCGACATTCGGGTTAGGAATGTACCTAGAAAAACAAGAGGACCCATTATTTTTTTATCACGTGGGCCGGGACCCTGTGTCACCGCCAGTTCTGTGAGAAGGTCTAGCAGACATTCTTCTCTACCTCTTGCATGACATTCTTTGTTTTGGTTTCACTTTGTCATCTCCTTTCCTTCTCCCAGGTGTCACCTATTTAGACTAATTGTCTCCCTTGCATGGGCATAGCAGCCAGGGAGAGCTCTAGGGGTTTTATAGGGCTCACCCATATGCTCCTTAGTTTGGGATCAAGCCAGTCGGATGTTTATTTATAAGTTTCAGCTTTCTGCAACATCATCCGTGACATTATAAACTGCCATAACCATCTTAAGCATGGATCCGGTTTCAGCCTTGATTAACCGCATTCAAGGTCTTTCGCTGGAGGTAGCAGATCTCCGTAAAACTGTGTCTCAGTTTCAGGTGACCGGTTCTGCTGGCGTTCATGGAGTTTGTTCCGAGCCTAAGATCTCGCTTCCGGATACGTTCTCCAGGGGTAGTGAGAATTTTGTTCGCTTTAGAGAGGCTTGCAAACTCCATTTTCACCTACTTCCCCATTCCTCTGGTGATGAGGAGCAGAGGGTGGGGATCATCATCTCGCTGCTCAGGGATAACGCTCAGTCTTGGGCCTTTTCGCTGCAGGTGGGGGCACGGCCCCTCCGATTCGTGGATGAATTTTTTGTAGCCCTGGGCAGATATATGATGACCCGGATCGTATTGCTCTGGCTGAATCTAAACTGCGTCTTTTATGCCAGGGTAAAGAGAGATTACTCCTTCCTGTCATATTCAGCCCAAGGACAGTGGGGCTGTCTCATTCAGTGCACAAGGGTCTCAGTCTCTCTCAATCCCCTCTGAGGAGGAGGCCATGCAGCTGGGTTTGCTTGCCTCTGATAGGATTCAGCTCTCAGAGGAGGGTTTGTTTCTGTTGTGGTGGTATAAATCATTTGGCTAATGTTTGGAGTTTTCTGAGGGTAATAAAAGAAAAACAAAAATAAAAAAAACCTCTAAAAACTTTCCATTTGCTACTATTGGCAAGGTTGATGTTGAAAAATTGAAGACTTGCCGTTTACTTGTAGTTCCCGTTTTCTCCTACCTGCCAGGGTGGCGCTAGACAGCAAGAACATTGTTTGTGAGATTTTTGTAGATAGTGGAGCAGCTGTCAATCTCATTGATAATCAATTTGCAATAACGAATGGTTTCCAGGTGTGCACTTTGGAAAAGGAAATGACCTTTTTTTGCTATCGATTCCGCTCCACTTTCTCAAAGATCGTTAAAGGGCATAGTTCACAATATCCGTTTGACTGTGGGTGACGCTCATGTTGAGGATATGTCGTGTTTCGTCCTAAGTGGATTACCTACTCCTCTAGTGTTGGGGCTACCCTGGCTTACTAAACATAACCCCACCGTTGATTGTCAAGCAAGGCAAATAAATGGTTGGAGTGAGTTTTGCAGAGAGAATTGCCTCACGGCGTCTCTTTCAGAGGTTTCTACCAAGACTGTACCATCTTTTCTCTCTGAATTTTCGGATGTGTTTTCCGAGAGTGGTGTCTAGGAGTTGCCCCCTCACCGGGAGTACGACTGCCCTATTAATCTCATCCCAGGCGCCAAGCTGCCAAAATCACGTTTATACAATCTCTCCCAACCTGAAAGAGTCGCTATGCATACTTATATCTCTGAGAGCCTGAGAAAGGGACACATCTGACCCTCGAAGTCACCTGTTGCCGCTGGTTTTTTTTGTTTGTTAAGAAAAAAGATGCTTCTTTAAGACCTTGTCTGGATTTCAGGGAGCTGAACCGTATCTTAATTCGTGACCCATATCCGCTTCCTCTGATCCCGGACCTGTTTAACCAGATTGTTGGGGCTAAAGTTTTTTTTAAGTTGGATTTAAGAGGGGCATACAACCTAGTTAGGGAAGGGGCCGAATGGAAGACGGCCTTCAATACCCCTGAGGGTCATTTCGAGAATTTGGTTATGCCTTTTGGTTTGATGAATGCTCTGGCCGTCTTCCAACATTTTGTGAACAGCATCTTTTATCATTTAATGGGGAAATTTGTACTGGTGTATCTAGATGACATTCAGATTTTTTCTCCTGATTTCAAGACTCATCGAGACCACCTACGTTAGGTCTTGCTGATTCTGCAGGAGAATAATTTGTACGCTAAACAGGAAAAATGTGTGTTTGCGGTTCCGGAGATTCAATTTCTTGGTTTTCTTCTCTCCGCTTCTGGTTTTCGCATGGACCCTGAGAAGGTCCGCGCTGTGCTTGATTGGCAGCTTCCTGAGAATCAGAAGGCGCTGATGCAGTTTTTGGGTTTTGCCAATTATTACAGAAAGTTCATTTTGAATTATTCCTCTGTTGTTAAGCCACTCACTGATATGACTAAAAAGGGGGTAGATTTTTTCCTCGTGGTCGGTAGATGCGCTTAAAGCCTTTTCTAGTATCAAAGAGAGTTTTGCTTCCGCTCCCATTTTGGTACAACCTGATGTCTCTCTACCTTTTTCATTTCGAGGTGGACGCTTCTGAGGTGGGTGTGGGTGCGTTCTTATCTCAGGGTCCCTCTCCTGCCAAATGGCGACCGTGTGCCTTTTTCTCAAGGAAACTCACCTCTGCAGAGAGAAATTACGATGTGGGAGATAGGGAGTTGTTGGCCATCAAATTAGCTTTTGAGGAATGTCGCCATTGGTTAGAGGGAGCCAGACATCCTATTACCGTGTTTAACGACCATAAGAATCTGGCCTACTTGTAATCGGCCAAGCGTCTGAACCCGACAGGCCAGATGGTCTTTGTTCTTCTCTAGGTTTAATTTTGTTGTCACGTTCTGCCCTGGGGTTAAAAATGTGAAGGCGGATGCCCTGTCACGTTGTTTTCCGGGAGGGGGGAACTTTGAAGACCCGGGTCCCATTTTGGCTGAAGGGGTGGTAGTCTCTGCTCTTTATCCTGATTTGGAGGCAGAGGTTCAGGCAGCCCAGGCAGAGGCTCCTGATCTTTGTCCTCCTGGGAGGTTGTTTGTGCCTCTCGCTTTACGACACAAGGTTTTTAAGGAGCACCACGATACGGTCCTTGCTGGGCACCCGGGGAGTAGAGCCACAGTGGATCTCATTGCTCGGAGATTCTGGTGGCCGGCTCTTCGTAAGACGGTTGAGGGTTTTGTGGCAGCCTGCGAGACCTGCGCTCGTGCCAAGGTCCCTCATTCATGGCCATCGGGTTCTTTCCTCCCGTTACCCATTCCTTCCAGTCCTTGGACGCATCTGTCCATGGACTTCATTACGAACCTGCCTCGTTCCTCGGGGAAGACTGTGATTTTGGTGGTAGTGGACAGTTTTAGCAAAATGGCGCATTTCATTCCCTTTCCTAGGTTTGCCAATGCTAAGACGTTGGCGCAAGTGTTTGTTGATCACATTGTTAAATTGCATGGCATTCCTTCAGACATCGTTTCTGATAGGGGCACGCAGTTTGTTTCCAGATTCTGGAAGGCCTTCTGTTCTCGCTTGGGGATTCGGTTGTCTTTCTCTTCTGCTTTTCACCCGCAGTCGAATGGTCAGACCGAACGCGTCAATCAGAATCTGAAGACATATCTGCGCTGTTTTGTGGCGGAGAATCAGGAGGATTGGTATTCTTTTTTGTCCCTTGCTGAGTTTGCTTTAAATAACCGTCGCCAGGAGTCCTCTGATAAGTCACCATTTTTTGGTGCATATGGCTTTCATCCGCAGTTTGGGACATTCTCTAGAGAGGGGTCTTCTGGTTTACCTGATGAGGAGAGATTTTCCTCGTCTTTGTCATTTATTTGGCAAAAGATTCAGGGTAATCTGAAGAGGATGAGTGAGAGATATAAACGTGTGGCGGATAAGAGACATGTGCCTGGTCCGGACCTGAATGTGGGTGATCTGGTGTGGTTGTCTACAAAGAATATCAAACTGAAGGTTCCCTCCTGGAAGTTGGGTCCTAAGTTTATTGGACCTTACAAGATCTTGTCCGTCATCAATCTCGTTGCCTTCCGTCTTGATCTTCCTCAGACTTGGAAGATCCATAATGTTTTTCACAGGTCCCTATTAAAACCTTATGTCCAACCCACTGTACCCTCCTCTTTGCCTCCTCCTCCGATTGTTGTTGATGGTAATCTTGAATTTCAGGTCTCTAGGATTGTGGATTCTCACATTATCCGCGGTTCTCTCCAGTACCTTGTTCATTGGGAGGGTTATGGTCCTGAGGAGAGGATGTGGGTTCCAGTGCCGGACATTAAGGCCACTCGTCTCATCAGGGCTTTCCATAGGTCTCAGCCTGAGAAGGTGGGCTCTCAGTGTCTGGAGTCCACCCGTAGAGGGAGGGGTACTGTCACCGCCAGTTCTGTGAGAAGTTCTGGCAGACATTCTTCTCTACCTCTTGCATGACGTTCTTTGTTTTGGTTTCACTTTGTCATCTCCTTTCCTTCTCCCAGGTGTCACCTATTTAGACTAATTGTCTCCCTTTATAATCCCTCCCATACTGCCTCACTTTGTGGTTTATACTACTTCCTGGATGAGGTGTTCACTGCTGGAGGCTGCTGCTGCTGTTTCCTCAGATAAGTCTTTCCTTCATTTGTGTTTCCTTGCTGGCTTGATTCTAGGTGACCCTGACTCCGTCCGTATTAAGTGCAGGGAGCCGGTGGTCGTGTCCCCTCACTATTATAGGGTTTTCAGGTGTCACACAGTATTAGGTATGTGGGCATGCAATTGTCTACCATAGAGACCCTTGCATGGGCATAGCAGCCAGGGAGAGCTCTAGGGGTTTTATAGGGCTCACCCATATGCTCCTTAGTTTGGGATCAAGCCAGTCGGATGTTTATTTATAAGTTCCAGCTTTCTGCAACATCATCCGTGACACCCTGTTTTTGGAAGCAGTCGAAGTTGCCCCGATACGGAATGAATGACAGGTGATGGTGAGTGGGTTATACCCGAGACCTGACGCCAAGGTCCTAATATGGGATATAAATTGGACAGAAGACATAAAACCTTCGTGGAAAGGCAACAGCGGGAAGTCAGGGGGAGCATCTTGCAGCAGAGCCAACAACTGTTGAAGGACCCGGACCGGACACCAATCATTGGAGGTCCTGAAAAAAACTTGACCTCGGAGGGAGGCCCGTGCTGGCTAGTTTTGGTGGAAGGTAGATGGAGGACAAAATTGTCCTGGGCCCAGGTCAGTTGCTGTCTCAGCAGCCCCTAAAGCCTGGAGGTGGCACGGGTGAATTCGCCCAGCCTGAGGAAACCGTAGAATCCAAGGTACATTGCTGCCTTGATGACTAAGCTGTGAGAGGGCCCAAAAGGATAACCAGGGAGTCAATGGTGGACTGTAGCTGGGACAGTGACTGCTGGATGGACGAAAACCCCGACTGGACACCCGATGGGCTTGGGCTGGTCATCAGCAGTTTATACAATTTCGCCTTACGAGCGGAGGCCGGGTGTGGAATCCCTCTCCTGTTGAGTTCTGCCACCAGCTTCGGGATCGTCCAACTTCTCCAGGACATAGGGCCGGACCGGCCTGACACTGAAGATTCTGGGACTGACATGGTGTCATCCATGTCCGAGGCCTGCGACATGCTTGACCTGGAGTTGCTAGAGAAGGCCTGTAAAAGATGTTTAAAGAACCCTACCTGGGCAAAGTGTCGGATGAAAACTGCCGGCTAGAACCTGGAAGAAAAAGGGGAGAACATGCAGACTGACCAGACCCCGGACCAAGGGCCGAACGGTACCAAGTAGACGAAGCGAAGCCTGCTGGCACCGGGGAATGAGTGAGCGTAGAGAGCTAGGGCGTGCGGGAGGCAGCGGATGGGAGGACTGGCCAGGAGATGGAAACAGAACTACCAACAGGCGACAAGAGTGACTGAACCAAGACAGAACCACAGGAAGTTTGTGAAGCGACCCCTGCACCCTGGGAGACCGAAGCAGAGACTGGGGGACCCTGCAGAGTGATCGGAACAATGACCCGTGGAGCCTAGGCAACCCGAGGTGAGGACGGAAACGAGACCTGAAGGAGGGCGCGCCTAACCGAGGCGCAAAATGCGGACCAGACCCAGACTGAACCCGGAAGTGCGGAAACCAAGGTGAGGACAGCAGGAGTGATGACGGACGGAGTCTGAGCGAATCAGGGGAAGTGGCACGAGGTGGACCCAGAAATACTTACCCACGTGGCCAGGCGGCGGACAGGCCTGGCAGATCCAGGAAGGGGTGAGTTTGAGGGGAATGGGCTCGGGTGAACCAAGCAGACAAGACCTCGGCCAATGGAAAGAGCCAGAGCCTGGGCGAACCCGACCGATGGCGTCGGAACCTGGGAGAACCAGGACAGTTGAGACATGCATGGAGAGACCAGACCTGGACGTACCAGGCTGACAAGGTGAACAGAGCCTGGGCGAACCAGGACGAGACTAACAGCGGGATAGAGGGAGCCTGGGCGTACCAGGCGAACTGGAGCAGACCGAACCAGGGTGTGCTAGGAGGAGGTGTCACAACAGGAGACTGAGGAACCCGATCACAGGAGGACAGGAACAGGTCGTGGCGAAAGGACGAGACAAACAGAGAGGATGGTCTTCGCGATCCAGGCGGACAGAGGTAGAACGAGGCCTGGGCGATCCAGCCGGACAGATGTAGAACGAGGCCTGGGCGATCCAGGAGACAGAGGTAGAACGAGCCTGGGCGTACCAGGGAAAAGCAGAAGAGAGAGACGGAGCCTGGCCGAGTGAGAGGCGTGGAAGACAGATGTCCACCAAGCCCCTCCAGTACCGGCGGACAGACAGATAATGAATCCTACAGGAAGTGAAGAACATGGATGCTTAACCTGACCTGGCGTGACACCCACAACGAGAAGAAAAGATAATAATAATTGTACGACCGATATGGCCATGACATGATCTCCAGGCTGACTAGACATTCAGCTGAAAATCGGCCTAGCGGTGCACTGGAACACAGGGGTAACCTTACACCATCCGGCAGATTGACCATCGGAACCAGACTGATACGTGGAACCGTGCTGGAGCTGTAATAGCCATAGCGCTCAGCAGGAGGAGCCGCTGGCAGCAGAAAAGGCAAAGGGAGAATGACATACATCCTAAACGTGCCAAGTCAATCACCCAGAACCACCATCCACCCGGCTGCGATCCAACATCAACCCCAATGTCAGTCAACGACCGCACACAGGGGAGGAAGACATAGACCTAGCAAGTGCTGACGCAAAGCACCACATTCGGACACTGGCCGCTGGGAGAGACAGGAGCGACCCGACCCTTCCCAGGACATTCGATGAAATGTTGACCACACTGACAACCACTGCCATACAGGGGCCAGCTACCTCAACTGCATGCAAACATTCAGAGCAAACCACTCTCTGGTGCCCACAACTCAAATGCGATCCCTGGCACAATTCCCAACGCATCATAAGCTAGATAGAATAACCTGCACCTGAGAAAGAAAACAGGACTTGCCGATACAGTGCAACATAGCGATCCACGGCGTGCGCTCCAGGCTGGAACGCACGCCGACTCTGCGACCGGAAGTAGCGCTGCCAGACGGGGACATGAGGGCGCCGGCCGGAGGCGACTTGGTGGAGCAGGGAACGAGGGAGGGAGACTCACCCTGACCTACTAGAGACATGGGAGGCGACGAACGGGCGGGGAGCAGGCCACTTGAAGACTCCAGGTGAGAGAAAGCGAGGTGGCTCCTGACCCGGCACTGTGAGCTGTGATCTGGAAGCGCCCAGAGGAGGCGGGAGCCGGCGCTTATGAGGGGTCAGACACCGCTCCCACAAATTCAGGCTGACATTTCAGCCTTCCAACTTGTATTGTGCAGCATTTGTGTGCGGTTCTACTGAGATACCGCAGCTATACAGAGGGATAAACGCTATTGGAACAACTAATTACAACTGGTGTGATATACCAGTTGCCCCCCAAAAAAACTGATTGAGGCAGGGGTGTGATATACCTATAATATACTTTCTATATAGTGCATTTGTATTGTGCAGCATTTGTGTGCGGTTCTGCTGAGATACCGCAGCTATACAGAGGGACAAACGCTATTGGAACAACTAATTGCAACTGGTGTGATATACCAAAGAATGATATATAATCAACTGGCGCTTCACCATATATATGAGATCGCAGCGGTGTTTATAGCAGTCCCGTACCTGCTATAGAGGATATTGTGCAGACAAGCTGTACGAATAACAAATAGGAGAAAATAAATGTAACACTGCGCGCTATCAATAAGTGAATAAGATATATTAAAATATATTAAAATGACCAGCCAGCAAGCTGAAAAACCATCTACCACTCAAGCATACAATGCCGCAAAAAACACTATCTGCGTATAGGTCTTACCTTGACGCACGTGTGTTTGTAGCGGTGCAATGTTCTGCAGCGGTCCTCCTCTTGTATTCTCTATGTAGAGTAAGAGAAGTGGATCCAAGGGGAGGGGATGGCCAGCATGGGCTAGTAAGTATTAGAATATTATAAGTATTGGGAAGCTCGCCCCGGCCGGTGGCAGAGTATTCCCGTTACCTGTAGGTTTCTGCTCACGTCTGGGCAGACGTGAGCAGAAACCTACAGGTAACGGGAATACTCTGCCACCGGCCGGGGCGAGCTTCCCAATACTTATAATATTCTAATACTTACTAGCCCATGCTGGCCATCCCCTCCCCTTGGATCCACTTCTCTTACTCTACATAGAGAATACAAGAGGAGGACCACTGCAGAACATTGCACCGCTACAAACACACGTGCGTCAAGGTAAGACCTATACGCAGATAGTGTTTTTTGCGGCATTGTATGCTTGAGTGGTAGATGGTTTTTCAGCTTGCTGGCTGGTCATTTTAATATATTTTAATATATCTTATTCACTTATTGATAGCGCGCAGTGTTACATTTATTTTCTCCTGGTGTGATATACCAGTTGCCCCCCAAAAAACTGATTGAGGCAGGGGTGTGATATACCTAGAATATAATTTTGGGACCTCGGAGATATTCAACACCTATAACGACCACGTGTTATTGAATTTCAACTATTATCATTGTTTTTTTTTTTCAAGAGGGGGGATTTCGTTAGCCATGTTTTTAATCCAATTTTATATTTTTTGTTCTTTTAAACATACAGTCAGGTCCATAAATATTGGGACATCAACACAATTATAACATTTTTGGCTATATGCACCACTACAATAGATTTGAAATGAAAGAAACAAGATGTGCATTAACGGCAAACTTTCAGCTTTAATTTGAGGGTATTTACATCCAAATCCAGTGAACGGTGTAGGAATTACAACAGTTTGCATATGTGCCTACCACTTGTTAATGGACCAAAAGTAATGGGACAGAATAATAATCATTAATCAAACTTTCACTTTTTAATACTTGGTTGCAAATCCTTTGCAGTCAATTACAGCCTGAAGTCTGGAACGCATAGACATCACCAGACGCTGGGTTTCATCCCTGGTGATGCCCTGCCAGGCCTCTACTGCAACTGTCTTCAGTTCCTGCTTGTTCTTGGGGCATTTTCCCTTCAGTTTTGTCTTCAGCAAGTGAAATGCATGCTTAATCAGATTCAGGTCAGGTTTTTGACTTGGCCATTGCATAACATTCCACTTCTGTCCCTTAAAAAACTCTTTGGTTGCTTTTGCAGTATGCTTTGGGTCATTGTCCATCTGCACTGTGAAGCGCCATCCAATGAGTTCTGAAGCATTTGGCTGAATATGAGCAGATAATATTGCCAGAAACACTTCAGAACTCATCCTGCTGCTTTTGTCAGCAGTCACATCATCAATAAATACAAGAGAACCAGTTCCATTGGCAGTCATACATGCCCATGTCATGACACTACCATCACCATGCTTCACTGATGAGGTAGTATGCTTAGGATCATGAGTAGTTTCTTTCCTTCTCCATACTCTTCTCTTCTCATCACTCTGGTATAGTTTTGATCATGGTCTCATCTGTTCATAGGATGTTGTTCCAGAACTGTGAAGGCTTTTTTTAGATGTCGTTTGGCATACTCTAATCTGGCCTTCCTGTTTTTGAGGCTCCCCAATGGTTTACATCTTGTGGTGAACCCTCTGTATTTACTCTGGTGAGGTCTTCTCTTGATTGTTGACTTTGACACACAGACACCTACCTCCTGGAGAGTGTTCTTGATCTGGCCAACTGTTGTGAAGGGTTTTTCTTCACCAGGGAAATAATTCTTCGGTCATCCACCACAGTTGTTTTCCATGGTCTTCTGGGTCTTTTGGTGTTGCTGAGCTCACCGGTGCGTTCCTTCATTTTAAGAATGTTCCAAACAGTTGTTTTGGCCACGCCTAATGTTTTTGCTATCTCTCTGATGGGTTTGTTTTGTTTTTTCAGCCTAATGATGGCTTGCTTCACTGATAGTAACAGCTCTTTGGATCATATCTTGAGAGTTGACAGCAACAGATTCCAAATGCAAATAGCACACTTAAAATGAACTCTGGACCATTTATCTGCTCATTGTAATTGGGATAATGATGGAATAACGCACACCTGGCTATGGAACAGCTGAGAAGCCAATTGTCCCATTACTTTTGGCCCCTTAACAAGTGGGAGGCACATATGCAAACTGTTGTAATTCCTATACTGTTCACCTGATTTAGAAGGAAATACCCTCAAATTAAAGCTGACAGTCTGCAGTTAAAGCACATCTTGTCCGTTTCATTTCAAAACCATTGTGGTGGTGTATAGAGCCAAAAATGTTAGAATTGTGTCGATGTCCCAATATTAATGGACCTTACTGTATGTATTTGACATGTATTTGTACTGGCCTGCAGTAAATTTGATATCCAATGACCGTCTAATATACCTCCAGCCACATAATCACTTGATGTTTTCTGTCCGGTGATTGAATCATTTTTGGGGCCTGTAGTCCACTGGCCTGCAGTAAAATTGATATCCATTGACCGTCTAATATACCTCCAGCCACATAATCACTTGATCTTTTATGTACGGTGAATGCATAATTTTTGGGGCCTGTAGTCTACTGGCCTGCAGTAAAATTGTTTTATGGTGACCACCTAATGTACCTCCAGCCACATAATTACTTGATCTTTTATGTACGGGGAATGCATAATTTTTGGGGCCTTGCAGTTTACGAACATTTGATCGCGTTTGTGAATCGTCCCGGTCGATGTTCGTCCATCACTACTGACTGGCTCATCCAGCAGGGTTCTCACATGACCCTGAGAGGATGTGGGGTCATGTGAGAATCCTGCATTTTCTTCCCTAGTTCTTTTTTCCCCGGCGACGAGTGCACTAATATTGCGCTACATGTTATTTTAGTGGATTCATTCGAAATGAACCCGGAAAAGATTTGGGTTCGTCTGTAGTCTGGAAAATAGCAAAGTTCGGACCAAACTCGGTTCGGTCCAAACTGGTTTGCTCATTCTTAAATGGAGCAATTAGAAAGTACTACCTGTTACCCAAAAATCATGTGCCTATGTGAATGGAAAAATAAAAAGTTATGGCTCTGAGAATGCATGGAGTAAAGAACAAAAATGCAAACACGGAAATTGGCAAGGTCCTGAAAGGGTTAAGATTACAAATGCTGGCTTGGAAAAAGGAGCTTGAGATGAGCTGCATACAGTCCTAGGAGACCCCAGAAGCCATCCACAGCTTTTCTGGGCAATTGGAGCGCTTTCGATTCAGGTCCAATTTATTCAGACCTGAATCGAATCGCCAACCGATTTGATCTAATCAAATCTGAATCGAATTTCAAGAAGGTATGACTGCCATTTGACTGGATGGCTATATTGTATATTGATTTTCATTATCAGGATACATACAGCTACAGTACATGGGGACTTCTAAATTATTCATGGATGTTAAAGGATAACTGTCGTATTATTATTTTTTTTGGAGTATTAGATTGTGGTGATTAATATCTCCTTGGTGGCCCTATTTCAACTTTTCACTGTGTATTCAATTACCCCTTAATTCCACAGTTTTGTCCCCTGTACTGCCTATTTTTACCTGTGCTTAAAATAGGGTTGCTAGGCATGGTCCGTCTATGTCTATCTGTTGAAGGACGGAGGAGCAGAAGCACACTGAGTGCAAGGTCAGATTACTGACAGCCAGGGACTGTAGGTAAATGATTAAAACCAGGTCCTCCCCAGCAGCTGATAACAGTGCCTGGGCTATGTGCACTTCTCCCTGTCCCTGCGCTTGGCAGACGCTTCCTCACTCCGCAGAGCTGGAGAAGTAGAGTCGAAGCAGCGCACAACAGGGAAGGGAGATCTGCCATCTGCTCAGTGTATAGATGAAAGCAACATGTGGTAAGAGGACCCCTCTGTGCTGCAGGAGAATAACCCTTTAGGGGGAGGGCTCTGGTTACTGACACTTTTGGGGGGCTATTGTTACTGGCTAGTGAGGGCAGGCGGGATTAGCTTCAGGGTGAGGGCAGTGGCGGCCATCTTAACTGAATAGTGAAATTGCAGTTTTATGCAGACTGGTTGCTAAGGGCTGAATCTTATTAAATATGGGGTAAGTCAGTCTAATAGTAACTGATTCTGGAATATCATGTTATTAGTAACTACATACATGAAAATTTAAATTAGGGTCTAAGTGTGACAGTTATCCTTTAACTCATCTACCACAGGCCTATTTTTACCTTCCTGCCCAGGCCATTTTTATATCTAATATATAAAGCTGAGTGTATGTGTGTGTGTGTATGTCCGCTAAAGGAATCCGCATCGTCGCATTTACAATCACGAAATTTGGCACACAGGTACATCAGGTGTCCGGGAAGGTTTTAGACCAGGTCTCAGCTCTCTAGGACGTACCGTTCCCAAGATATTCCCAAAAAATGCATTAGCCAATAGAAGTTTGGTCACATGACCCTTATCAGCTAATAGAAGCTCGCAGGTCCTCCAGCCTCCACATACACACAGCTTTACACCAGGTTTTCATAACAACCCAGCCATTTTTCTTCACTGATGTAGGAGAGCTTTAAAGGAAATCTGTCACCAGGATAATCGCTATTGAAGTAAAGCCATGGCCTAATAGCACTTAGTACCTTATTTCAAGATGTGCCTTTGTTCCAGCAATAGATGTTTTTATACTCTGAAAATCCAGTTTATTCGGTATGCAAATGAGCCAGTAAGGTGCCCAGAGGGGCGTGAGTCTTGCAGGAAGGAGCCCAGACACGCCCCCTGCCACAATGTGTCCACCCTCAAAAGACTTAAAACCCCGCCCCCAGGTCCAGCTAAGCTACGCCCCTGATCCAGTTAGGCCACGCCCACTCCTGAGCCGACATGGATTGAAAAAATGAAGGTAAAAATCAACTGTCAGCTGCAGAGGGGGGAGGGAGGGGGACTTTCTCCCTGCAGCTTACACTCAGATAGCACAGTGTGCTGTCTTAGAGTGAGCTGTTCAAAAGGACACGCCCCTGATCCAGCCAAGGACACTGTTAAGGGGGCGGGCCCCTGTGGAGGTCACTGTTAAGGGGGTGGTGTGCTGTAAAACTCACTGTTAGGCCCCTTTCACACGGGCGAGTATTCCGCGCGCATGCGATGCTTGAGTTGAACGCATTGCACCCGCACTGAATCCCGATCCATTCATTTCTATGGGGCTGTTCACATGAGCGGTGATTTTCACGCATCACTTGTGCGTTGTGTGAAAATCGCAGCATGTTCTATATTCTGCGTTTTTCACGCAACGCAGGCCCCATAGAAGTGAATGGGGTTGCGTGAAAATCGCAAGCATCCTCAAGCAAGTGCGGATGCGGTGCGATTTTCACGCACGGTTGCTAGGAGACGATCGGGATGGAGACCCGATCGTTATTATTTTCCCTTATAACATGGTTATAAGGGAAAATAATAGCATTCTGAATACAGAATGCATAGTAAAATAGCACTGGAGGGGTTAAAAAAATTTTTATAAAATAATTTAACTCACCTTAATCCACTTGATTGCGCAGCCCGGCATCTCCTTCTGTCTTCATCTTAGCTGTGTGCAGGAACAGGACCTGTGGTGACATCACTCAGGTCATCACATGGTCCATCACATGATCCATCACTATGGTAAAAGATCATGTGATGGATCATGTGATGACCGGAGTGACGTCACCACAGGTCCTGTTCCTGCACACAGCTAAGATGAAGACAGAAGGAGATGCCGAGCTGCGCGATCAAGTGGATTAAGGTGAGTTAAATTATTATTATTATTTTAACCCCTCCAGCGCTATTGTACTATGCATTCTGTATTCAGAATGCTATTATTTTCCCTTATAACCATGTTATAAGGGAAAATAATAATGATCGGGTCCCCATCCCGATTGTCTCCTAGCAACCATGCGTGAAAATCGCACCGCATCCGCACTTGCTTGCGGATGCTTGCGATTTTCACGCAGCCCCATTCACTTCTATGGGGCCTGCATTGCGTGAAAAAAAATACAATCTACAGAACACCAATCCAAAGCCCGAACTTCTGTGAAGAAGTTCGGGTTTGGGTGCCAAACATGCCGATTTTTCTCACGCGAGTGCAAAACGCATTACAATGTTTTGCACTCGCGTGGAAAAATCGCGCATGTTCCCGCAACGCACCCGCACATTTTCCCGCAACGCCCGTGTGAAAGAGGCCTTAAAGGGGAAGGCTGCTGTAAAGGTCAAAGTTAAGGCGGTGGGCTGCTGTGGAGGTCCAATTTTAAGGGACTGGGCACTGTGGGGGGATGTCAGTGTTAAGGGGCGGGGTGCTGTAGATCTCACTGTTATAGTGGATAGTGTTGATATCTTTTAACGACACACACAAACATTAAATGAAATAGACTAAATATAGCCGAGTGAAGCCAGGTCCTTCAGCTGGTTTATAATAAAATCCCAAATTTACCAAAAATTTTCTAAATTCGAATTTCTCTACTTTATAGATAGTAATACCTTATCAAATAGTTATAAATCTACATTCCCCATATGTCTACTTTATGTTGGCATCATCATTTATGTTGTAAATGTGATTTTATTTTTTTAGGATGTTAGAAGGCTTAGAATTTCAGACGCAATTTAAAAAAATTTCAGGAAAATTTTAAAAACTTTTAACCCTTAGGCCTCTTTCACACGACCGTATGGTTTTGCGGTCTGTTTTGAACGGATCAGTTTTTCCATTTTTTTAGTTTCAATAGTGTTTCCGTTTCTGTTCCTTGGTTTCCGTTTGTGATCCGTTTTTTGCGGATCAGAACCGGAAGCATACAATAATGTTTAAACAGTAAGTACATTGAAAAATTGGGCTGGGAATAAAATTTTCAATAGAGGGTTCCGCAAAAACGGAACGGATATGGAAGACATACGTATGCATTCCGTTTTTTTGCAGAACTATTGACTTGAATGGAGCCACAGAACGTGATTTGTGGGTAATAGGACATGTTCTATCTTTGAATGGAAATACGGAAATGGAATGCATACGGAGTACCTTCCGTTTTTTTTGCGGATCCATTGAAATAAATGGTTCCGTATACGGAACGCAAAAAAAGGGATAGAAAACGGAAAAAAAAACGGTTGTGTGAAAGAGGCCTTAGGATACTGGAGATTTTTTCATTTTTGCGTTTTAATTTTTCTTCCCTATCTTACTTGAGCCATAACCTTTTTATATTTCCGTACACATATCTGTATGAGGGCTTTTTTTGGCGGGACAAGTTGTACTTTCTTAAGCCACCATTAATTATGGCATACAATGTTTTAAAAAATTCCAAATGGGGTGAAATTGGAAAAAAAATTAATTCCTCCACCATTTTATGGGTTTTGTTCCCATGGCGTTCCGTTTGTGGAAAAACTCACCCATGTCCTTCATTCTCTGGGTCAGTACGATTACAACGATACCCCATATATACAGTGGGATGCGAAAGTTTGGGCAGCCTTGTTAATCGTCATGATTTTCCTGTATAAAACGTTGGTTGTTACGATAAAAAATGTATCATATAGGAGACACACAGTGATATTTGAGAAGTGAAATGAAGTTTATTGGATTTACAGAAAGTGTGCTATAATTGTTTAAACAAAATTAGGCAGGTGCATAAATTTGGGCACTGTTGTCATTTTATTGATTCCAAAACCTTTAGCACTAATTATTGGAACTCAAATTGGCTTGGTAAGCTCAGTGACCCCTGACCTACATACACAGGTGAATCCAATTATGAGAAAGAGAGCATTTAAGGGGGTCAATTGTAAGTTTCCCTCCTCTTTTAATTTTCTCTGAAGAGTAGCAACATGGGGGTCTCAAAACAACTCTCAAATGAACTGAAGACAAAGATTGTTCACCATCATGGTTTAGGGGAAGGATACAGAAAGCTGTTTAAGAGATTTCAGCTGTCTGTTTCCACAGTTAGGAACATATTGAGGAAATGGAAGACCACAGGCTCAGTTCAAGTTAAGGCTCCAAGTGGCAGACCAAGAAAAATCTCGGATAGACAGAAGTGATGAATGGTGAGAACAGTCAGAGTCAACCCACAGACCAGCACCAAAGACCTACAACATCATCTTGCTGCAGATGGAGTCACTGTGCATCGTTCAACCATTCGGCACACTTTACAGAAGGAGATGCTGTATGCGATAGTGATGCAGAGGAAGCCTTTTCTCTGCCCACAGCACAAAAAGTGCAGCTTGAGGTGGGCTAAAGCAGATTTGGACAAGCCAGCTTCATTTTGGAATAAGGTGCTGTGGACTGATAATACTAAAATTGAGTTATTTGGCCATAACAAGGGGCGTTATGCATGGATGAAAAAGAACACAGCATTCCAAGAAAAACACCTGCTACCTACAGTAAAATATGGTGGTGGTTCCATCATGCTGTGGGGCTGTGTGGCCAGTGCAGGGACTGGGAATCTTGTCAAAGTTGAGGGACGCATGGATTCCACTCAGTATCAGCGGATTCTGGAGACCAATGTCCAGGAATCAGTGACAAAGCTGAAGCTGCGCCGGGGCTGGATCTTTCAACAAGACAACGACCCTAAACACTGCTCAAAATCCACTAAGGCATTTATGCAGAGGAACAAGTACAATGTTCTGGAATGGCCATCTCAGTCCCCAGACCTGAATATAATAGAAAATCTGTGGTGTGACTTAAAGAGAGCTGTCCATGCTCGGAAGCCATCAAACCTGAAGGAACTAAAGATGTTTTGTAAAGAGGAATGGTCAAAAATACCTTCAACCAGAATCCAGACTCTCATTGGAACCTACAGGAAGCGTTTAGAGGCTGTAATTTCTACAAAAGGAGGATCTACTAAATATTGATTTCATTTCTTTTTTGTGGTGCCCAAATTTATGCACCTGCCTAATTTTGTTTAAACAATTATAGCACACTTTCTGTAAATCCAATAAACTTCATTTCACTTCTCAAATATCACTGTGTGTGTCTCCTATATGATATATTTAACTGACATTTTTTTATCGTAACAACTAACGATTTATACAGGAAAATCATGACGATTAACAAGGTTGCCCAAACTTTCGCATCCCACTGTATAGGTTTTTTATGTCTAAATAGTGTCAAAATATATTTAAACTTTGAAAAAATTGAATTACACATTTTGTAAGGTGAGATGACAAGAAATGACTGTTCTGGCACTGTTTTTATTTATTTATTTTTACAGCGTTCACCTGACAGGGTAGATCATGCGATATTTTTATAGAGCCAGTTGTTACAGACACAGCAATATTTCAATTTTTTTAAAGTTTTACACAAAGCATTTTTGAAAAGTTTCGAATCTTGTTTTTGTGTTGCCATTTTCTGAGAGCCATATTTTTTTTATTTTTTTGGGCGATTGTCTTAGGTAGGCGCTAATTTTTTTCAGAATGAGGTGACGGCTTGATTGGTACCATTTTGGGGTACATATGACTTTTTGATCGCTTGGTATTACACTTTTCTGTAAGCAAGGTGACCAAAAATTGCTGTTTTGGCACAGGTATATAATGTTATATTTTTATAGAGCCGCTTGTTACGGACGTGTCGATACCTAATATGTCTAGTTTGTTTATTTTTGTTAAGTTTTACACAGTAAAAGCAATTTTAAAAAGAAATATCTTGTTTTTTGAGCGATTGTCTTATGTAGGGTATTTTTTTTGAGGGGGAGGGTGAGATGATGGTACCATTTTGGTTGATATGGATGTGGTGAAACCAAGTATGTCTATTCTTTTATTTTTTTTCCTATTTTTTTATTACAATTTTATATGACTTAATTAAGGGAAAAGGGCACTTTTTTTTATTATGTAAAAAACACTTTTTTTGTCCCACTGTCGAACTTCAACTTTTGGGGGTCTGATCCCCTCTGCCCGTCACCGTGGCATACAGAGGGTTAATGCGCCGGCATAGATGAAAACACAGATGCCGGCACATTAACCCTCTGTATGCCACGGTGATGGGCAGAGGGGATCAGAACCCCAAAAGTTGAAGTTCGACAGTGGGACAAAAAAAAAAAAGTGTTTTTTACATAATTGACTGCTGAGCCCCTGCCACTGATTGGGCGGGCGCAGTCACCTGTACAGTGCTGGAGCTCAAGTCACATCCCGTTGCGCCGTACTGTACGGCGCTGGTCGGGAAGGGGTTAAAGAAAAAAAGCAGTGCAATTGGTAGGCAGCAGGTTATAGAGAAGGGGAAGCTGAGCAGATTGATTTATTGTTTAGTGGGAAATGAATCTGACTTTATTGTTCATGGGAGGGTGTTATCATTGAGTAATGGCATTCTCTGTGTAAGTGTGTATACAGAGATAGCGGTCAGCCACTGATAGTTGTACACAGGAGAGGTGTATAAACGGATCCGGGTGTATTATCTTTAACAAAGCCAAGACGTGTTTTTCATATTTTAATAGTATAGGCTTTTTCACATGTGGGAATGCCCATGATGACTATTTTTTTTTTATAGTTTCTTTATTTTGATTTTGAGGAAAGGGTTGATTTAGAATTTTTATGTTTTTTTAAAACTTTTTTTTTTAAGGGCGGATTGGCCATAGACCTTACAGGGAAATTTCCTGGTAGGCCGATACCCATGGGGCGCCCAAGCCCTGCTCTCTACTGCTGGCCAGGTACATAATGACCCCTCAGCGGTAATTAACTCTGTGAGAATCAGAAACTTATGTACCTCCAACGACCGCACATGCCCTCTGAATTCAACTCCTGTGGCTAACATCTCACCTTCTAAGCCCCCTGCTCCATATCTTAATCAGGGACTGGAGGAGGACAGAAAATGGCATCTAATGATGGCCACAACAGGAGGACAGCTTTTGGGGCAATATATTGTGCTGCACTGTGGTATATGGGTCTGCTGGGACAGTATTTTGCACTGCTGGCCCCGCCTATTTGTGTTGCCCCACCTTCTCTCAATTTGGACCCACCTACAACATGGGACAACTTTTTTTTTTTTTTTTTTTTCCAGGGCCACTTTAAGTACCCAGTCTGACCCTAGAAGGGTTAAATGTCTGCAGTCAACATTAACACCAATTGCGGACATTACCCACGAGTGTCTGGTGTGTGAAACCGCAGTCACCCGGTTGCTATGCTCTCGAGTGGGCACCAACTTTAATGACCCGCCATCCGCCATACTATTATCAATATCAATCTGCTCAGCTCCTATTGCTCTATAACATGCTACCTGTAGAGTCCATTGCATTTCGTTGTGACATGTAACCTTGTGACTACAGTATTGTAGAAATTCCAACATTGTTTTCCCTGTAGGGAATAAAAGTAGGTGTATAAAACTCCCCATGTAGACTTAGCCATGTAATATGTTGAATGGTCACAACAAGCTCAGGTCCACCTGCCTACCTGGCTAGATGAGATCTTATGTTGCCTTTAGTACAACAGAACTTCATATAGGCTCTGAGTCACCTATATTCCTACAGTGTTCAGTGGAATATTTGCTCATTGATTTTGTTTGTATCCTTTATCTTAGCAGTGACATAACAGAGGAACTGTAATTGTGTGTTAATTATGTTTTTGAACACTGTTTCCTGTCAAAAATTCTGGTCACATCATTTAACTATGTACTTGTAATTTCACAGTGTGGCTTACCTGGCAGGATGCCTCGTAAAGGAGCTACAGAAGAAAGAGAAGGAAGAGGAGGAAGAGAAGGAAGAGAAGAAGAAGCAGCCAAAGCTGAAGATAAATGAACAAGATGTTTTGTGCGTCCAGATTGCAGGCCTGTGCCATGACTTGGGTAAATATCAACCTTAGGGCTCATGCACACAGGTGTGTTTTGCGATGTGCAAAGCACAGATCCCAGTTGCATGTCCATCCTTGTCTGCAAAACGGACAGGAATAGGACATGTTCTATCTTTTTTTGCGGGGCCATGGAATGGAAGTGTTGTCTGCATCTTTTGCGGCCCCATTAAAATGCATAGGTCTGCATCCGATCTACAAAAAAAAGAAGATGCAGACCAAATATATGGTTATGTGCAAGAGACCTTATACTGAATATGTCTGTCTATCTAATATCTATCTATCTATCTATCTATCTATCTATCTACCGTATCTATCTCATATCTATCTATATCTCTCTCTTCTATCTATCTATATTAGTATTTGAACTTACAAAATGCAGCTTCAGCTTTGCAAACAATTGTTTTATTTGTCAAATGGCTACATATTTCTCTTGATTTGCTTCAGGTCACGGACCATTTTCTCATTTGTTTGATAGAATATTCATGCCTTTAGCCGCTCCAGACAAACACTTTGAGGTGAGTCTAAGCATTGTGGATTCATAGCTGAATGTACTTTACAGATAAATTCTCCTCAAGTTTCTTTAGAGGAACAGTCATTTCACTATAAAACACCAAAAAAATGAAAGGTTTTAATATAAAAATATAACTCAGTGGGTGCAGTCTCCTTACTTGTACAGATACCAGGTGCAGCAACAATGAAGAAACAGTCCATTTTCTTAGGGGTTTCTAGATCAATAATAATTGTCACGCTCCACCAGTACTCAAGCCAAAGTGTCAGTAATAAAGTCGAGTTCTTCTTCAATTTGAAGATAGTGTTTGTAATCCTTGCTGTTAGGGTTTCATTCAGACCAGCACTTTGTCCTGTTAGTTTAGAAAGTCTGTTATTGAATAAAACAATAGAGAACAGACAGAGTGCAAATATGTCTTCAACAACAACAGGGTTCTTTGTAGAGAATTTGTTATGCTCACAAACAAGTATCTTCCAATTTGATGTAGTGCATGTCGAAACTCACATGACGAATTGCAAACACCCAACTCGACTTTCGTCAATATCTGTGTCTTGCAGGGAAGACCATTATTTGCCACAAAAGGGTAAATATACAGTTACAATTTCCATATGATATTAGGTAAAAGCTGAAGATAAACGAGATAAGATAAGGATCACGTCTTCATTTATCCACTTGCAGAGGATCAAAAATATTTCTGACCATGTTTTGATCACACAGGTTCAGGAATCATTACTAGTGTTGAGCAAAGTATTAAAAAATTCGATTCGACTGCTTCGCAGAATTTTTAAAAAAAATTTGCTTCATGATGAATTATTTTGTCACAAAGCGCATTTCTTTGTAAATAGTGGGCGCAATGACAGGGAACGGTGATTTCGCTGTTTCCCGTCTTTCTAACCCTCAGATGCCACATTCATAGCTGATTGTAGCATCTGATAGCAATATTACAGTGCAAAAAAATATATAAAAAAAATAATAATAATTACATCATACTTACTTCATCCGTTTGCTCGCGACGGCCGGCCGCCGTCATCTTGATTGAAGACCTTGCGCAAAATCTCTTGCGGCCATAATGACGTCATCACGTTGGTCAGCGTGGTGACGTCATACGTCACTGCGCACAGGATTTAGTGCGAGATCATTGTGGACTTCGATTCCCTCAACACTACTTATTACAATACAGTTATCAGAGATGTGCCTTGTAACAAGCAGTCCACCTGTGTGTCCATTTATTGATATACCAGTAAAATGAAGGAGATTTTAGAAAATCTCATGCAGGGGCAGATTGCCTTTTATATGCAGTGGGCCGGCAGTGATATGTTACACTCGCTCTTTAACACACATCACAGGGAGCCAGCCGCGCTGTGCTATAAGCCGATGTTAGGAGTCCCTGCGCTGCGCCAAATTTGTCATATCGGTAAATCGGGTGCTTAGAAATGTTTTAGGGCAGTCTCAGCTCTCTAGAACATACAGGGAGTGCAGAATTATTAGGCAAATGAGTATTCTGACCACATCATCCTCTTTATGCATGTTGTCTTACTCCAAGCTGTATAGGCTCGAAAGCCTACTACCAATTAAGCATATTAGGTGATGTGCATCTCTGTAATGAGAAGAGGTGTGGTCTAATGACATCAACACCCTATATCAGGTGTGCATAATTATTAGGCAACTTCCTTTCCTTTGGCAAAATGGGTCAAAAGAAGGACTTGACAGGCTCAGAAAAGTCAAAAATAGTGAGATATCTTGCAGAGGGATGCAGCACTCTTAAAATTGCAAAGCTTCTGAAGCGTGATCATCGAACAATCAAGCGTTTCATTCAAAATAGTCAACAGGGTCGCAAGAAGCGTGTGGAAAAACCAAGGCTCAAAATAACTGCCCATGAACTGAGAAAAGTCAAGCGTGCAGCTGCCAAGATGCCACTTGCCACCAGTTTGGCCATATTTCAGAGCTGCAACATCACTGGAGTGCCCAAAAGCACAAGGTGTGCCATACTCAGAGACATGGCCAAGGTAAGAAAGGCTGAAAGACGACCACCACTGAACAAGACACACAAGCTGAAACGTCAAGACTGGGCCAAGAAATATCTCAAGACTGATTTTTCTAAGGTTTTATGGACTGATGAAATGAGAGTGAGTCTTGATGGGCCAGATGGATGGGCCCGTGGCTGGATTGGTAAAGGGCAGAGAGCTCCAGTCCGACTCAGACGCCAGCAAGGTGGAGGTGGAGTACTGGTTTGGGCTGGTATCATCAAAGATGAGCTTGTGGGGCCTTTTCGGGTTGAGGATGGAGTCAAGCTCAACTCCCAGTCCTACTGCCAGTTTCTGGAAGACACCTTCTTCAAGCAGTGGTACAGGAAAAAGTCTGCATCCTTCAAGAAAAACATGATTTTCATGCAGGACAATGCTCCATCACACGCGTCCAAGTACTCCACAGCGTGGCTGGCAAGAAAGGGTATAAAAGAAGAAAATCTAATGACATGGCCTCCTTGTTCACCTGATCTGAACCCCATTGAGAACCTGTGGTCCATCATCAAATGTGAGATTTACAAGGAGGGAAAACAGTACACCTCTCTGAACAGTGTCTGGGAGGCTGTGGTTGCTGCTGCACGCAATGTTGATGGTGAACAGATCAAAACACTGACAGAATCCATGGATGGCAGGCTTTTGAGTGTCCTTGCAAAGAAAGGTGGCTATATTGGTCACTGATTTGTTTGTTTTGTTTTTGAATGTCAGAAATGTATATTTGTGAATGTTGAGATGTTATATTGGTTTCACTGGTAAAAATAAATAATTGAAATAGGTATATATTTGTTTTTTGTTAAGTTGCCTAATAATTATGCACAGTAATAGTCACCTGCACACACAGATATCCCCCTAAAATAGCTAAAACTAAAAACAAACTAAAAACTACTTCCAAAAATATTCAGCTTTGATATTAATGAGTTTTTTGGGTTCATTGAGAACATGGTTGTTCAATAATAAAATTAATCCTCAAAAATACAACTTGCCTAATAATTCTGCACTCCCTGTACAGTTCTTGAGATATTCACAAAAATGCAAACATGGCACCATCACCTGACCAGTATTAGCCAATAGAAGCTCACAGGTCCTTCGTTCTTCGACTAACTTCCATACACAGTCACATGACCCCTATTGGCCAATAGAAGCTCATAGGTCCTTCAGTCTTTGTCTTACTGACATAAATGCAGTTTTACACCAGGTTTCCATAGCAACTGAGACAAATTTCTTTACCAGGTGGGGTGCTGTGGAGGTCACTTATTAGGGGCACTGTGGATATCACTGTTATGAAGGGCACAGTGGATATCTTTTAACCCTTTGGATACCGGAGGCCATTGCCACACAGAAAGCAACTGCAAACTATACAATGACATTTGTTTAATTTCATACACTTTGCAGTATGTACTACTCTGCGTTTTGTCCGCACGGGGATCCATGTATTTATTTGGGGGTGTCTTTTCGCAGTGTTTCTTTTCCCATTTTTTTTTCATGTGACTTCTATGGTTTTTTTTTTAAATTCCCCCCATCCTGCTCCCCATCGGCTCTATCTGTCCCAGGCTGTATTCATTGCACTTCCGTTCCCCGCATGTAAACTTCAAGTACACCACTGCATCCAATGACTGGCCTCAGCAGTGACGTGTTCCCATGTGGCATCTCACTGCATTTTAATAGCTCTTTTAGCAAACTTTTTATGTGATCAGAATTATTACTATGAAGTCTATAGTACATTATGACATACAGTACATACAAAGTTTTTTTTTTTGAGGAGTAGTAATGCTCTAGGTAGGGAATTTATTATGACATTTTCCCCATAGGACTTGAAAAATGCCAGAAAAAAACCCGGTTAAAAATTGTGTAAAAATGCTAAAAAAGACAAAAAAACATTTGCTATTGTTGTTACTAGTGTTGAGCGAACTTCTGTTTTAAGTTCGGCGTCTAAAGTTCGGCTTCCGGTTAGCGGAGAATCCCGATATGGATTCCGAATTCCGTTGTGGTCCGTGGTAGCGGAATCAATAATCGGCCATTATTGATTCCGCTACCACGGATCACAACGGAATTCGGAATCCATATCGGGATTCTCCGCTAATCGGAAGCCAAACTTTAGACGCCGAACTTAAAACAGAAGTTCGCTCAACACTAGTTGTTACTTTTACTACTACTGGTAAGTACAGGATTCCAAGAAAATTGCCATATTCACTCTATGTAAATACAAAAAAACATGCTGTTCAAGTATTAATAATTTAGAAAAAAAGATATTGATGAGATTATTTTATAACCCAGGATTTTAAAATTCTTTATAGCTACGCTGCAAACATATATTATTAAATATGTATGGAGAGGTATATGTATACTGTGACACAGTGAGGGGTTGCTTGCTAGATGTGAGATATGTTCCTCCCAGCATGTGCTGCGGAGACTGACAGGCAGGTGAGGTCAAGCACCAGACCGGATCTCACGTGCCAGTCCGGGCTTTGCCAGGGGTGCCCCTAGCCTTTCTACTGCCTAAGGCGAAAACCAAAACGACCGGCTCAGGCAGCTCGATAATGATAACACTGGCCTCTGTTAGGCTACAGAAAACAGTACTAAAGCCTATTAGAGGGAACGATGGGCCAGGGAGACATCACTGCCGTAGCAGCATTCAACTGTATTGCTGTCCTGAGTACAGCAATGCAGTTGAATGTGTAGAGAAGAGCTTTTCCACAATTAAAGAGCTTATTGCCCATGGCCCTTCTGCTGCCCCCCTCTTGCCCCTACCTGGTGCTGCCTGAGGCGATAGCCTCACCTGGCCTCATTGGTGGTGCACCCCTGGGCTTTGCAGACCCCTAGCTGTCTTAAAAGCCAGCTGGAGTGCAGTAGGTCTGTCTGTGTTAAGGTGCTTGTACCTGGATGCATGTATGCGACCTGTTCGACGATGTTTAGGACTTGAACCCTGTAAGCGGATCTGTTGCAAGGAGTGAACACACACCAGGACTTGATTTCTATATGCGATACACTCCGCACGGTGCGGACTGAACACCAGGACTTATACTAAGGTCAGGTTTTTTTCCTGTTCTGTGAAACCTGACAAATGTGAATAAACACTAAATTCTGGTAAAGAACTGTTTTTTTGTGCCTCTGTTCTGCGTCCGCTCACCCTGCCTACCAGAGCGAATCCCCACAATACTTTACTCAAATCAAAGGAAATTCGTCAATGATAACAATGTTTTTGTTGTTTTTTTTTCAGCATGAAAACGCTTCTGTACTTATGCTGGAAGATCTCATACTATCCAAGGAAGGATTTATTATGAACATGATGAAGGATTATGGCCTGATGAGTGACTTGCCTGATAATGTTAAATCTGAAGATTTAAACTTGTCTAAGGATTTTATATTTATCAAGGAGATGATAGTTGGATGTCCGGAGGTCAGTCAAAACTATTTATCGTTAGTTGAAAGCTATGTTTCTATACATCCATTTCTATGTCTCTAATTCATATGGGTATATTCATATGGCATAACACATTTATTTTTTACTACAACTTCAGCTAAACCAAAACACTAAATCCTTAAAAAAAATATGTGATTCCTAATATGGTATCATAGAGTCCTATGGGAACGTCACATACTTAAAGGGGTTATCCGAAGTCTCCCTGCACGGCTGCTGCATCTGACCATCATGCGGATCAAAACATCCGGTGACAGGGGGAGCAACCAATAGCAGAGGCTGATTACCGTCACGGCCTACTGCTCCATTAACCCCCCCCCCCTCCATGTTTTGATCTGCGCGATGGGGAGATGCGGTGGTTGTGCAACGATCTGGAGCAACGCAGGTACCGGGAAGAAGGTAAGTATAATGTATACGAGGGGCCAGGCATTGGGGGGATCTTTTAGACTTTGGATGCCCCCTTTAAACATTTACTCTTCAACATTGAAATTGCAACACCAAGAAGGAAAAGGTGTGGACTTATACTTTATTGATGGTTGTCTAGGGAATGTTTACCAAGCTAGATGCATTTGGGCATGCAAATTATCAGGTTCTGCTGCTGGCAGCACCCTTTGCAATAGTCGACTAATGATGTCCCAATGTACTCAAAGGGAGATAAGTCAAGAGACGCGGCAGGCTATGGAAACAGGTTTAGGCCACATAGGCTGCTCACAGTAACACAACATGCAGTCTGTCATTGTCCTTTAGAAAAGCCAGCTACTGGGACACTTTAGAGAAATGGCCAAACCACTGGGTCTACAACCAAATTAATGCAATGCTGAGCTGTGTCAGTGTCCCTGAAATGAAGATTAGAGGTGCCTGGCTACCACACATTGTGCCACCCCACACCATTATCTCAGAAGCAGTACTGGTATGATGTTCCCTTGTGATGGCCTCTTCATGGCATTGTTCACGTGGTCTCCAGCCTAGGCGTGCGCAGCCTATTGCATTAGGGTGTGCACCCTAAAGCACAAAAACACGCTGTGTGTGTGTATATATTTTATATATATATATATATATATATATATATATATATATATATATATATATATTTATATACACACACACACAAATACACTAAAGGGTATAAGGGTACATTATTATTTATACAGGGGTAATATAACTAAGGGGTATCAGAGTAAATTATACAGGAGTAATATAACTGAGGAGGGCTATCAGGGTCATTACACAGGGGTAATATAACTTAAATTATAAAAGTTAAATTGCCCCTTTATCATGTCCCCTAAGATAGCCCTCCTCAGTTATATTACCCCTGTATAATAATGTACCCTGATACCCCTTAGTTTTACCCCCTGTATAATTTACCCTGATCCCTCAGTTATATTACCCCCTGTATAATGTCCCCGATAGCCCTCCTCAGTTATATTACCCCCTGTAATTTACCCTGATATCCCTCAGTTATACGGCATCATGGTACAGGGTACATTATACAGGGGTATAAATACGGAGGGGTAGCAAGCAGCAGGGAACATACTTTATGCGTTGACTAAGTTATATAACTAACTTATATGGGGGTGACTCTCAGCCAGGGCAGATTTCCAGTGGCGTAGCGTGGGTTGCCAGCACCTGGGGCAAGCCAAGTATTGCTCCCCCCCCAACCTGTGGACATGCCCCTTTTTACAAATAATGCAGTACATGTCACCTACAGTCCTATGTAACACCACAGATAACACAGTGATAACTCTCTGAGTACAGATTGTGAAGTAGATGTCACCTACAGTCCTATGTAACACCACAGATAACACAGGGATAACTCTGAGTACAGATAATGTAGTATATATAACCTGCAGTCCTATGTAACACCACAGATAACACAGTGATAACTCTCTGAGTACAGATAATGTAGTAGATGTCTCCTGCAGTCCTATGTAACACCACAGATAACACAGGGATAACTCTGAGTACAGATAATGTAGTAGATGGGTGTGAGGCCCCAGAATTCAGAACACGTACAGTGTGACCTGAAGTCTGGGACCAGGATGCGGCAGTGTGGACCAAATCCTATATCCACCCCCCCCCCCCCCCCCCAAACAGATATGTGGATGGACATTACATATAATGGTACACACTATACAGTAGAATACAGCAGCACATACCTGTTACATCCAGTGACATCTCCTGTGATTTAGACTTTCCTCAACGTCTTCATTTGGAGATAAGACCACCATGATACCTTCTTTCAGCCGCGTCTCGTCTGTGCAGTTTCACAGAATTATTTTTAGATTTTCTCACTTTACTATCATCCTCAGATAACAGACCTCCCCTCCCCCGTAGTGCCCATAAATATAATGCCCTCTGTATAATTATAATATATACTGGCCCCTCTGCAGGGAAAAAAGGGAGTCAGTCAGCACATCCCAAAGCTGGCCCCTCTGTGTTATTATTATTCTTAATATTATAATGGCCCCCTCTGTATTAGGCTCTCTTCACACGTCCGCAGAATGTATCCGCATCCATTCTGCAATTGTGCGGAACGGGTGCGGACCCCTTCATTCTCTATGGGGACGGAATGGATGCGGAAAGCACACAGTGTGCTCTTCGCATCCGCATTTCCGGAGCGGCCTGCTGAACTTCCGGTCTGCGCCTCTGGAAAAAAATAGAACATGTCCTATTCTTGTCCGCAGCTGCGGACAAGAATAGGCTGTTCTATGGGGGTGCCGGCCGGGTGTATTGCGGATCCGCAAAACACTACGGACTTGTGAATGGACACTAATAGTAATAATTATGGTGCCCTTCAGCCCCTCCAGCATACAGTCCCACGGAAAATACATCACTCTCTCTGCCTTCAGCCCCTCCAGCATACAGTTCCCATGTAAATAATATCACTTCACCCCCCTCTCTTCAGACCCCTCTAACATACAGTCTCCAGGATTGGCGCGTGGCATATGTGGTGCCAATATTCAAAAAGGGGCCAAAAACAGAGCCTGGAAACTATAGGCTGGTAAGTTTAACATCTGTTGTGGGTAAACTGTTTGAAGGTTTTCTGAGAGATGCTATCTTAGAGCATCTCAACGGAAATAAGCAAATAACACCATATCAGCATGGCTTCATGAGGGATCGGTCATGTCAGACTAATTTAATCAGTTTCTATGAGGAGGTAAGTTCTAGACTTGACAGCGGCGAATCAATGGATGTCGTATGTCTGGACTTGTCCAAAGCATTTGACACTGTACCACATAAAAGGTTAGTATATAGAATGAGAATGCTCTGACTGGGAGAATATGTCAGTATGTGGGTAAGTAACTGGCTGAGTGATAGAAAACAGAGGGTGGTTATTAATGGTACACACTCAGATTGGGTCACTGTCACTAGTGGAGTACCTCAGGGGTCAGTATTGGGCCCTATTCTCTTCAATATATTTATTAATGATCTTGTAGAAGGCTTGCATAGTAAAGTATCAATTTTCGCAGATGACACTAAACTGTGTAAAGTAATTTACACTGATGAGGACAGTATACTACTACAGAGGGATCTGGATAGATTGGAGGCTTGGGCAGATAAGTGGCAGATGAGGTTTAACACTGATAAATGTAAAGTTATGCACATGGGAAGGAAAAATGCAAGTCACCCGTACATACTAAATGGTAAAACACTCTGTAACACTGACATGGAAAAGGATCTATGAATTTTAATAAACAGCAAACTAAGCAGCAAAAACCAGTGTCAGGCAGCTGCTGCCAAGGCCAACAAGATAATGGGTTGCATCAGAAGGGGCATAGATTCCCGTGATATGAACATAGTCCTACCACTTTACAAATTGCTAGTCAGACCACACATGGAGTACTGTGTACAGTTCTGGGCTCCTGTAAACAAGGCAGACATAGCAGAGCTGGAGAGGGTTCAGAGGAGGGCAACTAAAGTAATAACTGGAATGGGGCATCTAATTACTATGTATAAATATATCAGGGGTCAGTACAGAGATCTATCCCATCAGCTATTTATTCCCAGGACTGTGACTGTGACGAGGGGACATCCTCTGCATCTGGAGGAAAGAAGGTTTGTACACAAACATAGAAGAGGATTCTTTACGGTAAGAGCAGTGAGACTATGGAACTCTCTGCCTGAGGAGGTGGTGATGGTGAGTACAATAAAGGAATTCAAGAGGGGCCTGGACGTATTTCTGGAGCTTAATATTACAGGCTATAGCTACTAGAGAGGGGTCGTTGATCCAGGGAGTTATTCTGATTGCATGATTGGAGTCGGGAAGGAATTTTTTATTCCCCTAAAGTGGAGAAAATTGGCTTCTACCTCACAGGGTTTTTTGCCTTCCTCTGGATCAACTTGCAGGATAACAGGCCGAACTGGATGGACAAATGTCTTTTTTCGGCCTTATGTACTATGTTACTATGTTACTATGATTATTCCTCCTCCCTTCAGCCCCTGCAAAAAGCCCCCCAAGTACACATACCAGTCAATCTTCTCCTCCACATACTGACCTGCAGCCTCTGCTCCTCTCTCCAACAACGTGCTCTGTTGAATCTCCTTCACATCTTGAGGCCCCGCCCCCTGTATGACGAGACTCTGCCTCTTCCTCCGACATCATACCTCCCTGGAGCAACTCCATTCTATCGCTCTACGGTCTGAAGCTTATGTGAAGGATCGGATCAGGAGTTGGCAGATGGCAGTGCAGCACGGAGGTGATTAGGGTGTGCCCAGGCACACCCGACACACCCCGTGTGCACGCCTATGGTCTCCAGTTATCATTGTGACAAAAGTGGGACTCGTTGCTGAGGAGGATAGACCTGCATTCCAGCCCCTATTACCATCTTGCTGTGGCCACTATTTTTACCAGTGGCATTAAGTCAATGGAACGTCTTTAGCTGGATATGTGGCTCATAACGCAATGTCAAGAAAATGTCTGTTTGCCGCCCAAGGCTTGTGATGTGACATCCAACTTCCATTTCAGGACAGAATAGATCCCTACACACCATTCTTATAATTAATCGATCCGTCCAGAGGTTTGCCTCTGTGGACCTCTTGCTGTCATTCCAGTTCTTTGTTGTTCTCCCAACCACTGGGACACACAATGTTGAACAGTGCTGACATTTCAGCCTGGGCATTTAGCAATCTGCTAGAGTGATAAACCAAGGACTCTCAGTTCAAGGATTCACTCCCTCTCAGTTTATGACAAGTGGAGATACTGTAAATGGCTTGTCAATAAACATGAGGCATTCCAAGCAACTTGATCTGATTTTTGAGGTTTCATGTAGCTAAAAAAATTTTGATTTCAGTCTGGCTGTTATGCCAATCTATATGCCACTAATCGGAACAAGGTGCTTGAAAATTTGATCATCTTCAGATCCTAGGGACACCTGCTACTTCCTCTATTTTCATAACCTTATGGCTTGTCAATCTTGGTGTTACAATTGAGGATTGTATAATGCAGTGGCCGGGTGTGGGGTTGTCCCAATGCTACACTGGGTCCCTTGGACACCACCCAGATGTAACTACATGTTACTGCTCTCCAGAGGAGATGGTAAGGTGTGGTGCATCCCAATAGAAAATCAGTCCAGGCAGGCAGGGTTTGCAGTAAATCTGTGTGCTTCTTTATTGGAGCAACTCAAGTGCAAAACAATATAGGCGAGGCACTGAGCTGGTTTCTCCAGTCCTCCTAGGCAGAAGAAGGTTCTGTGCTGAGGAAAGGCTTGAGCTGTCTGTCCCCCTCTCAGAAAGCTGTCCAAACATCTGGTGGCCCAGGATCTGTAGCTCAATCATCTAGATGGCTCTGAGGTCAAATGGCTTGTGACCAGGGATCTGTGGCAGAGTATCCCTGTCTGGTCACTTGTGAAGTCTGACAGAGTGTCTTCTAATCAACACTGGTTCCTAACTGCAAACAACTATTGGGCTCTAACTGCTTTCCTTGTGTACAGTTTCTAACTGAACTACAACCTTCTAGTTGGAGAGGTGAAGTGTTGCAATTTTAGTCTGTCATAAACTTGTATATAGTTTCAGTATAAGTCTATAGGAATGACTAAGCAATTTTTGCAGACATAAAACATGTCTTCAGATGTAAACAACAGAGCTAAACCAGTCAATTGGTCAGTGGGTCTAGTTTTTACCCTCAAAAGCTTTGCATAGTTTAGTCCCTTATAAAAATTGTGGAAGATTTCTAACTTCTCAGTGCATAGATAGAAAGTCCCAAAGTCTTTCAGTATTAGCTGGCTGTGCATTATCACTTTCCCCAGTGCAGTGCAGATATGGTGCGATAACAGTGCAAATAAACAGGAGATATATATATATATATATATATATATATAGTGGGGGTTTTGAATCCGTCGGTGTGCACACATACACACGTGTCAGTTCAGTCTTCACCACAGGCAGTGTTTATTTCAGCAAACAAAAGTGAACATGTCCAAACTTTAGCTTTAAGCTTTCTTCAGCCCCCACATATTGCATAACATAAAGTTCCATTTTGTGTTCAGTCCAAATCGGGTAACAAAACAATATGATCTCACCACTCTGGGGTCTTTCAGAGACCAATTCCTCCCTCTTAGCTTGTTCAGCTTTCAGTTAGCCTGTGCACACGATCTCTCCAGCTGATATTCCCACAGCCTTTTTAACCACACCGTAGGAAAACCCTGGATGGAGTACGGGAGTGACCTGTCCCACCCAATATCTCTCGTCACTCCTAAAACCCGGACCCAAAATCCACTTTAATGAAAACCTCCCAGCAACCTAATGTTACTGGTATACCTATTTCCGGGAATTATATCACTGAGGCATACATTCTCAGTGAGACGTACCAACCATCCACGATTCTCCCCTCTGGGCTACTACATACCCTCCCCCTCTGCCTAATGCCTAGGGGCCTGGCACCTGTTACCATCAAACAATATACCCTCGATAAGGCATCGGCATTCCCATGCATCTTCCCGGGCCTGTGTTCTATATAAGAATTGAAATCCTGTAACGTGAGAAACCATCTCGTTACTCTGGCATTGCTCCCTTTTTTCTCAGACATCCACGTTAGTGGTGCATGATCTGAAACTAATCTGAACCTCCTACCCAGTAGATAATATCTAAGGGAGTCCAGTGCCCACTTTATCGCCAACCATTCTTTTTCCACAATAGAATATTTTTTTTCGCAGGGGGTACGTTTTCGGCTCAGGTATAACACCGGGTGTTCTTCCCCCCTAACCTCTTGGGACATCACAGCGCCTAGACCTACCTCTGAGGCATCTGTCTGCACTATGAATTCCTTATTAAAATCTGGGGCCACTAACACTGGCTGCTGGCACAACCGTAGCTTAAGCTCGTTAAATGCCTGTTCTGCTTCCAGGGTCCACCTAGCTATGACTGACTTTGTACCTTTTGTAAGCTCCGTTAGCGGGGCAGCTATTGTAGCAAAATTCGGTACAAATCGTCTGTAATAACCCACTATTCCCAAAAAAGCTTTTATCTGTTTTTTTGTAAGTGGACATGGCCAGGTTTGAATTGCTTCCACTTTGTTGATCTGGGGTTTAATCAGACCTCTCCCTACTACATACCTGAGATATCTGGCCTCTTCCATACCCATGGCACATTTTTTGGGGTTTATGGTGAATCCGGCTGTTCTTAGGGAATCTAGTATGGCTGGAACTTTACCCAGGTGACTCTCCCAATCTGGGCTAAAGATGACGATATCGTCCAGGTATGCAGCTGCATTTGTGAGGGCCTAAGATCCTGTCCATAGCTCTTTGAAACGTAGCTGGGGCACCTTGCAAACCGAATGGCATCCTTACATATTGGTAACACCCTTCAGGTGTTGAAAAGCAGTCTTTTCTTTAGCATCCCTTGATAGAGGGATCTGCCAATACCTTTTTGTTAGGTCTAACGTAGTAATATACCGCGCTGGACCTAACCTCTCAATGAGTTTGTCTACTCTTGGCATAGGGTAGGCATCGAACTCCGAAGCCTCATTGAGTTTTCTGTAATCCTTACAGAACTGCCATTCCCCAGATGGTTTTGGTACCAAGACTATCAGACTGGACCACCCACTTCGGGACTCCTCAATCACTCCTAGCTCTAGCATCCTTTTGATCTCTTGTGACATTACTTCCTTACGAGCCTCAGGGATTCTATAGGGTTTTATGTTTACCCGAACATGTGGTTTTGTTCGAATCTCATGCTCAATACAATTAGTGAGACCTGGCAAATCTGAGAACAAATCTCTATTCTGTTGTAGCAGTTCCTTGCACTGCTGTTTTTGTGATTTGGACAGGGTCTCCGCAATTGTGACATCCTGACTGTTACTTTTTGCCTCTACCACCAAACAGGTCGTTTCCAGGGAGTTTCGATCTTTCAACGGTTTTAACAAGTTCACATGATACAGCTGGATATTTAATTTTTTTCCTGGCTGGTGAACTTTGTAGTTAACTTCCCCAACTTTCTCAACCACCTCATAAGGCCCCTGCCACTTAGCTAGGAATTTGATTTCCACCGTGGGTACCAAAACTAGCAATCGGTCCCCTGGACTGAACTGCCTAACCTTGGCCGCCCTGTTATACACTCGAGCTTGGTTATCTTGAGCCCTCAGGAAATGTTCTTTTACTATGGGCATGACCTTAGATATCCTCTCTTGCATTTGTGCAATGTGTTCCACTATACTTTTATATGGGGTAGTCTCATTTTCCCAGGTTTACTTTGCCACATCTAGCAACCCCTGAGGGTGCCGAGTATATAATAATTCAAAAGGTGAAAACCCAGTGGAGGTTTAAAGAACCTCTAATAGAGAACAGTAGGTACGGTAACAGACAGTCCCAATCACGACCATCCTTCTCTACCACCTTTTTTAACATACTCAAGTGTTTTATGAAAACATTCTACTAGACTGTCTGTCTGCGGATGATATACTGATGTTTGCAGTTGTTTAATTTTTAACATCCGACATATGTAACTCTTTCATGACTTTAGACATGAACGGTGTTCCCTGATCAGTTAATATCTCTTTTGGTATACCAGTTCTGGCAAACATCTGGAACAACTCTCTCGACTATGTTTTTTGATGAGGTATTTCTTAAAGGGATTGCTTCCGGGTATCTGGTGGCATAGTCTACTACCACCAAAATATACTGATGACCTCAGCTGACTTTACTAGGGGTCCTACGAGGTCCATTGCAATCCGTTCAAACGGAACTTCAATGATTGGCAGAGGGACCAAAGGACTTTTGAAATGAGGGACAGGGGCTGATACCTGGCAGGTGGGACACGACTGGCAATAGTCGGCTATTTCCTTGTAACACCCCGGCCAATAAAATTGCTGCAGAATGCGTTCTTGGGTTTTAGCTGCCCCCAAGTGTACCCCTAAAACATGCGAGTGGGCCATCCTTAATACCACTTGTCGATAAGGACTGGGTACTAGCAGTTGTTCCACTACTTTATCCCCCCTTTTGGTCACTTTATACAACATATCATTGTTTATGGTGAAGTGGGGAAACTGATTATCAGCCGCTGGACTTTGGGCAACCCCATTCAGAACTGATACATTCTCCCGGGCACCTTTCAAGGTAAGATCCCTGAGCTGTGCCTCTCCAAAATTGTCCCGAGACACCTCAAGATCCAGGACATTGGTCTCAGGGGTTAATTCCTCGTCCTCCTCACCTAACATCACCACTAATGGAGACCCTGATATAGCCCCAGGACACTCCAATACCTCTCCTACCACATCACAACTAGAACGCTCAGCACTTGACAGTCTCATCGGGACCCCATAGCGTTAGCCCACAGGTCCCAGAACAGCGGGAAGTCTCTTCCAAGTATCATCGGGTGCAGTAAGTCCTCCCACCTCATGCTGTACAGTACCACACATAGTGTTTAGACACCTGAGCGACCGGATAATCTCGGGTGTCTCCATGGATGCACAACACTCCCACATGCTTTTCAGGGTTTAATACGTGAGGCACCATGGACGTCATCAAAGTGACCAAACTGCCGGAGTCCAGTCACTATAACACTGTTCACGGCCACTTGGCACACCTGAGGTCCTTCCTGGGTTTGGGTAACTGCACTGCACATAGGATGTGCAAAAAGAGAATATGGTTGGCTGACACCGCACTCCATAGGCTCGGTAGACAAAGGGCAGTGCACTGCTATATGTCCAGGAGCCTGACATCTCCAACAGATAATGGGACCAGTCTGGACTCAGGTTCCAGTCTCCAACTTTTCCTTAATCTGGGTTTTCCAGTTGGGAGTGGGTTGTAGTCCTTTCTTGGGGAACCCAGTTCCGTTCTTAGAGCCGTGATATGGCCGTCTCCCCCCCCCCCTTATTTTCCAGGGAGTCCTCCACGCTGATATACCTTTCTACGAGGCCCACCAATTCGTCCGCAGTCTGGGGGTTTCCCTGGGCAACCCAACATTGTATGGGCCTTGGCAGTGTATGGAGGAACTGGTCCATCACCACTTTTTACACCATTTGGGCTGGGGAGGATGATTCTGGCTGTAACTATTTTTGTACCAGGTGAAACAGATCGAACATTTGGGACCTGGGAGGCTTATCTTGGCAAAACTCCCAGCTGTGAACACGCTGCACTCGGACTGCATCAGTCACCCTCTGCCGAGCAAGAATTTCTGCTTTTAGCTTGGCGTATTCTTTAGCATCTTGTAAGGTTAAATCATAATAGGCTTTCTGAGGTTCTCCTGTTAAATATGGCTCCAACACTTCTGCCCACTGCTCGGGTGGGAGACTCTCCCTTTCGCCACCCTTTCAAATATGGACAGGTATGCCTCGACGTCGTCCTCAGGTGTCAATTTTTGAAAAGTTTCCCTCACATTTTTTCGGGCTTTAACACTGGCGTTTTGACTGGGAAGGCTCACTCCCTCCTGAGATTTGATGGCCTCAGTCAATACAGACATCTGTCGTATCAGGAGCTGATTTGTTTCTTGCTGGGCTTGCATAGCCTGCATATAGGCTTTCTGCTGTTGAGCAGTAGCCTGTTGCTGCAGCAAGTTAGCCTGCACCAATTGCTTTACTAAATCCTCCATGGTTGGACGTTCGGACTGTAATTTTGCAGCAGTTTTTACCCAGGACATTGACCTCCTACAACTGCCGGTGGCTGCGATTTCTAGGAGTGTTGTGCCCGCATCCGACACCAATTGTGGGGGTTTTAACTTCGTCGGTGTGCACACATACACACGTGTCAGTTCAGTCTTCACCACAGGCAGTGTTTATTTCAGCAAACAAAAGTAAACATGTCCAAACTTTAGCTTTAAGCTTTCTTCAGCCCACACATATTGCATAACATAAAGTCCCACATTTTGTGTTCATTCCAAATCGGGTAACAAAACAATATGATTTCACCACTCTCTGGGGTCTTTCAGAGACCAATTCCTCCCTCTAAGGCCTCATGCACACGACCGTTGTGTGCATCCGTGTCCGTTGTTCCATTCCCCGTGATTTTCTGCAGACCCATTGACTTTCAATGGGTCCGTTGAAAACTTGGAAAATGCACCGTTGTTCATCCGCGTCCGTGATCCGTGTTTCCTGTCCGTCAAAAAAATATGACCTGTCCTATTTTTTTGACGGACAACGGTTCGCGGACCCATTCAAGTCAATGGGTCCGTGAAAAAACACGGAGGCACACAAGATTGTCATCCGCGTCCGTGATCCGTGTCCATAGGCTACTTTCACACAGACGGATCCGCAGATCCGTCTGCATAAAAGCTTTTTCAGATATGAGTTTTCACTTCGTGAAAACTCAGATCCGACAGTATATTCTAACACAGAGGCGCTCCCATAGAGATGGGGATGCTTCAAGTTAGAATATACTAAGAACTGTGCCGCACCTGAGGGGTTAATTGTGCGTATCATAGCCCCCTGTAAGAGATCAGGTGCTGCCAGGCAGCAGGGGGCAGTCATGTACACAGTTCTTAGTATATTCTAACTTGAAGCGTCCCCATCACTATGGGAACGCCCCTGTGTTAGAATACACTGTCGGATCTGAGTTTTGACGATCTAACTCAAATCCGATGGTATATTCTAACAGAGGCGTTCCCATGGTGATCGGGACGCTTCAAGTTAAAATATACCATCGGATTGGAGAAAACTCAGATCCTATGGTATATTAATAGGGACTCCTGACTTTACATTGAAAGTCAATGGGGGACGGATCCGTTTGCAATTGCACCATATTGTGTCAACGTCAAACGGATCCGTCCCCATTGACTTGCATTGTAAGTCAGGACGGATCCGTTTGGCTCCGCACGGCCAGGCAGACACCAAAACGACTTTTTTTTTTACTTCATGTCTGATGATCCTCCAAAAATCACGGAACAAAAACGGAAACGGATCACGGAACAACGAAACCCCGTTTTGCGGACCGTGAAAAAATACTGTCGTGTGCATGAGGCCTTAGCTTGTTCAGCTTTCAGTTAGCCTGTGCACACTTGATCTCTCCAGCTGAGATTCCCACAGCCTTTTTAACCACACCGTAGGAAAACCCTGGATGGAGTACGGGAGTGACCTGTCCCACCCAATCTCTCTGGTCACTCCTAAAACCCGGACCCAAAATCCACTTTAATGAAAACCTCCCAGCAACCTAATGTTACTGGTATACTTATTTCCGGGAATTATATCACTGAGGCATACATTGTCAGTGAGACGTACCAACCATCCACGATTCTCCCCTCTGGGCTACTACAATATATACATATAGGGGGATATTTATCAAACTGGTGTAAAGCAGAACTGGCTTAGTTGCCCATAGCAACCAATCAGATTACAAAATGAAAGGTGGAATCTGATTGGTTGCGATAGGCAACTAAGGGCTCTTTCACACTTGCGTTGTCCAGATCCGTTGTGTACTCCATTTGCCGGAAGTGCCCACCGGATCCGTAACACCGCAAGTGAACTGAAAGCATTTGAAGACTGATCCGTCTTCAAAATGCGTTCAGTGTTACTATGGCAGCCAGGACGCTATTAAAGTCCTGGTTGCCATAGTAGTAGTGGGGAGCGGCGGAGCAGCATACTTACCGTCCGTGCGGCTCCCGGGGCGCTCCAGAATGACGTCAGAGCGCCCCATGCGCATGGATGACGTGATCCATGCGATCACATCATCCATGCGCGTGGGGCGCCCTGACGTCACTTTGAAGCGCCCTGGGAGCCGCACGGACGGTAAGTATACTGCTCCCCCTCTCCCCACTACACTTTACCATGGCAAACAGGACTTTAGCGTCCTGGCAGCCATGGTAACCATTCAGAAAAAGCTAAACATCGGATCCGGTAATGCGCCGAAACGACGTTTAACTTAAGGCCAGATCCGGATTAATGCCTTTCAATGGGCATTAATTCCGGATCCGGCCTTGCGGCAAGTGTTCAGGATTTTTGTCCGGAGCAAAAAGCGCAGCATGCTGCGGTATTTTCTCCGGCCAAAAAACGTTCCGGTCCTGAAGACATCCTGATGCATCCTGAATGGATTTCTCTCCATTCAGAATGCATTGGGATAATCCTGATCAGGATTTTTCCGGCATAGAGCCCCGACGACGGAACTCTATGCCGGAAAAGAACAACGCAAGTGTGAAAGAGCCCTAAGCCAATTCTACTTTACACCAGTTTGATAAATCCCCCGATAAAAATGTAGCACACATAGTGTGCTCTCCGCATCCATTCCGTCCCCATAGAGAATGAATGGGTCCACAAAGGTTACACAATTTATGGAACGGATGCAGACCCATTATACGGACGTGTGAATGGAGCCTAATCCATAAACCGATCCAGATAGTGAACATATAAAACCTTTATTCCATTAAAACAGCAGCATAAAACGGGCTATCATGAAGTTTGTTTCTCAAGGGCAAGTCCGCAAAGGACATGCACACTGAGATGTCACAAACACTAGGGAAGTGTCCTCCCTGGAGAAACAAAAACTTCATGATGGCCCGTGACAACACATATAGCGCTGATATATTTCCCAGTGTTTTACAGACCTCTTTATCACTCACTTGCAGCTCATAATCTAAGTGCCCTATCAGTACGTCTTTTGAATGTGGGAGGAAACCAGAGTACTGTCACGGATGGTGTTGCAGAAAACTGGAAGTTCTAAATAAACATCCGACTGACTTGATCCCAAGCTAAGGAACATATGGGTGCGCCCTATAAAAACCCCTAGAGCTCTCCCTGACTGCTCTGCCCATGCAAAGATCTTTATGATAGAAAATTGCATGCCCTCGTACCTAGACTGTGTGACACCTGAAAACCCTATAATAGTGAGGGGACACGACCACCAGCTCCCTGCATTTAATACGGAGGGAGTCAGGGTCACCTAGAATCAAGCCAGCATGGAAACACATATAAAGGAAAAGACTTATCTGAGGAACCAGCATATGTAGCATCTAGCAGTGAACACAATCCAGGAAGTAGTATAAACCGCAAAGTGAGGCAGTATGGGAGGGGATATAAAGGGAGGCAATCAGTGTAAATAGATGACAGCTGGGAGAAGGAAAAGAGATGACAAAGTGAAACCAAAACAAAGAACATCATGCGAGAGGTACAGAAGAACGTCTGCCAGAGCTTCTCAGAGAGCTGGCGGTGATAGTACCCCTCCCTCTACGAGTGGACTCCGGACACTCAGAGCCCACCTTCTCAGGATGGGACCTATAGAAAGCCCTGATAAGACGAGTGGCCTTAATGTCCGCCACTGGGACCCACATCCTCTCCTCAGGACCATAACCCTCCCAATGAACGAGATACTGGAGAGAACCGCGGATAATGCGAGAATCCACAATCCTAGAGACCTGAAATTCAAGATTACCATCAACAACAATCGGAGGAGGAGGCAAAGAGGAGGGTACAGTGGGTTGGACATACGGTTTTAATAGGGACCTGTGAAAAACATTATGGATCTTCCAAGTCTGAGGAAGATCAAGACGGAAGGCAACGGGATTGATGACTGACAAGATCTTGTAAGGCCCAATAAACTTAGGACCCAACTTCCAGGAGGGAACCTTCAGTTTGGATATTCTTTGTAGACAACCACACCAGATCACCCACATTCAGGTCCGGACTCCGGACCAGGCACACGTCTCTTATCCGCCACACGCTTATATCTCTCACTCATCCTCTTCAGATTACCCTGAATCTTTTGCCAAATAAATGACAAAGACGAGGAAAATCTCTCCTCATCAGGTAAACCAGAAGACCCCAGAGAATGTCCCAAACTGCGGATGAAACCCATATGCACCAAAAAATGGTGACTTATCCGAGCACTCCTGGCGACGGTTATTTAAAGCAAACTCAGCAAGGGACAAGAAAGAACACCAATCCTCCTGATTCTCTGCCACAAAACAGCGCAGATATGTCTCCAGATTCTGATTGACGCGTACGGTCTGGCTATTCGACTGCGGGTGAAAAGCAGAAGAGAACGACAACCGAACCCCTAAGCGAGAACAGAAAGCCTTCCAGAATCTGGAAACAAACTGCGTGCCCCTATCAGTATCTATATCTGAAGGAATGCCATGCAATTTGACAATGTGATCAACAAATGCTTGCGCCAGCCTTTTAGCATTGGGTAACCCAGGAAAGGGAATGAAATGCGCCATTTTGCTAAAACGGTCTACTACTACCAGAATCACAGTCTTCCCCGAGGAACGAGGCAGGTCCGTAATAAAGTCCATGGACAGATGCGTCGACGGGAAGGAATGGGTAACGGGAGGAGAGAGCCCGATGGCCGTGAATGAGGGACCTTGGCACGAGCGCAGGTCTCGCAGGCTGCCACAAAACCCTCAACCGTCTTACGAAGAGCCGGCCACCAGAATCTCCGAGCAATGAGATCCACTGTGGCTCTACTCCCCGGGTGCCCAGCAAGGACAGTATCGTGGTGCTCCTTAAAAACCTTGTGTCGTAAAGCGAGAGGCACAAACAACCTCCCAGGAGGACAAAGATCAGGAGCCTCTGCCTGGGCTGCCTGAAACTCTGCCTCCAAATCAGGATAAAGAGCAGAGACGACCACCCCTTCAGCCAAAATGGGACCCGGATCTTCAAAGTTCCCCCCTCCCGGAAAACAACGTGACAGGGCATCAGCCTTCACATTTTTAACCCCAGGGCGGAACGTGACAACCAAATTAAACCTAGAAAAGAATAAAGACCATCTGGCCTGTCTCGGGTTCAGATGCTTGGCTGACTCCAAGTAGGCCAGATTCTTATGGTTGGTAAACACGGTAATAGGGTGTCTGGCTCCCGCTAGCCAATGGCGCCATTCCTCAAAAGCTAATTTGATGGCCAACAACTCCCTATCTCCCACATCGTAATTTCTCTCTGTGGAGGAGAGTTTCCTTGAGAAAAAGGCACACGTCGCCATTTGGCAGGAGAGGGACCCTGAGACAAGAGTGCACCCACACTGACCTCAGAAGCGTTCACCTCAACAATGAAAGGCAGAGAGACATCAGGTTGTACCAAGATGGGAGCGGAAGCAAAACTCTCTTTGATACTAGAAAAGGCCTTAAGCGCATCTACCGACCAGGAGGAAAAATCTACCCCCTTTTTAGTCATATCAGTGAGTGGCTTAACAGAGGAATAATTCAAAATGAACTTCCTGTAATAATTGCCAAAACCCAAAAACCGCATCAACGCCTTCTGATTCTCAGGAAGCTCCCAATCAAGCACAGCGCGGACCTTCTCAGGATCCATGCGAAAACCAGAAGCGGAGAGAAGAAAACCCAGAAATTGAATTTCTGGAACCGCAAACACACATTTTTCCAGTTTAGCGTACAATTTATTCTCCCGCAGAATGAGCAAGACCTGACGTAGGTGGTCCCTATGAGTTTTGAAATCAGGAGAAAAAAATCTAAATGTCATCTAGATACACCAGTACAAATTTCCCCATTAAATGATAAAAAATGCTGTTCACAAAATGTTGGAAGACGGCTGGAGCATTCATCAAACCAAAGGGCATAACCAAATTCTCGAAATGGCCCTCAGGGGTATTGAAGGCTGTCTTCCATTCGTCCCCTTCCCTGACTAGGTTGTATGCCCCTCTTAAATCCAACTTAGAAAAAACTTTAGCCCCAACAATCTGCTTAAACCGGTCCGGGATCAGAGGAAGCGGATAAGGGTCACGAATTGTGATACAGTTCAGCTCCAGAAATCCAGACATGGTCTTAAAGAACTATCTTTTTTCTTAACAAAAAAAAAAACAGCGGCAACAGGTGACTTCGAGGGTCGGATGTTGTCCTTTCTCAGGCTCTCAGAGATATAAGTACGCATAGCGACCCTTTCAGGTTGGGAGAGATTGTATAAACATGATTTTGGCAGCTTGGCGCCTGGGATGAGATTAATAGGGCAATCGTACTCCCGGTGAGGGGGCAGCTCCTGGACACCACTCTCTGAAAACACATCCGAAAATTCAGAGAGAAAAGATGGTACAGTCTTGGTAGAAACCTCTGAAAGAGACGCCGTGAGGCAATTTTCTCTGCAAAACTCACTCCAACCATTTATTTGCCTTGCTTGCCAATCAATGGTGGGGTTATGTTTAGTGAGCCAGGGTAGCCCCAACACTAGAGGAGTAGGTAATCCGCTTAGGATGAAGCATGACATATCCTCAACCTAAACATCACCCACAGTTAAACGGATATTGTGAACTATGCCCTTTAACGATTTTTGAGAAAGTGGAGCTGAATCAATAGCAAAAACAGGTATATCCTTTCCCAAAGTACATACCTGGAAACCATGTGTTATAGCAAATTGACAATCAATGAGATTGACAGCTGCTCCACTATCTACAAAAATCTCACAAACAATGTTCTTGCTATCTAGCGCCACCCTGGCAGGTAGGACAAAATGGGAACTACAAGCAAACGGCAAACCTTAAATTTCCACATCAACCTTGCCAATAGTAACAGATGGAAAGTTTTTAGAGGGTTTTTTTTTTTTGTTTCTTTATTACCCTCAGAAAACCCCCTGAATCTCCTAGAGGGGAAAACATTTGCCAAATGATTTATACCTCCACAACAGAAACAAACCCTCCTCTGAGAGCTGAATCCTCTACTATCAGAGGCAAGCAAACCCAGCTGCATGGCCTCCTGCTCAGAGGGCATTGAGAGAGACTGAGGCCCCTGCACACTGAATAAGACCGCCCCACTGTCCTTGGACTGAATATGACAGGAAGGAGTGATCTCTCTATCTGTAAGACGCCTGTCAATACGAACAGCTCGAGACATGGCAGACTCCAACGAGGCAGGTCTCTCATGAAAGGCAAATGCATCTTTCAATCCCTCCGAAAGACCATGGCTAAATTGACTTCGGAGCGCAGCATTATTCCAACCAGTATCAGCTGCCCATCTCCGAAATTCTGAACAATATATCTCTGCGGACTGTTTACCCTGGCATAAAAGACGCAGTTTAGATTCAGCCAGAGCAATACGATCCAGGTCATCATATATCTGCCCCAGGGCTAGAAAAAATTCATCCACCGATCGGAGGGGCCGTGCCCCTACCAGCAGCGAAAAGGCCTAAGACTGAGCGTTATCCCTGAGCAGCGAGATGATGATCCCCACCCTCTGTTCCTCATCACCAGAGGAATGGGGAAGTAGGCGAAAATGGAGTTTGCAAGCCTCTCTAAAACGAACAAAATTCTCACTACCCCCGTAGTATCCGGAAGCGAGAACGTATCCGGAAGCGAGATCTTAGGCTCGGAACAAACTCCATGAACGCAAGCAGAACCGGTCACCTGAAACTGAGACACAGTTTTACGGTGATCTGCTACCTCCAGTGAAAGACCCTGCATGCGGTCATTCAAGGCAGAAACCGGATCCATGCTTAAGACGGTTTTGGCGGTTTATAATGTCACGGATGGTGTTGTAGAAAAATGGAAGTTTTAAATAAACATCCGAATGACTTGATCCCAAACTAAGGAACATATGGGTGCGCCCTATAAAACCCCTAGAGCTCTCCCTGACTGCTCTGCCCATGCAAAGATCTTTATGATAGAAAATTGCATGCCCTCGTACCTAGACTGTGTGACACCTGAAAACCCTATAATAGTGAGGGGACACGACCACCGGCTCCCTGCACTTAATACGGAGGGAGTCAGGGTCACCTAGAGTCAAGCCAGCACGGAAACACATAAAGGAAAAGACTTATCTGAGGAACCAGCAGTTGCAGCATCTAGCAGTGAACACAATCCAGGAAGTAGTATAAACCGCAAAGTGAGGCAGTATGGGAGGGGATATAAAGGGAGGCAATCAGTGTAAATAGATGACAGCTGGGAGAAGGAAAAGAGATGACAAAGTGAAACCAAAACAAAGAACATCATGCAAGAGGTACAGAAGAACGTCTGCCAGAGCTTCTCAGAGAGCTGGCGGTGACAAGTACCCGGAGAAAACCCACACAAACACGGGGAGAAAAATATTGTCCTATGGTTTTCCAGCATCTTCATGACGACTGGATTAAACGTTTAACCATGTGCATCCAGCAGAATGGTGGACACATCGAACGTGTCATGTGAAGCACTTTAAGAACTTTTGACCACGCTTAACTCCTAGACCGGTAAAGATAAGTCAAAAACGCTGGTTCCAGTGTGTTGAGTAAATTCTAGCAAAGACACATACCACATGATCTATCCAACTGGAAAAAATCTCAGCTGCATTCAATATGGCGGATTTCAAAATGGCAGCTAAAAACACTTCGTCCACTAAATAATTTAGCCTCCCTCCTAAATCATATTTTCACACATTGGAAGTTAAATTACACCAGTTAAAAGGGTGTGTCCAGATTTATGCTTCACCCTCTATATCCGAGGTCAATACAGAGACCCCTCCCATGATCTATTTATCCCCAGGTCTGTGACAGTAACAAGGGGACAACCTCTACGTCTAGAGGAAAGAAGGTTTCTCCATAAACATAGAAGTGAGTTCTTTACAGTAAGAGCAGTGAGCCTATGGAACTCTCTGCCAGAGAAGGTTATAAAGGTGAACTCACCAAAAGAGTTCAAGAGGGGCCTGGATGTATTTGTGCAGTGTAATATTACAGGTTATAGGTATTCAATTTCTGGAGAAGGGTCATTGATCCAGGGAGTTATTCTGAATGCCAGATGTGAAGTTGCAAAGGAATTTCCCCCCCTAAAATGAGGCCATTTTTTATTTTACCTTATGGGTTTTTTGCCTTCCTCTGGATTAACTTTGCAGGATGATAGGCTGAGCTGGATGGACGTATGATGTTACTATTAGGTCAAGTCATGTGAACTCTGCAGTACCCATTGATAGGGAGGTTAATTGACAAGTTATATACAGTATCTCACAAAAGTGAGTACACCCCTCACATTTTTACGTTTTTTATTATATCTTTTCATGGGACAACACTGAAGATATGACCCTTTGATACAATGTAAAGTAGTCAGTGTACAGCTTCTATAACAGTGAAAATTTTGTGTGCCCTCAAAATAACTCAACACACAGCCATTAATGTCTAAACCGCTGGCAACAAAAGTGAGTACACCCTTAAGTAAAAATGGGCAAATTGTGCCCAAAGAGTAAATATTTTGTGTGGCCACCATTATTTTCCAGCACTGCCTTAACTCTCTTGGGCATGGAGTTCACTAGAGCTTCACAGGTTGCCACTAGAATCCTCTTCCACTCCTCCATGACATCATGGAGCTGGTGGATGTTAGAGACTTGGGGTCGTTATGTTGGAATACTGCCCTGCGGCCCAGTTTCCAAAGGGAGGGGATCATGCTCTGCTTCAGTATGTCACAGTACATGTTGGCATTCATGGTTCCCTCAATGAACTGTAGCTCCCTACAGCTGGCAGCACTCATGCAGCCCCAAACCATGACACTCCCACCACCATTCTTGACTGTAGGCAAGACACACTGGCCTTTGTACTCCTCACCTGTTTGCCGCCACACAAGCTTGACATCATCTGAACCAAATAAGTTTATCTTGGTATCATCAGACCACAGGACATAGTTCCAGTAATCCATGTCCTTAGTCTGCTTGTCTTCAGCAAACTGTTTGGGGGGGCTTTCTTGTGCATCATCTTTAGAAGAGGCTTCCTTCTGGGATGACAGCCATGTAGACCAATTTGATACAGTGTGTGGCGTATGGTCTGAGCACTGACGGGCTGACCCCCCCACCCTTTTAACTTTTACAGCAATGCTGGCAGCACTCACACATCTATTTTAAAAAGAAAACCTCTGGTTATGACACTGAGCATGTGCACTCAACTTCTTTGGTTGACCATGGCGAGGCCTTTTCTGAGTGGAACCTGTCTTGTTAAACTGCTCTACGGTCTTGGCCACCATGCTGCGGCTCATTTTCAAGGTGTTGGCAATATTCTTTATGTAGAGCAACAATTCTTTTTTTCAGATCCTCAGACAGTTCTTTGCCATGAGGACCCATGTTGAACTTTCATTGACCAGTATGAGAGAGTGTAAGAGCGATAACACCAAATTTAACACACCCGCTCCCCATGCACACCTGAGACCTTGTAACACTAACGGGTCACGGCAATTTTCACTTAGGGATGTACTCACTTGTTGCCAGCGGTTTATACATTAATGGTTGTGTGTTGAGTTGTTTTGAGGGCACACCAAATTTACAGTTATTGTCACGGCTGTCATGGTCTGGTGGTAGTAGACCGTGACACTTTTGCCATGCATGCTTGTTGCTGGTGGCAACGTGTTAGCATGATTTTACACTTCCCCATTAAGGCTGGTGTTCCTTCCAATTTTGGTTGTTTAGGGTTTAAGGAGTGTGCAAGGTGGAGCTGGGTGTACATAAACCCACAGCAAACATCATAAACAGGTGAGGAAGGGTAAGGGGACACGGGGAAACATTGGGATGACATTGCCAAAGACCTTGATGTTCCACAAGGAGGCCCTCACGGACAGGTGACACATCCAGAGAGGAGCAAAGCTCCTACTCATACAAAGGCAGACATACCACTAAGCTCACAACTCCAGTATAAGAAAAGCCATGAGGTCACACCCAGCTCTACCTTGCACACTCCTTAAACCCTAAACAACCAAAATTGGAAGGAACACCAGCCTTAAAGGGGGCCATGCAGGAGGGGCCATTATATATACTAATAATTCAGAGGGGTCATTATATATACTAATAATACAGACAGGGCCATTACATACACTGACGAGCAAAAGAGTAACAATGTTTTGAACTTTTGACTTTCAGGCTCCATATCTCACCATCCACTACAGCTTTGAACGTGACACTACCATCATTTTATCGACAATCATCTCGGCTATCTCATGCATAAATTGGACTTGCAACTATTTAGGATATGATTAGTTATGCAGATTCTTGTCATGTAACTGCATTGTTACTGTTTTCTCCTAAAATCTTAAATGTTAATTTTTTATTATTTTGTCAGTATTTTGTAAATCCACCTTTGGCTTTCAAACACTGCCTGAATCCTTCCGGGCATGCTCTCGATCAGATTCAAAATCTGTTCCCATGTCTCTTCTACACGTTCCCAATGTTGGTGCATGCTAGTCGACTTACTTGAGTATGAATACAGCTTTTTCTTCAACTCTGCCCACAAGTGTTCGATTGGTTTGAGGTCTGGGAAATGTGGGGGCCAATCCGGCACCTCTACTTCATTGTCATTGAACCATTTCTTCACCAATCTTGATGTATGCTTTGGGTCGTCCTGCTGTAACACTGTCAACCTTTTTATATCCATGGTACCCGTGTACGAAGTAACTCGACTTGTAGGATATCTGCAGATTTACAATGCTGGAGATGTGGCACTCCAGCGAGTCGTGCACTCCTGATTAGCCTGTCTGCCCCATAGGCTGATTTTAATTATTTTCAGTATAAAGCTGTGGCTTGCTCTCACTACATTCATTGGAAGCTGTTTAGCACCAGGAAGGGTATAGAGTGGGCTCAGCATGCATGTTGGTAGCTGCATCCCTTGTAATGGAGGCCATTTTGGCACAAAAAACGGAAAAAGGCATAGTGGATCCAACATGCATGTGGGTCCAACACTCCCTGAATTTTATGGCGGTCGTTATGGCGCATAACAGGTAGTATTTAGTGTTAGGACCCGTGTAACAGAGATCGCCTTGACGTTTGGCATACGGGCTTAGATGGTTTTGTACAAAATGCATTGACCAAGCATCTCGCTTTTATAAATAAGCGTAGTATTAGCACCATAATTTTTGTAAGCATTGTTGTACTTTGTCTGATTTGCAGAGTGCTGCCGCATTGTCTCCTTTTTTTCCTCTTCGACTTGTAGGATACTCACATATAGCTCAGCATTGAGACCACGATTGATCCTGGTCAAGTATCCAACGCCTTTGGCTGTGAAACAACCCCAGTACACCAGGCTTCCTCCACCGAACATGACAGTTCCTTCAAATTCTTGATCCATTAGCCACATTTCCCTTGTTTTTTCCAGACCCATTTGCACTCATGAGAGCCCAGTCTATAGACTTTCATCTCATGAATCCAAATCACCCATTTCAACTCTTTTACTGACCGTAATTTTTTGCAAACTCGAGCCAATGCTTCTTATGATGATATTCCATCAAGGTATTATTAATATTAGGGGTGCTGTGGGAGCATTATTAAGCACAATATGGAGGGCATTACTAATGGGGTTGCTATTGGGGGTACTATAGGGGCACTATTGCTATTGAGGGCAGTCTGGGAGCACTATTACTATGGGGGTGGACTATCTGTATGGTACTGTTATTTCTGCAGTGTAGCATTTGAGGGAATTGGGGAGCAGAGAGGGCACAGTATGGGGGTATCAGCAGGATGGCAATGTTGAGGCACAAGATTGGGGAGAATGATAGAAGTCAGGATCCTAAGATATCTGTGTGTTAAACTCTGCAGAAATAAGACACAGCTGATTCTACTTTATATTTTGTAGAGGTGTATGTAATGTCAATCCAAATATCTCTTTATCAGTAGGGCTGGGGGAGTTGTTGGACTGAGAATTTTCCACAGCAGGGGCAGCAGAAAGGCTAAAATCAGTCCTTCCCTTTAAGCTACTGGGGGCCTCTGCAGCCCAGCCCCAAGTCACACTATGCCTGTTCTGAATTCTAGGACCTCTCACCAGTGGCGTCGCTACAGGGGGGCAATTGCCCCACCCTTGGTTATTCTTGCCCCCCCGCGTGCCCCCCCCGCTGATTCCCGGCCGTACCGCTGCCTTTCCCTTTAAAACGTAAGGCTCCGATCCGAATCTTCAGTGATGCGCAGCGGCAGAGCACACTGACGTGACGTCAGACGCACGCCGCCTTTAGATTCGCGCTCCGCCGCCCGCCAGTCAATTCTGGTTTGCAGGCGCGCCATTAGCCAGGAGTCCAGACTAGGAGGAACCAGACATACCAGTGAGTTAAGTAAGTCAACCAGGACCAGAGTACACCGGAGCGCAGTGCCTGCACGACAGCTGCGCTGAGGAGGAGGTAATTCGATAATTTAAGTTGAGGACTGAGGACGGAGAATCTCCTCTATCAAGTTTAAAATGTTTTCATACATTCTATTAAAGTGGGATAGATGGGGTTTGATCCCGTGGGCTGGGAATAAAGATGGGTGTCGCAAAGCCTTGGCGTCTCTACAGAGGGGCAATTATATATCTCCTCAGGAGTATATTGATATAGTATATATAATTCTATAATTTATCTATATGACAGCAGACAGCCTGATTGCAGCTTGCAGCCCATAGACTTGTATTATGACGGAATGCAAAACGGAAGGCTTTAAAAGGCATTCAGTTAGCTTTCTGTCATAATAGAAGTCTATGGGAATCAAAACTGATCCGTCTGGTTCCCTTTATGCAAGACGGAAAACAGACTTTGTTTTCCGTCTTGCGTAACGTGACCCAGACGGATTGGTTATGTTTTCCCATAGACTTCTATTAGGACAGAGAAAAACGGAATGCCTCTTAAAGGCTTACGTTTTGCATTCCATCTGGCCATTCCGTTATATTCCGTTTGAATACACCGTTATATTCAGTTTGACCTCAACCCTGATACCCCTATAACTTAGGGGTATCAGGGTACATTATACAGGGGTAATATAACTGAGGACCCCTGTATAATGTCCCCTGATAGCACTGAGTCCTCCTCAGTTATATTACCCTTGTATAATGTACCCTGATACCCCTTAGTTATAATATTACCCATAATGTCCCCTGATACCCCTCAGTTATATAACTGAGAGTAATCAGGGTACATTATACACGGGGTAATATAACCTATATTACCACCGTATAATGCCTGATAGGCCTCCTGAGTAACTTATATTACCCTTGTATAATTATGTACCCGGATACCCCTTAGTTATATAACTAAGGGGTATCAGGGTACATTATTATACAGGGGCAATATAACTCAGGAGGCCTATCAGGCATTATACGGTGATAATATAGCTTACATTACCCATGTATAATGTCCCATGATAGCCCTCCTCAGTTATATTACCCCTGTGTAATGTACCCTGATATCCCTTAGTTAGATAATATAACTAAGGGGTATCAGGGTGCATTATACAGGGGTAACATAACTGAGGAGTGCTATCCTATCAGGGACGTAATACAGGGGTAATGTAAGCTATATTACCCCTTTATAATGTCTGATAGCCCTCCTCAGTTATATTACACCCAATGTACCCTGATACCCCTTAATTATATTACCCTGGCGCCAGAGGCGTAGCTGCAGGAGAAGCGGCTGCTTTGGGGCCCTGACCTAGAAGGGCCCCATCCAGGAGGAGGAGGACTAAAAGATTTTGTCAGGGCCTCCTCAACAGTATTGCACTATGAAAAAATATACAGATAGTACAGACAGAGTAGGAAAAGGATGGAACAGCTGCCGGGCCTGGTCTGAGAGAGAGATCTTTACTAGCCACAGGAATGGGGCGACATGAAAGGAAGGGGTTGCGAAAAAGTTAGTGGGGGAGGGGGGCCCCATTCAAAAAATTGCTGTGGGGCCCAGTCATTTCTAGCTACGCCACTGCCCGGCAGGGTCATATAATTAAGGGATATCAGGGTACATTATTATACAGGAAAATTATTGGTGCCCCCCCATTTTTGACTGTGTATCTTCTGTGCCCCCCCTATATATTGATCCTAGAGTCGCCACTGCCTCTCACTATGACGATGCAGACAATTTTCGTTGTGTGCATTGGCTGGGTGGGCTGCCCAGAACCCATAACAGGAATAAGCCATAGTGTCCACAATGTCCTTGTCTTAACATCATGACTGTAGCAAGATTCAGGACCTTCTGTGTGGAGCTCTTAAAGCTGGCTCTGCCTCCTCCCTGTTGCAGCGCTGCTGCTGTGTCCCACCGGAAGAGGAGAAAGACAATTCAGGTGACATTTGCTTCATTATCTGTACTCAGAGCGTTATCACTGTGTTATCTGTGCTGTTACACAGATTAGTGGGGGGCACAATACATGGCTTGCACCGGGCACTGGCAACCCATGCTACACCACTGCACCCAGGACAGGTCATCAGTATCAGAATCTCTGAGAACCCCTTTAGTCTTGAATTGCTACTAATAGTAGTACTCACATAAAAATGATCTCACACCAGGACCATGTTACATACAGTGTGGCGCTAGCTTGTATCTCCCATATAGCAGTATCCCTACGGTGATGCTAAATGCTAGTACTACTACAGTAATAAGAGCCAAGCAGAAATGGCTTTCTAACCACTGCCCAATAATACAACACACAATGGGGGACATTCATCCTGACAGACATTATCTACTCTTAGCCACTAGAAAATCCCAATGTCCCACAGCAATCACGCTTTAGTTAGTATCAGCAGATGGCAACTAGCAACTCACTACTACCCAGTAGATCTACAAGAATGGAGATAAGTTCCCTGGTACAGTCCCAGAAGCGTCACTATTCCTCCTCAGCCAACTGCAAGTTGTAATACTGATCCTCCATATACATGATGTGTTGTGTCCTGTCTGATTTTCGGGCTGTAGTGCTCCATAGGAGAAAAGCACTAATATTGTAGACTGCAGGGACATTTAAAAATGAATGCCTTTTATTCCTTACCCACAAACAAATGTGTAAAATCAGCATATAATCAATTAAACACTCTGTTCATACCCGACCCAGGGTTTCGGCTCTTTCTTCCTTCTTTCGAGGCATGAATATTAAGAGTTCCTATTTAAAAGGTACATATAATCATAATTCAAATAATATAAAAGCATTCCATAAAATACATATAACTACCACCAGTACATTAACATATACAAATAGCTAAGATATATAGAAAAAAAACAACACATTTTCATAATATTGAAATGTTTACATCACTATGCTATGTCCATTGTCAGGGGTGGCCAACCTGTGGCTCTTGAGCCACATGCGGCTCTTTGCTTTTTCAAGTGCGGCTCTAGTTGTGGAGCCGGGAAGCAGTCAGGCGGCTCACTCTCCACCATATGCTCAGATCTCTTTTCCTGATCTGTTACTACTTTGCAGCTCCAGCTCACTCTCCACTACGTCCTGATACACACAATGTGAGAACGTAGTACGTGGAGACACGGACTATGACCTGACGTTGTGCTCATCAGGTCACAGTGGAGAGCGTGTCAGACCTGCAGAGTAGCAGGTGTCCAAGCAGGAGCCCAGTGCCTGATCAGCCCAGTTCCTGATAGAGCTGAGCATGGGGGACTGATCTTAGCATGGGAGGTTCTGATCTGAGCATGGGTGGGTCTTGATCTGAGCATGGGAGGATCCTGATCTGAGCAATGGGGGGGGGGGGGTCCTGATCTGAGCATGAGGGTTCAGATTTGAGCATGGGGGCAGATCTGAGAAGGGGGAGATCTGAGCACTGAGGGTCTGACACTGGGAGTCTGATTTGTGTTGTCGGATCCGAGCATCCGGGGTCTGATTTGGAGGCCTGATGAGGTTTGGGGATCTTATTGTAGGTCAGATGAGGATTGGGGATCTGATTTAGGAGTCTGATCTGAGGTCTTATGAAATATATCTTTTTTTCTTTTTTTCTCTAATGAAAAATAAGAAAAAATATTTTTAGCAGACCTCAGATCAGATGAAAAATAATTTTATCTTATTTTTCTTTGTTAAAACCTAGGTGCATCTTGTAGGGCGAAAAATACGGTGACTCGTGTGTAAATGTATAGCTTTTGGCTCCTGGTAGTCATACGTTGTTTTTTTTTGGGGCTCTTTGTGTCTGTAAGGTTGGCCACCCCTGCCATATGTGGTCACAGGGATTTCACTATCAATTTGTATATGAATGACACAGCGCTCTCCCTAGCCACTGCCAGCCCACTATCACACAGTGGAGGCGTCACAGACACTATTGCCAATAAGTAACAAACAGTGAGTAGTTACCTACTCCGTGACTAATCCTTCCTTCTTCATGTGATCTATCGTAGTGCTGGGTATTGGGCTAAGGTAACTAGATTGTGGCTCACGCCCCGGCCGGTGGCGTGATGCCGTTTGTATAAATCATACCTTGCGTGAGTGCAGTATGTAGTGCAGTAAATGTTATGTGCCACTTGTGCATGGGGCGGGAGACTAGGGTCCCACCTTGCTCAGGGGCCCACCGGTTGATTCACCTGTACCCCTGTGGGACAGTCTGAGCCTGTTTCTATCTATCTATCTCGGGGACACAGAGCATATGGCACTATATACAGAGGGCATAGATTGAGTGGCACTATATATAGAGGAACAGAGTGTGTGGCAATACTATTAGGGGCTGTGTGTGGCACTTTATTTTTGGGGGCATAGTATATGACATAACTGTGTTCAGGGGCACAGTGTATGCTGCTATTATATTTATGGCCATACATGTGGCACTAAGGGGAGTTTGTCTTAGTATACAGGGTACCAATGTGTTGGTGCTGGAAGATGTCATCATGTTGATCTGAATTGGATGGAGAAAAACTGAGGAGACGACGTCACCTGTTAGGCCTCTTTCACACGAGTGTGACGGATTAGGTCTGGATGCGTTCAGGGAAAATCGCACCATTTTGCAAGCAAGTTCTGTCAGTTTTGTCTGCGATTGCGTCCAGTTGTTCAGTTTTTTACGAGTGGGTGCAATGCGTTTTGATTCCTTTTTTCACACGCGTTATAAAAAACATCTCCTAGCAACCATTAGTGAAAAACGCATTGCATCCGCACTTGCTTGTGGATGCAATGCGTTTTTCACTGAAGCCCCATTCTCTTCTATGGGGCCAGGGCTGCGTGAAAAATTTAGAATATAGAACATGCTGCGTTTTTCACTCAATGCAGAACTGATGTGTGAAAAAAAACGCTCATGTACACAGACCCATTGAAATGAATGGGTCAGGATTCAATGCGTTCACGTCACGCATTGCACCCACGCGAAAAACTGGCTCATGTGAAAGGGGGCCTCAATGGGTCTGTGTACATTTTGTGTATAGAGCTGAGGACATGGGTTGCTAGATGGCCACTAGCACATCGGCAATACCCAGTCCCCATAGCTCTGTGTGCTTTTATTGTGTAAAAAAAACGATTTAATACATATGAAAATTACCCTGAGAGGAGTCCTGTCCCTGAGATGAGTCCTGTATGTGAGATGAGTCAGGGACAGGACTCATCTCAGGTAATTTGCATATGTATTAAATCGTTTTTTTTACACAATAAAAGCACACAGAGCTATGGGGACTGGGTATTGCGGATGTGCTAGCGGCCATCTAGCAACCCATGTCCTCAGCTCTATACCCAAAATCCTGGTGACAGGTTCCCTTTAAGAAACCCATTGTCAAGCCTGTTACTACGGTTACAGCTGAGATAATATTGGGATCATCATCTTTACCATATAAATGAACTGTACTGATGACTCTGAGGCAAGTAATTAAGTAAAGGTTCCATTGTTTTCAACCATTGACTCCTCATCCTTTCTACCACCTTCTTTTGCACCTAAGGCTACTTTTACACTCGCGTTTGGTGTGGATCCGTCATTGATCTGCACAAATGCATCCGTTCAGATAATACAACCGCATGTGAGCGTTCAGAACGGATCCGTTTGTATTGTCTTTAAAATAGCCAAAACAGATCTGTCTTGAACACCATTGAAAGTCAATGGAGGACGGATCCGTTTTCTATTGTGCCATACTGTGTCAGTGAAAACGGATCCGTCCCCATTGACTTACATTGTGTGTCAGAACGGATCAGTTTGGCTCAATTTCGTCAGACGGACACCAAAACGCTGCAAGCAACGTTTTGGTGTCCGCCTCCAAAGCGGAATGGAGGCTGAACGGAGCCAAACTGATGCATTCTGAGTGGATCCTTTTCCATTCGGAATGCATTAAGGGCAAAACTGATCCGTGTTGGACCGCTTGTGAGAGCCCTGAACGGATCTCACAAACGGAAACCAAAACGCCAGTGTGAAAGTAGCCTAACGGTGCTGGTGTCACGAGCACCAGGGACCCTGCTTCCAAGGCACCTAAAAACCCATTCCACCAAGGGCACCTTAACCATCATCTGGCGAGAATCCCTGGACAACAGAGTGTGCCCCGAAGGAACTGGTGCTGTCCTTCCATTCATTACACACTACCCCCATTGGCCCCCCAACACTCACACATATTGGCCCTGCGGAAAAAACGGAAGAACTGAATGCAATTGCAGACAAAACTGACTGAACTTGTTTGCAAAATGGTGCGAGTTTCCCTGAACGCATCCGGACCTAATCCGTCACACTTGTGTGAAAGAGGCCTAAGTCACTAAATGGAAATGAATATCTGGTCACTGACTGCATATGATGAGTGCTGTAGTCATCTGAATGATCAACAGCTAATGATGGGTGGTAGCATGTGGTTTCATGAAACAACAACTCCCAGCATACCTTACAGGCCATACTGGGAGTTGTACTTTCACATTGTACAAGCTTATTTGACAATAGCTGACCTGACTACTCAAATGGTATTTGTATTGAACTGGTCATGTATGTATATGTACTGCACATGGTTTTGGGTGCTGTAGTAATGAAGTGTACTTGGTTTTGGTGCTGTATTTGACTTAGGGTACTTTCACACTTGCGTTGTGAAGATCCGGCAGTCAGTTCCGTTGCCGGAATTGCATGCCAGATTCGGAAATCCATGTGCAAACAGAGTATTTGTAGACGGATCCGGATCCCTCTAACAAATGCATTGAAACACCGGATTCGTCTGTCCGATGTCATACAGAAAAACGGATCCGGTATTTATTTATTTTTGCATTTTTAAAGGTCTGCGCATGCCGGAACACTTGGTGCTGGATCCGGCATTAATGCATTAAAATAATGCCGGCAAGTGTTCTGAAATTTTGGACGGAGAAAATACCGCAACATGCTGGTATTCTAGGATGGCTCCTGGAGATAGGTGTATGCAAAAGGTATTGTACAATTCCCTCTCATCCTCCTTACAGCACTGAGAGTTGATGTTCCATGGATGGCAGGATGTGCAAAGCCAAACCATGACCAGTCAGAGGACACAATGCTTCTCTGACCACTGTCAATGTGCAGTGACCGGGTTTAAGGTGGCCCCAATGCTACGCTGAGTCCCCTGGACACTGTTGAGGTGTCACTACTCTCTGGAAGGGATGGTCGTCTTAGAGTCATATTTCTGGTCACTCAATAGTCTGGCAGAGTCTCCTCTTCTGAGAATTGTTCCCTAACTGCGGCACACTAGGTGAGCCAGTGGATGAAAGCATGCCCTGGCCTTGGTCCTTGCCAACTACACAGCTGTGTGTACATGCCATTGACTAGCCATTTACCCAGCCACAGGAAAGGGGAGGCACATGTAGAAATGAACATGTAAGCAGCAGTGCTTCATACCACAATGTACAGGTAGGTTATGTAAACTAAAAATGCAAATGTGATCGCACACTACATCCAGCACTCTGCCCTGCCTCCATGCTGGATGAGACATTGGTGTACATTTTGGCCAAAGCGTAATAAGCCACTCACCGCGTCAAGGTCGCCTCTATTGAGTAGTCCCTAACACTTGTTCCTACCTGTTTATGGGCCATGACAGCCACATAAAGTCCAGGGAATGCAGGTCAGCATACAAGCCAAGCACACTCTGCTTTTAACCCCGTCCGGTGCCATTACAGCTTTCATCGGATCCAGGGATGCAAGTACCAACATGCATGCTGAGCCCACCATATACTTCTCCAGATATAGAAACCATCTGTATGTCTGTTTTCCACTGTTCTCATGTGAAAACCACAATTTATTAAGCTATTTGTAATGAGCCGTTTTTTTTATTATTTTGCAGCGGCCTGAAGGACGTGGAGAAGAGAAACGTTTTCTTTATGAGATTGTGGCCAATAAAATAACTGGCATTGATGTGGACAAAATGGATTACTTTGCCAGGTACGTGCTATCTGGGATCTACTGCTACACACTATCCATTGAGTTGCTGGTTCCACTGGGTTCACAGTATGAGTTGTCTGGCCAGCTGTGTTATGTCTGATGACAAAAGGAAACAAAGCCTAAAGCTATACCGATCCAGTGTCCACAGACAGACAGAAAACATTGGGTCACACTTATCAAGCTCGCCTGTTTTTAGGCGTAAAATTAGACTGGCGTACTTGATTTGGCTGTCAGTCTTATTAAAAGTCACAGCAGTCGATGAATTAGACTGGCGTATTGGTATTAGTCTGACCTCTGGTGGTTAGACAGGTTCATATTGAAGTAGACTGGGCTAATTTATTTTGCACATGCAAATTAGTTGCATTTGTGCGGAGAAAAGTCACGTCTCCATGAAAGTGCGACTTTTAATGCAAAAAAGTTGCACTTAACCATTCAAAACTGTCAAATAAAAAAAAAGCCAGGCCTATAGTGGAGTAAAAATTAGACTGTTTGTGCGCTTAATGCATGTGTAAAAAAGGCACATCTACATAATCAGATTTAGGCCTCATGCACACGGCCGTTGCCCGGCTGTGGCCTTATTGCGGCCCGCAAACAGCGGGTCCGCAATATGCGGGCACCGGCCATGTGCTCCCTGCATCACGGATGTGGACCCATTCACTTAAATGGGTCCGCAATCCGGAGCTGCAGTGAGGAACGGGTGCTTCCGTGGTGTTTCTGTCCGTGCTTCCGCACCGCAAAAAAATAGAACATGTTCTATTTTTTTGCAGTGTGGACGGATCACGGACCGACTCAAGTTGAATGGGTCCCGATCCTTCCTGGACGTTGCACGGACGTTGCCCGTGCATTGGGGACCGCGGAACGGCCACACAACGGCCGCGTGCATGAGGCCTTAGTCTAAAACTCCAAAATAGTCAAACAAGGCGCAAGAGACTCCAAAACGGGCACAATTTCTGTAGTAATTGCATTTTTTCAACTCAAACCTGGGGTAAACACTATAGTAAATGTGCCCCATTGTGTGCAACAAACGATGCATCATCATCAGTGTATTTTTTATGGTTCTTCGGATGGGAGAGGCTGACAATGATGGTAGGGCTGGACATCTGTAAAGGAGGTACCAAGGAAAAAATACACAGAAACAATACTATATAATTATACATTGGGTCAGCTTACTATAATTATGAATGTCATTTAACCCCTTCATGACACATGATGTACTATTACGTCATGGCGGACGATGCGTTCCCTCAACTTGACGTAATATAGTACGCTATGGTTAACTCCGGTCACCACTCTCCATCGCGCGGTGACCGAATAAGATGGCTGCCTGCCTATCAGAGCAGCAGACGAGCAGGCGTATTTCGCTGCTATTGGCCAGTTAGTGAAGACTGGCCCATCGCAGTGCCGGCAATGGTCTGGTGCTGCAGGGGGCTTGGCTAGAGGTGGCAGGGGCTGATTACATCAGCCCATGTCACCTCCGAGATCAGACACTGGTGTCCCCTACCATCGCTGCAATCGGCTGGAACAAATCTCCAGCCAATGGCAGCGCTATACAGTTGGTGCCTCTGTCGGCAGCCATTCTAGCTTTGTGACTGCTTGCAGAGAAGACCTATGCTGCTCGTTGTCAGCTGGGACTTGTGGTACTACTGCAGTAAATCACTGCTCTTTACTCGGAAGAAGTAGATCTGGAACAGCTGCAGTGATATTTTTTTTGGCTCATCTGCAGCAATTTCAGATTCCCAATCCCTGTTCCACCCCCCCCCCCCCCTCTTTCCCTTGCAAACTCCAGTCTGTCTGTTTTGTTTTTTTTTCTTTTCCAGGTCTGCACCACTTTTTCTGTGTGCGAGCTGTGACTGGCAAGTGCTAATCAGTGCGTACGTGCTTGATCAGCATCTGTGTTCTGTTTTTTAGCGCAGGAGTTTTTTGGAATAGGTAATTTTTTTTTCCTTTCTTTTTTGGCACACATAAAACATCTGATTGCATGCATCCTACGACCACTGAGTAAGGCCCCTTTCACACGACCGTATGTATTTTGCGGTCCGCAAAAAATACGGATGACATCCGTGTGCATTCTGTATTTTGGGGAACGGAACAGCTGGACCCTAATAGAACAGTTGCTATCTTTGTCCGTGATGCAATAATAGGACATGTTCTATCTTTTAGCGGAACGGATATACGGAAATGGAATTGCCTTCCGTTTATTTTGTGAACCCATTGAAATGAATGGTTCCGCAAAAAAAAGGAACAGCCACAGAAAGAAAATACATTTGTGTGCAAGAGGCCTAAGTAATCACTGCTCAGTTTTTTTTTTTTTTTTAACCCCTTTAGTTATATATAACTTTAGTTAGTACTAGTTTAGATTTTTGAACCAATGCATGTGCCATCTGGGTGCGTGGGTCCTGCACCTGCTGAGTGCCGATCAGTACTGACAGCGCCTTTTCTTATTGCCCAAAACCCTACACTCATATGCAAGACCCCTTGGTTGGACCCCAGTAAATGCAGCCGAGATTATTACATTTTGGGGGCTTGTGCTGCATATGGGCCTTGCAAAAAAAAAACAACACAAAATGAGGCAATATTTGGAGTTTAGATGTCTTGTACCACACTCCAATTTATAATATGGCCATGTCCCACACAAGATTAGAATCCATTTTTAAATTCCTACATTATAATAACGCACACTGCGTCTTTTCAAAAATAGACCTCTCCTGGAGAACCTCAACTCCAAATTTACAGAGGTGTTCACCCCAGAAAAAGTAATTAGCATAGGGCATGGTACGGAATTAAAATGTACAAGCTGTGCGAGAGTACCTCCGGGTATACCTACAGGTTCCGGGTTTATGAAGGGAAAGACTCCAGGATTGAACCCCCTGAATGTCCCCTTGGCTTAGGAGTTAGTGAGAAGATAGTGTGGGATTTACTGCACCCACTGCTGGATAAGGGTTATGTTGATAAGGCCTCATGCACACGACCGTTTTTTTTTGCGGTCCGCAAAAACGGGGTCCGTGATCCGTGTCCGTTTTTTCTTCCGTGGGTCTTCCTTGATTTTTGGAGGATCCACGGACATGAAGAAAAAAGTCGTTTTGGTGTCCTACTGGCCGTGCGGAGCCAAACGGATCCGTCCTGACTTACAATGCAAGTCAATGGGGACGGATCCGTTTGACGTTGACACAATATGGTGCAATTGCAAACGGATCCGTCCCCCATTCACTTTCAATGTAAAGTCAGGAGTCCCTATTATACCATCGGATCTGAGTTTTCTCCAATCAGATGGTATATTTTAGAATATACCATTGGATTTGAGTTAGATCGTGAAAACTCATATCTGACAGTATATTCTAACACAGAGGCGTTCCCATAGTGATGGAGACGCTTCAAGTTAGAATATACTACGAATTGTGTACATGACTGCCCCCTGCTGCCTGGCAGCACCCGATCTCCTACAGGGGGCTGTGATACGCACAATTAACCCCTCAGGTGCCACACCTGAGGGGTTAATTGTGCGGATCATAGCCCCCTGTAAGAGATCAGGTGCTGCCAGACAGGAGGGGGCACACCCCCCTCCCTCCCCAGTTTTGAATTCCTTGGTGGCCAGTGTGCCCCCCTCCCTCCCCTGTACATTCATTGGTGGCCAGTGGGCCCCCCCTCCCTCCCCTGCATTACTGTACATTCATTGGTGGCCAGTGGGCCCCCCTCCCCTGTATTACTGTACATTCATTGGTGGCCAGTTGGCCCCCCCTCCCTCCTCTGTATTACTGTACATTCATTGGTGGCCAGTGCGGCCCCCCCTCCCTCCCCTGTATTACTGTACATTCATTGGTGGCCAGTGGGTCCCCCTCCTAATTAAAATTTCCCCCCCCCCCATCATTGGTGGCAGCGCAGAGTTCCGATCGGAGTCCCAGTTTGATCGCTGGGACTCCGAACGGTAACCATGGCAACCAGGACGCTACTGCAGTCCTGGTTGCCATGGTTACTTAGCAATTTTAGAAGCATTATACTTACCTTCGCTGTCTGTGACCGGCCGGGCGCTCCTCCTACTGGTAAGTGAAAGGTCTGTGCGGCGCATTGCTTATAGCACAGACCTGTCACTTACCAGTAGGAGGAGCGCCCCGGCCGGTCACAGACATCGCAGGTAAGTATAATGCTTCTAAAAATTGCTAAGTAACCATGGCAACCAGGACTGCAGTAGCGTCCTGGTTGCCATGGTTACCGATCGGAGCCCCAGCGATTAAACTGGGACTCCGATCGGAACTCTCCGCTGCCACCAATGATGGGGGGGGGGGGGGATTTTAATTAGGAGGGGGAGGGAGGGGGGGCCCACTGGCCACCAATGAATGTACAGTAATACAGGGGAGGGAGGGGGGGCCCACTGGCCACCAATGAATGTACAGTAATACAGGGGAGGGAGGGGGGGCCCACTGGCCACCAATGAATGTACAGTAATACAGGGGAGGGAGGGGGGGCCCACTGGCCACCAATGAATGTACAGTAATACAGGGGAGGGAGGGGGGGCCCACTAGCCACCAATGAATGTACAGTAATACAGGGGGGGCCCACTGGCCACCAAGGAATTCAAAACTGGGGAGGGAGGGGGGTGTGCCCCCTCCTGTCTGGCAGCACCTGATCTCTTACAGGGGGCTATGATACGCACAATTAACCCCTCAGGTGCGGCACCTGAGGGGTTAATTGTGCGGATCACAGCCCCCTGTATGAGATCGGATGCTGCCAGGCAGCAGGGGGCAGTCATGTACACAGTTCTTAGTATATTCTAACTTGAAGCGTCCCCATCACTATGGGAACGCCTCTGTGTTAGAATATACTGTCGGATCTGAGTTTTCACGAAGTGAAAACTCAGCTCTGAAAAAGCTTTTATGCAGACGGATCTGTGTGAAAGTAGCCTATGGCCACGGATCACGGACGCGGATGCCAATCTTGTGTGCATTCGTGTTTTTTCACAGACCCATTGACTTGAATGGGTCCGTGAACCGTTGTCCGTCCAAAAAATAGGACAGGTCATATTTTTATGACGGACAGGAAACACGGATCACGGCCGCGGATGAACAACGGTGCATTTTCCGAGTTTCCAACAGACCCATTGAAAGTCAATGGGTCCGCAGAAAATCATGGAAAACGGAACAACGGCCACGAATGCACACAACGGTCGTGTGCATGAGGCCTAACTGTTATACCAGCATCCCCCTATTCATGTCCCTAAAAGCTACAGTACGCAAAAGTTAGAGAGGCCTCCCTAGATCCCTGGTAGGGCAACTACTCCAAAAAGGCAACAGTAAGGCTCTCCTCCAGGAGGACATCCTGGCGGTTAAGTACAAGGACAAGAGGGATGTCCTTGTACTGACTAGTGTTGATCACGAATATTCGAATTGCAAATTTTTATTGCGAATATCGACACTTTCTCGAATATTTAGAATATAGTGATATATATTCGTAATTTCGAATATTCAAGATTTTTTTTTTAAATCAGTACACATGATCCCAGCCTGCTTCTAGCTTATGGGCCAATGAGAAGGCTGCAATATCTTTGACTTCAGGAGTAGTGTTGATTGCGAATTTTCGTAATGCAAATTTTTATAGCGAATTTTTCAATTAAGGATTTCCGCAATCAAGAAAATAATGACTGGAGATAACGAATTCTCGAATATATGGCAAATATTTGCCCAAATATTCACAAAATATCACGAATTCGAATATTGCCCCTGCCGCTCATCACTAGTACTGACCACCATTCACACTAACACCAGTTCTCCTGCCCGATTGAAAGGTACCACTACCAACAAGCCAGACTGCATCTTTGATTACAACAGGCACGTGGGAGGGGTTGATCTGTCTGATCAAGTTCTGAAACCCTACAGTGCCATGGGCAAAACTAAGGCTACTTTCACACTTGCGTTAGGTGCGGATCCGTCTGGTATCTGCACAGACGGATCCGCACCTATAATGCAAACGCTTGCATCCGTTTAGACCTGTCACTTACCAGTAGGAGGAGCGCCGGCCGGCCACAGACAGCGCAGGTAAGTATAAGCTAAGTAACCATGGCAGCCAGGACTGCAGTAGCGTCCTGGCTGCCATGCTAACCGATCGGAGCCCCAGCGATTAAACTGGGACTCCGATCGGAAATGCCGATCCGCTGCCACCAATGATTGGGGGGGGGGGGGGGGGGGGTGTTAGCCTGTGGCCACTGCCACCAATGCTTTTAATACTAGGAAGGGAGGGAGGGGGGGCCGCACTGGCCACCAATGCTTTTAATACTGGGGAGGGAGGGAGGTGGGGGGCCGCACTGGCCACCAATGCCTTTTATACTGGGGAAGGAGGGAGGGGGGGGCAGCACCTGATCAGGGGGCTGAGATCCGCACAATAAACCCCTCAGGTGCGGAACCTGAGGGGTTAATTGCGCGGATCACAGCCCACTATAAGAGATCGGGTGCTGCCAGGCAGCAGGGGGCAGTCATGTACACAGTTCTTAGTATATTCTAACTTGAAGCGTCCCCATCACTATGGAAACGCCTCTGTGTTAGAATATACTGTCGGATCTGAGTTTTCACGATCTAACTCAAATCCGATGGTATATTCTAACATAGAGGCGTTCCCATGGTGATGGGGACGCTTCAAGTTAAAATATACCATCGGATTGGAGAAAACTCTGATCCGATGGTATATTAATAAGGACTCCTGACTTTACATTGAAAGTCAATGGGGGACGGATCCGTTTGCAATTGCACCATATTGTGTCAACGTCAAACGGATCTGTCCCCATTGACTTGCATTGTAAGTCAGGACGGATCCGTTTGGCTCTGCACGGCCAGGCGGACACCAAAACGCTGCAAGCTGCGTTTTGGTGTCCACCTCCAGAGCGGAATGGAGCCAAACTGATGCATTCTGAACGGATCCTTATCCATTCAGAATGCATTGGGGATGAACGGATCTGTTCAGGAACGCTTGTGAGAGCCCTCAAACGGATCTCACAAGCGGAACCCCAAACGCAAGTATGAAAGTAGCCTAAGGTGTGGTACAAAAAGCTGGCCGTATACATTGCACAGATGGTACTGTACAATGCGTACATTTTACATTGAGCTGCAGGCCACACAGGAACTTTCCTTCAGTTCCAAGAGGTGGTCAGCAAGGCCCTAATTTTCCAACGTCAGGAAGCAGAGGGCCCTAGTTTTTCAGGTCATGGTGCCCATGTTGTACCAGGACAACATTTCTCTGGTGAAGTCCCACAAACAGTGAGGAGGGGAAAGACCCAAAAAAGATTCCTGGTTTTGTTACAAAGAGGGAATACGCAAGGACACCATTTATCAGTATGACACCTGCCCTTATAAACCTGACCTCTGCATATAGGATTGTTTCCGAACCTACCACTCATCCATGGATTATTAATTTCATCCTTTATGCTCCCTGTAATATTTCCACTTTATATTTCTGATTTGGTCCGCCTCGCTTGCATATCAACTTTCCAACAACCACTACATATTATTTTATGTCAGACATCTGTTAGGTCAAAAGTGCCCTTTCCACCCCTTTAAAATGTTCGTACAGGGGTGCACTTTCTGAAATGGGGTTACCTCTTGGGGTTTTTAATTTCTGGGGACCTCATGATTTTTTTTTTATGCGACATGGCACCTAAAATCCATGTCTGCCAATTCAGGCCTGCCTGCAAAATCTATATTTTGCATTTTCTATTCAAGACTGTGCTACAGTTGTGTTCAAAATAATAGCATTCAGACATCACTAACCTGATCAATCACAGTTTTTGGTATAAATTATATTTCTACATGGCAAATAATTTACTATCAGATGTAGTAGAGTAATAGAAACCCAACAGTCATGACATGCATGCTGCTGATTCTCTGTAATTCAATCACTTATTGAAAGGGGCAGGTTCAAAATAATAGCAGTGTGGAGTTCAATGAGTGAGGTCATTTATTCTTTGAAAAACAGGTGGCAATAATTGCCCTTATTTAAGGAAGGAAGGCAGCAAATGTTATACATGCTGGTTACAGTGCATTTCTCTCTGAAAATATGAGGAAAATGGGTCGTTCCAGACATTGTTCAGAACTACAGCGTACCTTGATTAAAAAGTTGATTGGAGAGGGGAAAAACATATAAAGAAGTGCAGAAAATGATAGGCTTCTCAGCTAAAATGATCATAAATGCTTTAAAATGGCAACCAAAACCTGAAAGACGTGGAAGAAAGCGAAAAACTACCATTCGAATGGATAGAAGAATAGCCAAAATGGCAAGGACTCAGCCAACAATTAGCTCCAGGAAGATCAAAGAAGGTGTAACAGTCCTACAGGCTCACCTGAGTCAGAGGACCGCTGGCTGGAGGTAGGAGTGGAGCCCAGTGGCAAGGACCTCAGGCAGGTAGTAGGTGCAGGAAGTCTGGCAGAGGCGTAGTCAGTAGGCAGGCGGTGGGTCAGGGCAGGCGGCAGTAAGCGTGGTCAGACAATCCGGATGGCAACGGTGGTAGCAGTTCAGTAGGTAGGGACAAAGCAGAAGAGTAGTCGATAGGCAATTCCTGGTCAGCAGTGGACTTCCAGTAGTAGCAAGAGCAGCAGATGAGGAGAAGCTTGATCAAGGCTCAGGAGCTCAATATCAGCAAACTGGAGTGCAAGGGGCTGGACTTATATAGGGAAGTACCAGGTGTGGGGAATCAAGGGTGATGAGCAAGGATTGGCAAGACTGAGGTTAACTAATAGGCTTCAGGGAGGAATGTCCAGAGAGGACGGTAGCCTAGTAAGCAGGGCTACCGCCTGGGATGTGGCTGGTCACGGGTTCGAATCCTGACAGAAGGTCTAAAGTTACCTATAAATACTGTTACAATTAGAAGACATCTATGTGAAGCCAAGCTGCCGCAAAGTCTCACTGTTGAAAAAAAGACATGTGCTGAAGAGGTTACAATTTGCCAAAGAGCACATTGACTGGCCTAAAGAGACATTTTGTGGACTGATGAAAGTAAGATTGTTCTTTTTGGGTCTATTGGCCGGAGACAGTTTGTCAGACGACTCCCAAACACTGAACTCAAGCCACAGTACACTGTGAAGACAGTGAAGCATGGTGGTGCAAGCATCATGATATGGGGATGTTTCTCATACTAAGGTGTTGAACCTATTTATCGCATACCAGGGATAATGGATCAGTTTGAATACATCAGAATACTTGTAAAGGTTATGCTGCCTTATGCTAAAGAGGAAATGCCCTTGAAATGGGTGTTTCAACAAGACAACTACCCCAAACACAACAGTAAACGTGCAACATCTTGGTTCCAGACCAACAGGATTGACGTTATGTAGTGGCCAGCCTTATCCCTGGATCTTAATCCAATAGAAAACTTGTGGGGTGACATCAAAAATGCAGTTTCTGAGGCACAACCAAGAAATAGAGAAGAACTATGGAATTTAGTCCAATCATCCTGGGCTGGAATACCTGTTCACAGGGGCCAGAAGTTGGTTGCCTCCATGCAACACAGATGTACAGCAGTTCTCAGAAACAGTGGTTATACAACTAAATATTAGTTAAGTGAGTCAAATGAAATGTTTCAGTTTATATAGTGAATGTTTGAGTTTTTAAAGAAGAATACAAACACTGCTATTTTTTTGAACAGTCTAATATTCACTTTTCTTTAAAAAATTTTAGAGGAACAACACAAATTTGATATATTTTTCTTCATGTTTTGATTTGGAATAGAATGTGTAGTGTTCCCAATGCATTTGTGTGTATGGAAATAAAAGCTGTTAGAAGGATTTGGAGCTTTATTCACTTTTTTAAACACACTGCTATTATTTTGAACACAACTGTATGTACCAATACTGCAGGGATTGAGCACATATGGGGTATTGCCATAAACAAGAGGAAATGAGTAACACAATATGGGGTGCATTTCCTCCAGTTCCCCCTTGTGAAAGTGAGAAATTTGAGGTTAACTAATAGGCTTCAGGGAGGAATGTCCAGAGAGGACGGTAGCCTAGTAAGCAGGGCTACCGCCTGGGATGTGGCTGGTCACGGGTTCGAATCCTGACAGCACTCCCCCCCCTTCCAAGGTGACCTCTGTGCACCGCAGGGGCAGGCTTACCGGGGGTGCTGTTGGTGGAACTCTTTTACCAGTCTGGGGGCGTGGACATTTTCTTCTGGCTCCCAGGAGTTATCCTCGGGAGGGTAACCCTCCCACCCAATTAGGTATTGTAGTCTTCCCCGGTGGATCCTGGAGTCGAGGATCTTTGCGACAGCGTATTCTTCTTCACCCTGTACCCTCACGGGTGGTGGAGGGGCGAGTGGCGGCCTGTGAAGGTGTTCTCCACGTATGGCTTGAGGAGTGAACAATGGAAGACAGGGTGCACCCTAATGGAGTCCGGAAAGTCGAGCCGGAACGTGACCTCGTTGATTTGTGCGGTGATCCGGAACGGACCCATGTATCTTTGGGCCAACTTTTTGGAGGGGACCTTCAATCTGAGGTTCCTGGTGGACAGCCACACCTTGTCTCCCACATGGAAGCCCGGGGTGGGTTTGCGACGTCTGTCTGCTCCCTGTTTAAAGCGCCTCTGGGCAAGCTGGAGGTTGTCTATAAATTTTCTTTTGTGCCTCCTGTAGGGTTGTTAGGCGTTCGGCCACTGCTGGGAGGGTGGAGGCGACGGGTAGGTGGGGAATGAACACCGGGTGCGAGCCTGTGTTAGCAAAGAAGGGGCCGTGGTTGGTTGAGCTTTGCTCAACATTGTTGTAGGAGAACTCGGCCGTGGGGAGATGATCAAGCCAGTCATCCTGCAGGTGGGAGCTGAAACAGCGTAGGTACTGCTCTAGGGTCTGATTAGTTCTCTCCGTCTGCCCGTTTGACTGAGGGTGGAAAGCGGAGGACAGGTTCACTTTAACCCCGAGCGCCAGGCAGAAGTTCTTCCAGAACTTTGAGGCAAATTGTACGCCTCGGTCGGAGACCGCGTCGTCCGGGATCCCATGCAGCCTGAAGACTTCTCTGAGAATAAGATTGGCCGTCTGTTTGGAGGTGGGTAGGCCTTTGAAGGGGATGAAATGGGCCATCTTGGTGAGACAGTCGACCACGACCAGGATAGTGTTCATCCCTTTTGAAAGAGGAAGGTCTACCACAAAGTCCATGGAGATTGAGCCCCAGGGGCGGGAGGGAATCGGGAGAGGTTGTAACAGACCCACGGGAGAGGAACGAGGAGTCTTATTGCGGGCACAGACCGTGCACGAGGAGATGTACCTCTTGATGTCCTCCTTGTATGTTGGCCACCAGAAGGAGCGGGAGAGAAGCTCCTGGGTCTTTCTTGTGCCAAAATGGCAGGCCACCTTGGAGTCATGGTTGAGTTTGAGCACTTCGAGCCGTGCGATTTCTGGTACATATAGTTGTAGGTCCTGATGAAACCAATGACCGTTCTTAAACGTAAGGCTGACATTCTCTGTGGGGTGGGTGAGGAAGGGGTCATTTTCATATCCTTCTTTGATTGTGCCCAGGAGTTCTTTAGAGTAGGTGGCCCCTACGACCCTTCTCTCGGGTAGGATGTTATTTTGGCCCTTGTTACTCTGTGAGGGCTCGGAAAACATTCTGGAGAGGGCGTCAGCCTTGCCGTTTTTTGATCCAGGGCGATAGGTGATGAGAAAGTTGAAGCGGGAAAAGAATAGGCTCCATCTGGCCTGTCTGGCTGAGAGTCCCTTAGCGCTGCGGATGAACTCGAGGTTCTTGTGGTCCGTTAGTACGATTATGGGGTTGGTGGCTCCCTCCAGCAGGTGTCTCCACTCAGGGAAGGCATCCTTGATCGACAGTAGTTCTTTGTTCCCAATGTCATAGTTCTTCTCGGAGGGGGACATCTGGCGGGAGAAATATGCGCACGGGTGTAATAGCATCCTCTCCCCTGTACATTGTGACAAAACTGCCCCCACCGCGGAGTCTGATGCATCCACTTCGACTTTAAATGTCAGCTCGGGGTTCGGGTGGATTAGGATTGGAGCAGAAGTGAAGAGGAGTTTCAACTTGGTGAAGGCCTCCTGGGCCTCGGGTGTCCAGGAGAAGGGGACTGCCTTCTTGGTGAGTTGGGTGATTGGTGCTATGACCTTGGAGAAGTTCCGGATAAACTTCCGATAGAAGTTGGCAAAGCCAATGAATCTTTGTATCTCCTTCTCGTTTCTCGGAACGGGCCAGTCATCACAGCTTGGACCTTCCCCGGGTCCATACTTAGGCCCTCAGGGGAGATGATGTATCCGAGGAACTGAGTGGTGGTTCGCTCAAACTCGCATTTCTCTAGCTTGATATAGAGAGAGTTCTGTTGGAGTCTCTGCAGTACCCTGCGGACGTGTTTGCGGTGCTGCTCGAGGTCTTCAGAGAGGATCAAGATGTCGTCCAGGTAAACGACTACAAACAGATCCAGCATGTCCCTGAGGACGTCGTTAATGAAGTGCTGAAAGGTGGTGGGAGCATTGCAGAGTCCAAAAGGCATGACCAGGTACTCGAAATGACCATAACGTGTCCGGAAGGCGGTCTTCCATTCGTCCCCAGGGCGGATTCGGACGAGGTTGTAGGCCCCTCGAAGGTCGAGTTTAGTGAAGATCTTCGCTGCCCGGAGTCTCTCGAGGAGTTCTGAAATCAGTGGGAGCGGTAGTCTATGCAGGGATGCAGGGAGGAGTCTTTTTTCTCTACGAAGAAAAAGGGGGCTCCCGCTGGGGAGGTAGAGGGCCGGATGAACCCCTTCCTCAGGTCCTCGTCCAGGTACTCTTTCAGAGCCTTGAGTTCAGGCTCTGAGAGGGGGTATTTCTGCCCCGGGCAACAGTTCTATAGGACAGTCGTAGGGTCGGTGTGGTGGCAGCTTGTCTGGATTTTTCTTGTTGCAGACATCCTGGAACTCGCTGTATTGAGGGGGTAGAAGATCCTTGACGGATAGTTTTGAGATGGTGGTGTCTTTGGGTGGAAGGACGGGTTTGTGGGAGCAATTTAGCGAGCAGAACTCGGACGGGAATCGTATGCAGCGGGTTTCCCAGTCCACCGAGGGGTTGTGGGTGGCCAACCATGGGATGCCCAAAATCACTGGGAACTTCGGGGAGGCGATCAGCGAGAAGTGGATCCTTTCACGGTGATCTGGTTCTATGAGGAGTTGTAGTTCGGTGGTCTCGTGAGTGGCCGGCCCCGAGGAGAGTGGGGATCCGTCGACGGTTTCCAGGTCAACGGGGGCTGCCTTGATTGTCAGTGGAATGTTCTTTTCGCGGGCGAAGGTTAGGTCCATGAAGTTGCCTCCCACCCCGGAGTCTAACATCGCTGAACAGGGGAGTTGTTGCCCCTCAATGTCGATAAGGATGGGGACGATGAAGTGGGATCCATGAGCCGCCGTGTTGTTATTTTCAGGGGTTGCTGGCGGGGTTGGAGTCTGTGGTTGCTCCTTTAGCTCCGTGACGGCAATAGTCTTTCGGATCTTATGAGGACATTTGATGGCAAAATGACCTGGCTCCCCACAGTAGAGGCAGAGGTTTTCGGCCAGCCGTCTCTCCTTCTCAGCTGTGGATAGAGACCTACGTAGAGCGTCGACCTGCATAGGTTCAGTTGCTGATTGGGGGTCGCGCTTGGCGGTGGAAGAGAAGGAGTAAGTGGGTCTGTGGTCCATGGACCAGAGTCTTTCTTTCTTCCTCTTGGAGAGTCTTTAATCTATCCAGATGCATAACTGAATGAAGTCATCCAGATCGTCCGGGGCCTCAACTCTGGCGAGTTCGTCCTTTATTAATTCGGACAGGCCTCGCCGGAATTGGCTTATCTGTGCCGCTGGGTTCCAGGTGGTGTCCGTGACCCAACGGCGAAACTCGGCGGTGTATTCGGCGACGGAGCGTCTCCCTTGCCGCAGACCATGTAGTCGCGCCTCGGCTGTCGCACAGCGGTTGGGGTCGTCGAAGACTTGGCTCATGGCGGTGATGAAGTTGTTTAGGTTGTCCAGGAGCTGACTGTTAGTCTCCACGTAAGGTGATGCCCATGCTAATGTTTCATCCGTCAGGAGATTGACCATGAATAGCACCTTCTTTTTCTCGGTGGTGAAGGGGGCCGGGTACATCTGAAAATAGATGCGGCATTGGTTTAGAAACCCCCGATACTGGCGTCTGTCGCCGCCAAATCTTGATGGGAGTGGCATGCAGGTATCTGAGGCCGCGCCGCGGACGTCCAGGAGTTGCCTCTGTAGTTCAATAATCTCCCTTTGCTGGCTTTGGACTATGCCTTGGAGCTGGGCAAATTTCTCCTGATATGCAGTACCAAATTCTTGAAGTTCGGAGACCTACTTACGCAGAGTGGCCATTGCGGACTCCATAGTGTGTGCTGATTATTCTGTAACAGTCCTACAGGCTCACCTGAGTCAGAGGACCGCTGGCTGGAGGTAGGAGTGGAGCCCAGTGGCAAGGACCGCAGGCAGGTAGTAGGTGCAGGAAGTCTGGCAGAGGCGTAGTCGGTAGGCAGGCGGTGGGTCAGGGCAGGCGGCAGTAAGCGTGGTCAGACAATCCGGATGGCAACAGTGGTAGCAGTTCAGTAGGTAGGGACAAAGCAGAAGAGTAGTCGGTAGGCAGGCGGTGGGTCAGGGCAGGCAGCAGTAAGCGTGGTCAGACAATCCGGATGGCAAAGGTGGTAGCAGTTCAGTAGGTAGGGACAAAGCAGAAGAGTAGTCGGTAGGCAATTCTTGGTCAGAAGTGGACTTCCAGTAGTAGCAAGAGCAGCAGATGAGGAGAAGCTTGATCAAGGCTCAGGAGCTCAATAATCAGCAAACTGGAGTGCAAGGGGCTGGACTTATATAGGGAAGTACCGGGTGTGGGGAATCAAGGGTGATGACCAAGGCTTGGCAAGACTGAGGTTAACTAATAGGCTTCAGGGAGGAATGTCCAGAGAGGACGGTAGCCTAGTAAGCAGGGCTACCGCCTGGGATGTGGCTGGTCACGGGTTCGAATCCCGACAGAAGGTCTAAAGTTACCTATAAATACTGTTACAATTAGAAGACATCTATGTGAAGCCAAGCTGCCGCAAAGTCTCACTGTTGAAAAAAAGACATGTGCTGAAGAGGTTACAATTTGCCAAAGAGCACATTGACTGGCCTAAAGAGACATTTTGTGGACTGATGAAAGTAAGATTGTTCTTTTTGGGTCTATTGGCCGGAGACAGTTTGTCAGACGACTCCCAAACACTGAACTCAAGCCACAGTACACTGTGAAGACAGTGAAGCATGGTGGTGCAAGCATCATGATATGGGGATGTTTCTCATACTAAGGTGTTGAACCTATTTATCGCATACCAGGGATAATGGATCAGTTTGAATACATCAGAATACTTGTAAAGGTTATGCTGCCTTATGCTAAAGAGGAAATGCCCTTGAAATGGGTGTTTCAACAAGACAACTACCCCAAACACAACAGTAAACGTGCAACATCTTGGTTCCAGACCAACAGGATTGACGTTATGTAGTGGCCAGCCTTATCCCTGGATCTTAATCCAATAGAAAACTTGTGGGGTGACATCAAAAATGCAGTTTCTGAGGCACAACCAAGAAATAGAGAAGAACTATGGAATTTAGTCCAATCATCCTGGGCTGGAATACCTGTTCACAGGGGCCAGAAGTTGGTTGCCTCCATGCAACACAGATGTACAGCAGTTCTCAGAAACAGTGGTTATACAACTAAATATTAGTTAAGTGAGTCAAATGAAATGTTTCAGTTTATATAGTGAATGTTTGAGTTTTTAAAGAAGAATACAAACACTGCTATTTTTTTGAACAGTCTAATATTCACTTTTCTTTAAAAATTTTTAGAGGAACAACACAAATTTGATATATTTTTCTTCATGTTTTGATTTGGAATAGAATGTGTAGTGTTCCCAATGCATTTGTGTGTATGGAAATAAAAGCTGTTAGAAGGATTTGGAGCTTTATTCACTTTTTTAAACACACTGCTATTATTTTGAACACAACTGTATGTACCAATACTGCAGGGATTGAGCACATATGGGGTATTGCCATAAACAAGAGGAAATGAGTAACACAATATGGGGTGCATTTCCTCCAGTTCCCCCTTGTGAAAGTGAGAAATTTGAGCCTAAAGTCACTTTTGCTAGAAAGTGTTTCCTAATTCTAAGAAACACCTTTGGGGTCAAAGTGCTCAGTACATGACTTGAAAGATTCCTTGAGGGGTGAAGTTTCCAAAATGGGGTCACTTTTTGGGATTTTTTTTACTGTAGGGGTATCTTTCAGTTGCGACATGGCGCCTGAAAATTATTCCTGTGAAACCTGCGCTCCAAAATCCATGTCGCTCCTTGCACCCTGTGCCCTGTCGTGTGCCCATACAGCAGTTCACGACCACAAATGACGTGTTTCTATAAACTGCAGAATTGGGGTAAGGCCTCCTGCACACAACCGTATGGCTTTTTCAGTATTTTGCTGTCCGTTTTTCACGGATCCGTTGTTCCGTTTTATGTTTCAGTAGTGTTTTTGCTTCCATTCTGTTTTTCCGTTCTGTTTTTCGATTTGGTTTCTGTTTTTGATCCGTTTTTGCGGATCGCAAATGGAAACGGAAGCATACGATAATGTTTAAACAGTAAATACATAAAAAAAATTGGTCTGGGCATAAAATTTTCAATAGATTGTTCAGCAAAAACGGAACGGATACGGAAGACATAGAGATGCATTCTGTATGCATTAGTTTTTTTTGGGCGGACCCATTGACTTGAATGGAGCCACGGATCGTATTTGCGGGCAATAATAGGACTTGTTCTATGTTTGAACGGAACGGATATATGTTCAAACATAGAACATGTCCTATTATTGCCCGCAAATAACGATCCGTGGCTCCATTCAAGTCAATGGGTCCGCCAAAAAAACGGAATGCATCCATATGTCTTCCGTATCCATTCCGTTTTTGCGGAACCATCTATTGAAAATGTTATGCCCAGCCCAATTATTTTATGTACTTACTGTTTAACATAAATCACTGCGAAAGGTGCATCACAATGATATGCAACTGACAACACTGGCTAATCGCTCAAGCTGATGTTAAGAACTGAGACTTTAGTCAATGTATTCCAGTCAGGAACACATCGGAGCCCTTTTGCACCACCGTCAAGGTATCTCAGTGTGGCATGGGTTCCTACCATTAGACTACCTACGGTGTGTGAACACGGTCTGAGAGGTGCTAAGATACAACTTACAGCCATTCTCCAACATACCTCCATAGTGAGATCACTCAGGTAGTGGAAGAGATGATAAGGCTGTAAGCCCCACCTATAACAGGCCATGTGACACAGGCTACCAGGTGCAACAGAATGCTACCAGGTGCAACAGAACATTCCATGGTACATTCCATACATATAAAGAAAAATAACTGAAATAAAGTGGCCTAAATGGGAGGAAATGCTCAAAAACCTCAAACACTGTGGCGTGTTTATAACCGGGGGAGCAATTCCTCCGCATGTGATCCGTTGCTAACGGCAATCCTCAGCAAAAATCCATACAATGGAGGATGTCGGCAGCGGACCACATGCACCACAATGGCATCCTACACAAGATGTTATAATGTTTGGATACAAATATAAAAATACATAAATCACTGCGAAAGGTGCATCACAATGATATGCAACTGACATCACTGGCTAATCCCTCAAGCTGATGTTAAGAACTGAGACTTTAGTCAATGTATTCCAGTCAGGAACACATAGGAGCCCTTTTGCACCACCGTCAAGGTATCTCAGCGTGGCATGGGTTCCTACCACTAAACTACCTACGGAGTGTGAACACGGTGGTGTAAAAGGGCTCCGAGGCTCCGATGTGTTCCTGACTGGAATACATTGGCTAAAGTCTCAGTTCTTAACATCAGCTTGAGGGATTAGCCAGTGTTCTCAGTTGCTTATCATTGTGGTGCAAATAAAGGAAAAAAGTATTGACTCAGATTTACCACTTACATAAAGTACAATGTGTCACAAGAAAACAATCTCAGAATCAGTTAGATAAATAAAAGCATTCCAAAGTTATTACCACATAGTGACACATGCCAGATTTGCAAAATTAGGCCTGGGCAGGAAGGTGAAAACAGGCCTAGGGTAGAAGGGGTTAAAATAATGGGGCTCATTATTTATTGTCCTACTGCCCCCATTCTCCCTGCTGTGAACACCCAAATCTGTGCTGTAATGCACAGTCCAGACTGCTGTGCCATGGTTATGTAATGGAGAGGACTTGTGCGCATGCACAGCAGTCCTGACAATGTATTTCAGTGCAGCCTTAACCCCTTGTACCCCAGGCCAGTTTTCGCCCTCCTACCCAGGCTATTTTTTGCAAATCTGACATGTCATTTTATGTGGTAATAACGTTGGAACACTTTTACTTATCCAAGCCATTCTGAAATAGTTTTCTCGTGACACATTGTACTTCATGATAGTCATAAATTTGAGTCAATATATTTTATCTTTATTTATGAAAAGAATCAAAAATTTACCAAACATTTAAAATAATTAGCAATTTGCAAAATTTCAATTTCTTTGCTTTTAAAACAGAAAGTGATACCTCATCAAATATTTATTACTTAACATTCCCCATATGTCTACTTTATGTTGGCATCATTTTGTAAATGTCATATTTCTATTTTTAGGATGTTAGAAGGCTTAGAATTTTAGAAGCAATTCTTAAAGTTTTTAAGAAAATTTCCAAAACCCACTTTTTAAGGACCAGTTCAGGTGTGAAGTCCCTTTGTGGGGCTTACATAGTGGAAACCCCCTATAAATGACCCCATTGTAGAAACTACACCCCTCAAGTTACTCAAAACTGATTTTACAAACTTTTTTAACCCTTTAGTGTTCCACAAGAATTAAAGGAAAACGGAGATTACATTTCTATATTTCACTTTTTTGGCAGATTTTCCATATTAATCCATTTTTTTCTTTAACACATTGAGGGTTAACAGCCAAACAAAACTCAACATTTATTACCCTGATTTTGTGGTTTACAGAAACACCCCACATGTGGTCGTAAACTGATGTAAGGGCACACGGCAGGGCACAGAAGAAAAGGAGCGCCATATGGCTTTTGGAAGGCAGATTTTGCTCAACTGGTTTTTAAATGCTGTGTCCCATTTGAAGCCCCCCTGAGGCACCCTTACAGTAAAAACTCCCAAAAAGTGACCCCATTTTGGAAACTAGGGGATAAGGTGCCAGTTTTATTGGTACTATTTTGGCATACATATGATTTTTAATTGCTCTCTATTACGTTTTTTGTGAGGCAAGGTAACCGAACAATTGCTGTTTTGGCAACGTTTTTATTTTTTACAACATTCATCTGACTGGGTTAGATCATGTGCTATTTTTATAGAGCAGGTTGTTACGGACGCAATGATATCAAATATGTCTTTGTTTTACAAATTTTACATAAAGCATTTTTGAAAAAAAAATTATGTTTTTGTGTTTCCATTTTCTAAACGCCAATTTTTTTATTTTTCTGCCGATTGTCTTGTGCAGGGGCTGTTTTTTTGCAGGAAGAGTTGACATTTTTATTGGTACCATTTTTGGGTACATATGATTTTTTGATCATTCATTATTACACTTTATGGGGCAAGGTGACCAAAAAATTTGTTGTTTTGGCACAATTTTTATTTATTTATTTTTACAGCATTCACCTGAGGGATTAGTCATGTGACTTTTTCATAGAGCAGATCGTTACGGTCATGGCAATACCTAATATGTATACTTTTTCTTATTTATTTAAGTTTTACACAATAATATAATTTTTTAAAAAAAATTATGTTTTAGTGTCTCCATAGTCTGAGAGCCATAGCTTTTTTTTTATTTTTTGACCGATTGTCTTAGGTAGGGTCTCATTTTTTTGTGGGATGAGGTGACTGTTTGATTGGTACTATTTTGGGGGGCATGTGCATTTTTGATCGCTTGCTGTTAGGCTGGGTTCACACCTGAGCGTTTTACAGCGCGTTCCTACGCGCTGTAAAACGCACAACAAGGAGAAACCAATGCTTCCCTATGGGAATGGTTCTCACCTGGGCGTTTTACAGCGCGTACGATCGCGCTGTAAAACGCCCGACGCTCAAACAAGTACATGAGCGTTTTTTCGGGCGTTTGTCGCGCGTTCCCGTACATAGACTTTCGGGAACACGCAACAATGTGTGTTCACTTTGTCTCTGTATGCGCGCTTGTAAACGCCCGTACAATCGCGCATACAGAGCGCTCCTTTCAGAACGCTCCTTTCAGAACGCTCAGGTGTGAACTGAGCCTTACACTTTATGTGATGTTAGGTGACAAAAAATTGCTTTTTTGGCAGTTTTAATTTAATTTTTTTATGAAATTTTTTTTACGGTGTTCACCTGAGGGGTTAGTTCATGTGATATTTTTATAGAGCAGGTAGTTACGCACGTGGCAATACCTAATGTCTACTTTTTTTTATTTATTTCACTTTAACACAATAATAGTTTTGAAGCAAAAAAAAAACATATTTTAGTGTCTCCATTGTCTGAGAGTCATAGTTTTGTTTTTTTTGACCGATTGTCTTAGGTAGGGTCTCATTTTTTGCGGGATGAGGTGTCTGTTTGATTGGTACTATTTTGGGGGGCAGACGCCTTTTTGATCGCTTGGTGTTGCAATGTTTGTGATGTAAGGTGACAAAAAATGAGGGGTCAGGTCATGTGATATTTTTATAGAGCTGGTTGTTACGGACACGGCGATACCTAATATGTATACTTTTTTTTATTTATTTCACTTTAACACAATAATGCCTTTTTTTTTTTTTAAATGATGTTTTAATGTCTCCATGTTCTCAGGGCTATATTTTATTTTTATTTTTGAGCAATTTTATTATGTAGGGGCTTATTTTTTGCAGGATGAGGTGACGGTTTTATTGGTACCATTTTGTAGGATTGTATTCATGTATGAGAGAAAATCCGAATCGCACATCCTCATTCCTATACTTCTGATATGACAACTGTTTTCAAATTTCAGCATGATAAAACATGGCTATACAGCACTGTTATCAATCATTTGCTGTGCACTATTAGGAGGCATTAGTATACAGTTTGATCAAAGAGCATAGGCCCACTTACCGCGACAAGGTTGCCTCTTTTAAGTGGGGACCTACTCTAACTTTGGTGCGGCACCGTGTGGCGACCATCGCGCCTCCACACCGCTCCAGCAGGCAATGGGATCCAGCAGCCACACAGCGCCCTCACTGTGCGGCAAAGCCACCTTAGCCCTGGGTCCCATCACTCCACCAGCACAGCACAGAAGCAGCGACGGCCACCGTCCAGCACCGCATGTGAACTGGTGCAAAGAGCTCACCTGTTCAGCTGTGCGGCTGCTGGGTCCCATTGCCTGCTGGAGCGGTGTGGGGGGCGCGGAGGTCGCCGCACAGTGCAGCGCCAAAGTTAGAGTAGGTCCCCACTTGAAAGAGGCAACCTTGTCGTGGTAAGTGGGCCTATGCTCTTTGATCAAACTGTATACTAATGCCTCCTAGAAGTGCACAGCAATAGATTGATAATAGTGCTGTATAGCCACGTTGTATCATGCTGATATGTTAAACAGTTGTTATATCAAAAGCATAGTATTGAGGATGTGCAATTTAGATTCTCTCTCTCACATTGACCATTTTGTAGGACATGCACCTTTTTGATCACTTGAGCACTTTTTGTGATGTAAGGTGACAAAAATAGCTTTTTTTGACACCGTTAAAAAATTTTTTATGGTGTTTCTCGGACGCGGTGGATCATGTGATATATTTATAGAGCTGGTCGTTACGGACGCGGTGATAGCTAATATGTTTTTTTTTTCCTTTTTTATTTTTTTATTATAAGATCAGGGGAAAGTAATTTCTTTCTATTTTTACTTAAAATTTTTTTTTTTTATTAAAAACACTTTTTTTGCATTTTTTTTACTTTTTTTTTTGTCCCACTCTGGGACTTCAACTTTTGTATTGTAATGCATTGCCTGTTAGTGTATTACACTGAGTATTACACTAACTGGTTGCCTAGGAGACCCAGCCTGGGGTCTGATCTCCTCGGCCCCCATAGAAGGCAGGTCCCGATGCCGTGCAAGGCATTAGGGAGCCTGTGCCTGTGCATAGCATCATCCCGAAAAATGGAAACACTAAAAACATGATTTATTGTGTAAAACAGAAATACATTGAAAAAAAAAAATTGAAATATTAGCTATCATCACCTCTGTAATAACCTGCTCTATAAAAGTATCATATGATCTATCCCCTAAGGCCTAGTTCACACAAACGTTTTTTTTGCGAGTGTACGGGCCGTTTTTTGTGTTCCGTATACGGTCCGTATACGGAACCATTCATTTCAATGGTTCCGCAAAAAAAAAGGAATGTACTCCGTATGCATTCCGTTTCCGTATTTCCATTCCATTGAAAGATAGAACATGTCCTATTATTGCCCGCAAATCACGTTCCATGGCTCTATTCAAGTCAATGGGTCCGCAAAAAAAACGGAACACATACGGAAATGCATCCGTATGTCTTCCGTATCCGTTCCGTTTTTGCTGAACCATCTATTGAAAATGTAATGCCTAGCCCAATTTTTTCTATGTAATTACTGTATACTGTATATACCATACGGAAAAACGGAACGGAAAAACGGAACAGAAACTGAAACACAACGGAAACAAAAAACAGAACGGATCCGTGAAAAACGGACCGCAAAACCCTGAAAAAGCCATATGTTCGTGTGAACTAGGTCTAAGGTGAATGCTTTAAAAAAATCATATGTACCCAAAAACAAGCCCCTACACAAGACGATTAGCAGAAAAATAAAAGAAATGTAGCTTTCAGAAAATGAAGAGACAAAAACATGATTTTTGTTTTCAAAAATGCTTTATTATGTAAAACTGAAACAAAAAAAAAATTAAAAATACACATCACATCCATATCAACCTGTTCTATAAAAACAACACATGATCTAGCCTGTCAGGAGAACTCCGTAAAAAAACAAAAATAAAAACAGTGCCACAACAGCAATTTTCTGGTTACCTTGCCTCACAAAAAGTGTAATATTGAGCGATCAAAAATCATATGTACCCCTAAATAGTACCAATAAAATTGTCACCTTATCCCATAGTTTTTGGGAGTTTCTACTGCAGGGGTGCACCATCGATTAAAATGTGACATGGCAAATTAAAATTATCACAGGGAAATCTGTCCTCCAAAATCCATATGGCGCTCTTTCCGTTCTGTGTCCTGCTGTGTGCCCATATATGGGATGATTTAGTAAAATTGCTTTTGTTAGGCTGTTAACCCTTTCTGTGTTACAGGAAAAAATGGAAAATCTGCAAAAAAGTTAATTTTTTACATTAATTCTTATGGAACACCTAAAGGGTTAACAAAGTTAGCAAAATCAGTTTTAAGGGTAGTAGGTTCTAAAATGGAGTCATTTGTGGGTGATTTCTATTATGTAAGCCCCACAAAATTAACTGAATTAATACTTAAAAAAGTGGGTTTGGAAATATTCTTCAAAAAGTTCAAAATTGCTTTTAAAATTAAAAGCCTTCTAATTTCCTAAAACATAAAATGGCATCTACAAAATGATGCCAACATGAAGAAGAAATATGGGGAATGTTAATAACTATTTTATGAGGTATCACTATCCATCTTAGGCTTTGTTCACATCACCGTTCAGCCTTTCCATTCTCCTGCTCTGTTTATTAGCAGGAGAATGGAAAGGACGGATTTGGCACATAACTGAGCTGAACGGATCCTAAGGACCCCATAGACTATAATCGGGTCCGTTAGGTTTCCGCTCAGAAGAAGATTTTGGAGCGGAGACAAAAGTCGTGCATGCAGGACATTTGTCTCCACTTCAAAAATCTTCTGAGCAAAAACCTAACGGACCCCATTATAGTCTATGGGGTGCTTAGGTTCTGTTCCGCTCAGTTATTTGCCAAATCCGTCCTTTTCGTTTTCCTGCTCCTAAACGGAGCAGGAGAACGTAAAGGCTAAACCCTGATGTGAATAAAGCCTTAAAAGCAGAGAAATTCTAATTTTACATATGATACATTTAATGATACATAAAATGAAACATGCCAGATTTGCAAAATGTGGCCTGGTCCTTATGGTGAAAACTGGCTTGGTTTTGAAGGGGTTAATGAAATAGCTCTCTTTTTCTCTTTAATATAGGGATTGTCATCATCTGGGAATGCAAAATAACTTTGATTACAAGCGATTTCTTGAATTTGCCAGAGTCTGTGACACTCCTGATGGGAAGCACATTTGTATTAGAGACAAGGTAAGTCCTTTCCATTAGAAAAATATCAACATAGAGAGCAGCACATGTTACTGCACATCGCCAGTGTTCTGCCAAACCTCTATACCTTGCCAAAAGTCTATACCGGAAGTGACGCGGCCGCACCGGAAGTGACGAGATCGCCAAGGAATCAGCTGGAGGAGGGTGTGCACACCGCGCGTGTGCACTTAGGGGTACAGAGATTTTGCAACGCAAAATGTTTCATCAGATCTCCCTACCCCTGAGTGCGCAGGCGCCCACAAATCATCAGTTGCAGTTCAGGTCTACTATGTGGTGAGCTCGGTATCCAGCACTCAGCTCTGCGGTAAAGATGAACTGCAACTGATGATTTGTGGGCGCCTGCGCACTCAGGGGTAGGGAGATCTGATGAAACATTTTGCGCTGCAAAATCTCTATACCCCTAAGTGCGCACGCGCGGTGTACGAAGTACTTCTATCGTGGCGCTGCAATAATTCTTTGCTAAGCCGGTGGATATGCGCTTGCGCAGCGCCGCGCACACCCTCCTCCAGCTGATTCCTTGGCGATCTCGTCACTTCTGGCGCAGCCGCGTCACTTCCGGTATAGACTTTTGGCAAGGTATAGAGATTTGGCAGAACACCGGCACTTGCCTATTGCGGACAAGAATAGGACATGTTCTATTTTTCTCGGGATCGGAATTGCGGACCTGGAAGTGCGGGTCCGCACATTGTGCGGCCCCATAGAAATGAATGGGTCTATAATTCCGTTCCGCATAATGAGGAACAGAATTGCGGACGTGTGAATGGACCCTAAGGGTATTCACAAAGCAGAGATGGCATATGTACAGGAGAGGTGTCTGTACAGGCATCCCAGAAGTCAGACCCTAGCGAACCAATATTTATTGCCTATCCAGTAGATAGGAGATAAATGCTGTCCATGGCATAACCCCTATAACCATGCCACTCAATTTACCATATCTTTTTAATAAAGGCAATTTTTTTTTTACTTTCTATTTTTAAAAGTTATAGGGCTTATAATTGAACCTGTCAGGTGATTCCTGCCGCCCTATCTGAGAGCAGAATATAAAGCTGAGCTCCTTGATGTATAGGTTTATATGGTTTGGAGATGGATTTATGAGTAAAAAGCAGAATGTGCTGACCGGACACAGCAGATGCAGGGCCATACAAACGCAGATCCGAGATCTAACACGTTGAGTGGTGCTTGTTTAAAGGGCATTTACGTGGGCAGATGCAACTGCAAGGGAAATACCCAGTTTGTGATCGTATGGGTCATTCACATCAGTGCTATTATTTTCTGTTCTTCTGTTCTGTTATGGAAACAGAAGAATGGAAGTAATGGAAGTGTCAGATTTGGCACAGAACTGACACGAACGGAACCTAACAGATCCCATTGGTTCAGTTTATGTTCTAAAGAACATTTTTTAGGATCCATTCACACGTCCGTAGTGTATTGCGGATCCGCAATACACCCCGACCGGCACCCCCATAGAACTGCCTATTCTTGTCCGCAATTGCGGACAAGAATAGAACATGTTCTATTTTGTTCGGGAGCCGCGGACCGGAAGATCGGGGCCGCGCTTCGGAAATGCGGATGCGGACAGCACACTGTGTGTTCTCCGCATTTCTCTTCCAGCCCCATAGAAAATGAATGGGTCCGGATTCGTTCTGCAACGTTGCGGAACGGATCCGCACCCATTCTACGGACATGTGAATGGACCCTTAAGGTGAGAAAAAATCCTGCACGCAGGACTTTTCTCACCAATATTTTTGACAATTTCTGTGATGGAGGTTCCAACGCAGATGTGAACATACCTTTAGGGCCCATTCACACGTCCACACTTTGGGTCCGGATCTGTTCCGCAATTATGCGGAATGGGGACGGAAAACATGCGGACAGCACACAGTGTGCTGTCCAGATCCGCATCCCAAACTTCCGGTCCCCGGGTCCGCAAAAAAATAGAACATGTCCTATTCTTGTCTGCAGCTACGGACAAGAATAGGCATTTCTATTGGGTGCCGGCCCGGTGTTTTGCGGATCCACAATTTGCGGATCCGCAAAACACTGCGGATGTGTGAATGGACCCTTAAGCTGCAGCCTGGAAACACGACAGGACTGAGAAGACTTTTGGTTGCATCTTTTCACTTTTGCAGAGCCTCTTATACCAAGGCAGTTGAAACATCTTAAAGGGAGCCTGTCACCTGCACTATGCTGCCCCATCCTGTCCTTTCTGAGCTTGCAAATGGTACTTTTAGGCCCCTTGCAGACGAGCATGTCCAGATTAGGTCCGGATGCGTTGCGAATGCGTTCAGTGAAAATGCGCGATTTCGCAGGCAAAGTCATTCAGTTTTGCCTGCGATCACGTTCAGTTGTTCAGTTTTTATCAAGCGGGTGCAATGTGATTTAATGTGTTTTGCACGTGCGTGATAAAAAAAACTGAAGGCATACAAACAACATCTCTTAGCAACTATCCAGGAAAAACGTATCGCATCCGCACTTGCTTGCGGATGTGATTTTCACGCAGCCCCATTCACATCTATGGGGCCAGCGTTGTGTGAAGATTGCAGAATATAGAACATTCTGTGATTTTCAAGCAACGCACAAGTGATGTGTGAAAACCAACGCACATGTACACAGCCCCATTGAAATGAATGGGTCCGGATTCCATGCGGGCGCAATGCATTCGCATCACGCATTGCACCCGCACGGAATACTCGCTCATGTGAAAGGAGCCTTAGAGTGCTGACATGCCAAACCCCCTTCCCAAGCTCTGCCAGGGAGATAAGTCCCATAAGGCCTCTTTCAGACGGGCGTTGCGGGAAAATGTGCGGGTGCGTTGCGGGAACACCCGCGATTTTTCCGCGCGAGTGCAAAACATTGGAATGCGTTTTGCACTCGCGTGAGAAAAATCACGCATGTTTGGTACCCAAACCCGAACTTCTTCACAGAAGTTCGGGCTTGGGATCGGTGTTCTGTAGATTGTATTATTTTCCCTTATAACATGGTCATAAGGGAAAATAATAGCATTCTGAATACAGAATGCAAAGTAAAATAGCGCTGGAGGGGTTAAAAAAATAATAATTTAACTCACCTTAGTCCACTTGATAGCGCAGCCCGGCATCTCCTTCTGTATTCTTTCTTCAGGACCTGGGTAAAGGACCTGTGGTGACGTCACTCCGGTCATCACATGATCCATCACATGATCTTTTACCATGGTGATGGATCATGTGATGACCGGAGTGACGTCACCAAAGGTCCTTGACCTGTAATTAATGCTCACCACAGGTCCTGTTCAGCAAAGGAGACAGAAGGAGATGCCGGGCCACGATCAAGTGGACTAAGGTGAGTTACATTTTTTTTTGTTTTTTTTTAACCCCTCCAGCGCTGTTTTACTATGCATTCTGTATTCAGAATGCTATTATTTTCTCTTATAACCATGTTATAAGGGAAAATAATAATGATCGGGTCTCCATCCCGATCGTCTCCTAGCAACCGTGCGTGAAGCATTGCTTGCGGATGCTTGCGATTTTCACGCAGCCCCATTCACTTCTATGGGGCCGGCGTTGCTTTAAAAATGCAGAATATAGAGCATATAGAGCATGCTGCGATTTTCACGCAACGCACAAGTGATGCGTGAAAATCACCGCTCATCTGAACAGCCCCATAGAAATGAATGGGTCGGTATTCAGTGCGGGTGCAATGCGTTCACCTCACGCATCGCATCTGCGCGGAATACTTGCCCGTGTGAAAGGGGCCTAAGACTTGCTGGCACCACCCTACCACGCCTCCTGTCAATGCCTAGCAGGTTTCTTTCCTATGCACAATAGGAAATAAACCTGCCAGTCGTCATCATCAGGAGGCAGGGGAGAGATTCTCAGTGTTGGCGTGTGCTGCGGGATTCAGGACTGACTGGCTATGAGCTGAGCGCTGCGATTGGCCAGTGCTACGTCTGTATAGTCAGTTTAGATACTTTCTTCTGGTGAAAGGTCCTCTTTAAAGGGGTTATCCAAGTTTGAATAACCCCCTTTAGGATGCCCAGCCCCGCGACCCTGCACATACTTACCTGGTCCCTGACGCCAGTTTCTTCCAGTATCGCTCCACTGTCAAAAGTCAACATCTGTCAGGGATGGGGCTGCAGCCAATAGCAAGCCGTCATAGTGACTTGCCTCCTTGCATCACATGACGCAAGTGGGCTGGTCACAGGTGCAGCATGTTATTGGCTGCACATAGCCCCCTCTCATTGACAGATGTTGATTTCTGCCAGCAGGGAAGATGTAGCCACGTCCGTGGAGTGATTCTGGAGGAATCCAGCGTCGGGGACCAGGTAAGTATGTGAAGGGTCACGGGGCCAAGCATCCTAGAGGGGGTTAGTCAAACTTGGATAACTCCTTTCAAGAATAACAATAAAAATGATGGCGCTACTTCAGATTGTATTTGGTCGTAATCTGTGCCCTCTCTGTGCTAAATAGTCTGACTAGGACAGGGGTAGGCAACCTCCGGCACGCCAGCTGTTGTGAAACCACAACTCCCAGCATGCATACTTGCTCTGCTCTTCTCAGAATTCGTAGGCCTCTTGCACACGAACGTGCCGTGTTTTGAGGTCCTCAAATTGCGGATACGCGAAATACAGATGCCGCCCGTGTGCCTTCCGCAATTTGCGGAACGGACGGCCCATTATAGAAATGCCTATTCTTGTCTGCAAAACGGACAAGAATAGGACATGATCTATCATTTTTGCGGGGCCACGGAACGGAGCAACAGATGCGGACAGCGCACGGAGTTATATGTTACTTTTGGGGAAATTATATTGTGTAACCCAATACATACTATACAGATAATTAAACTGTCTGTCTCCACCATTATTTAGGAAGTCTGGAATATGTATGATCTTTTCTACACTCGGTACAGTCTGCACCAAAGGGCATACCAGCATAAAGTTGTTAAGGGCATTGAAATAATGTAAGTCTCTTTATACGAACTTGGGAATTGCTGCTTTTACATTTATGATTTTTTTTCCTGCTCCAGTTATAGGAGCAGAAAAACATAATTAATATAAGTCCTGGAAGTAACATATGACTGATAGTTACGACTATAATCAGGTCTGTCGAGTTTCCATTAGGGATTCCTTTATTTTACCAGACAAACAAGTCCTGAATGCAGAACTTTACTCTTATACAGTTCAGGGCCTGTGATGACATCAGAGGTCCTTAAGCTTTCATAGGCCTCATGCACACGACAGTATTTTTTCACGGTCCGCAAAACGGGGTTCCGTTTTTTCCGTGATCCGTGACCGTTTTTTCGTCCGTGGGTCTTCCTTGATTTTTGGAGGATCCACGGATATGAAAAAAAAAGTCGTTTTGTTGTCCGCCTGGCCGTGCGGAGCCAAACGGATCCGTCCTAAATTACAATGCAAGTCAATGGGGACGGATCCGTTTGACGTTGACACAATATGGTGCAATTTCAAACGGATCCGTCCCCCATTGACTTTCAATGTAAAGTCAGGAGTTAATATACCATAGGATCAGAGTTTTCTCCAATCCGATGGTATATTTTAACTTGAAGCGTCCCCATCACCATGGGAACGCCTCTATGTTAGAATATACCATCGGATTTGAGTTAGATCGTAAAACTCAGATCCGACAGTATATTCTAACACAGAGGTGTTCCCATGGTGATGGGGACGCTTCAAGTTAGAATATACTAAGAACTGTGTACATGACTGCCCCCTGCTGCCTGGCAGCACCAGTCTCTCACAGGGGGCTGTGATCCGCACAATTAACCCCTCAGGTGCTGCACCTGAAGGGGTTAATTGTGCATATCATAGCCCCCTATAAGAGATCAGGGGCCGACAGGCAGCAGGGGGCAGACCCCCCTCCCTCCCCAGTTTTAATTTCATTGGTGGCCAGTGCGGCCCCCCCATCCCTCCCTTTATTGTATTATTTTCACTGGTGGCACAGTGTGCGGCCCCCCCCCCCCCCCCCTCTATTGTATTATTTTCATTGGTGGCACAGTGTGCGGCCCCCCCCGCCCCCCCTCCCTCTATTGTATTATTTTCATTGGTGGCACAGTGTGCGCCCCCCCCTCCCTCTATTGTATTATTTTCATTGGTGGCACAGTGTGCGGCCCCCCCGCCCCCCCTCCCTCTATTGTATTATTTTCATTGGTGGCACAGTGTGCGCCCCCCCCCCCCCCTATTGTATTATTTTCATTGGTGGCACAGTGTGCGGCCCCCCCGCCCCCCCTCCCTCTATTGTATTATTTTCATTGGTGGCACAGTGTGCGCCCCCCGTCCCTCTATTGTATTATTTTCATTGGTGGCACAGTGTGCGGCCCCCCCGCCCCCCCTCCCTCTATTGTATTATTTTCATTGGTGGCACAGTGTGCGGCCCCCCCCCCCGCCCCCTCCTCTATTGTATTATTTTCATTGGTGGCACAGTGTGCGGCCCCCCCTCCCTCCCTCTATTGTATTATCATTGGTGGCCAGTGTGCGCCCCCCCAGCCCCCCTCTATTGTATTAATATCATTGGTGGCCAGTGTGTGGCCTCCCCTCTCCCCCGTCCCCCCCCCCCGATCATTGGTGGCAGCGGAGAGTTAGAAGCATCATACTTACCTGCGAGCTGCGATATCTAAGACCAGCCAGGAGCTCCTCCTACTGGTAAGTGACAGGTCTGTGCGGCGCATTGCTTAATGATCTGTCACTTACCAGTAGGAGGAGCTCCCGGCCGGTCACAGACAGCGCAGCTTGCAGGTAAGTATGATGCTTCTAACTCTCCGCTGCCACCAATGATCGGGGGGGGGGGGGGGGCGGGGGAGGCCGCACACTGTGCCACCAATGAAAATAATACAATAGAGAGAGGGGGGCGGGGGGGGGCCGCACACTGTGCCACCAATTAAAATAATACAATAGAGGGGGGGGCGGGGGGGCCGCACACTGTGCCACCAATGAAAATAATACAATAGAGGGGGGGGGCCGCACTGGCCACCAATGAAATTAAAACTGGGGAGGGAGGGGGGTCTGCCCCCTGCTGCCTGGCAGCCACTGATAGGGTGCTATGATATGCACAATTAACCCCTTCAGGTGCAGCACCTGAGGGGTTAACTGTGCGGATCACAGCCCCCTGTGAGAGACGGGTGCTGCCAGGCAGCAGGGGGCAGTCATGTACACAGTTCGTAGTATATTCTAACTAGAAGCGTCCCCATCACTATGGGAACGCCTCTGTGTTAGAATATACTGTCGGATTAGAGTTTTCACGAATTCGGATCCGTCTGTAAGAAAGTAACCTACGGCCACGGATCAAGGACGCGGATGCCAATCTTGTGTGCATCCGTGTTCTTTCACGGACCCATTGACTTGAATGGGTCCGTGAACCGTTGTCCGTCAAAAAAATAGGACAGGAAACACGGATCACGGATGCGGCTGCAAAACGGTGCATTTTCCGATTTTTCCACGGATCCATTGAAAATGGCACAATGGCCACGGATGCACACAACGGTCGTGTGCATGAGGCCTAAGGCTTTAAACTGCACTAATGATGCAGGGTACGCATCATCAATGCAGTTAATAAAAAGTCACATCAGGCTGCTGAGCGCTGGAACCTAAAGAGAGAAGACGTATAATAGAAATACTTGTACCTCTGTCACTCTTTTGACCCACTCCAGGTTATGGTTTACAAATTCTGATGTGTTAACATAGTGGTTTCCTACAATAAGTTTAGCAATACGTTTTCCAACACATTTTAGGCCTCCTGCACACGACAGTATTTTTTCACGGTCCACAAAACGGGGTCCCGTTGGTCCGTGATCCGTGACCGTTTTTTCGTCCGTGGGTCTTCCTTGATTTTTGGAGGATCCACGGACATGAAAAATGAAAAAAAAATCAAAGTCAAGTTTGCCATTGAAATGATAGGAAAAAACGGACACGGATCACGGACACGGATCACAATCTTGTGTGCATCCGTGATTTTTCACAGACCCATTGACTTGAATAGGTCCGCGAACCGTTGACCGTAAATAAAATAGGACAGGTCATATTTTTTTCACGGCCAGGAAACACGGATCACGGATGCGGCTGCCAAACGGTGCATTTTCAGATTTTTTCACGGACCCATTGAAAGTCAATGGGTCCGTGAAAAAAAACGGAAAATGGAACCACGGACGCGGATGCACACAACGGTCGTGTGCAGGAGGCCTTACCTGGGCAATAATTACTGATTGTGGTGACGCCTAGCAGGATTCTAAAAAAGCCATTGCCAAAAATAATTAAAATGGTGTAGGGAAGTGTTTCCCAAACTCTAAGGCCTCTTTCACACGGGCGTTGCGGGAAAAGGTACGGGTGCGTTGCAGGAACATGCTTCACAGAAGTTCGGGTTTGGGTTAGGTGCTGGGTAGATTGTATTATTTTCCCTTATGACATGGTTATAAGGGAAAATAATAGCATTCTGAATACAGAATGCATAGTACAATAGCGCTAGAGGGGTTAAAAAAAAAAAAATTTAAAATTAAACTCACCTTAATCCACTTGCTCGCGCAGCCCGGCTTCTCTTCTGTCTTCTTTTTTGCTGTGTGCAGGAAAAGGACCTGTGGTGACGTCACTCCGGTCACCACAGGTCCTTTTCCTGCACACAGCAAAAAAGAAGACAGAAGAGAAGCCGGGCTGCGCGATCAAGTGGATTAAGGTGAGTTTAATAATTTTTGATTTTTTTTTAACCCCTCCAGCGCTATTGTACTGTTATAAGGGAAAATAATAATGATCGGGTCTCCACCCCGATCGTCTCCTAGCAACCGTGCGTGAAAATCGCACCGCATCCGCACTTGCTTGCGGATGCTTGCGATTTTCACGAAACTCTATTCATTTCTATGGGGCCTGCGTTACGTGAAAAACGCACAAAGAGGAGCATGCTGCGATTTTCACGCAACGCACAAGTGATGCGTGAAAATCACCGCTCATGTGAACAGCCCCATAGAAATGAATGGGTCAGGATTCAGTGCGGGTGCAATGCGTTCAACTCACGCATCGCATCCGCGCGGAATACTCGCCCGTGTGAAAGGGGCCTAAGGCGTCAGCCAGTTTTTGGTTAGGTTTGGATGCAGTTTTGATAGAAGTGAACATATTCTGAGAACTCCTGTGGAATAGACCTTTTTCTGGCTGCAACAATTTCTTATTTTACTGTTTTAATTTAGGCACTTGCTTTGACGGCTGGGGAGGCACAGATGTCACCATGTTCTGGTAGTTGAAACCTCCATAGAAAAAGGTTTAGAAGCCCTGTTTTTGGGTACTTAACCCCTTAAGGACTTAGGGCGTACCGGTATTGCCCTATTTCCCGAGATTGCGATCCCCCGCCCGCCTCCTCTTGAAAATTCGTTGGTGGCTAGTGGGTATACCAGGGTGTCAGCACATTGCTGACACTCTGGTATAAACGGCTGACATCTGTGCAGATGTCAGCCATTTAACCCTTTCCATACCACGGTCCGTAGGGACCGCTGTATGGAAAAGGTTAACTGTCAGGGTCAGGGAGCTCCCTCCCTCTCCCATCGGGGGGCTGCTGTGCCTTTGCAGCCCCCCGATGGAGAGGGAGAGAGCCCCCAGACAGCCCCCCTCCTTACCCTTCCCCTTCTGCGAAGTTGTGGCCACAACTGAGCAGACAGGGAAGGTTCCCATGGCAACAGGACGCCTCCTCAGGCATCCTGCTGTCCATGGTGCTGAACAGATCTGTGCTAAAGGCATAGATTCAAACAAAGTGTAAGTAAAATACAGTACAAAACACTATATAGCGTACTGTACTGTATTATGCAGACATCAGACCCACTGGATCTTCAAGAACCAAGTGGGTCTGGGTAAAAAAAAAAGTAAACAAAAGTGAAAAAAAAGTAAAAATAAAAAAACACATTTATCACTGATTAAAAATGAAAAAAATCAAAGTCCCTACACATGTTTGGTATCGCCGCGTCCGTAACGACCTAATCTATAAAACAGTCATGTTACTTTCCATGCACGGTGAACGCCATAAAAATAAAAAAATAAAAACTATTAGGAAATTGAAATTTTGCCCACCTTACTTCCCAAAAAAGGTAATAAAAGTGATCAAAAAAGTCGCATGTACGCCAAAATAGTACCAATCAAACCGTCATCTCATCCCGCAAAAATCATACCCTACCCAAGATAATCGCCCAAAAACTGAAAAAATTATGGCTCTTAGACTATGGAAACACTAAAACATGATTTTTTTTGTTTCAAAAATGAAATCATTGTGTAAAACTTAAATAAATTTAAAAAAGTATACATATTAGCTATCGCCGCGTCCGTATCGACCGGCTCTAAAAATATATCACATGACTTAACCCCTCAGGTGACCACCGTAAAAAAATTAAAATAAAAGCTGTGTAAAAAAAGCCTTTTTTTTCATCTTATGTCACAAAAAGTGTAATAGCAAGTGATCAAAAAGTCATATGCACCCCAAAATAGTGCCAATAAAACAGTCATCTCATACCGCAAAAAATGAAACCCTACTCAAGATAATCTCCCAAAAACTGAAAAAACTATGCCTCTTAGACTATGGAGACACAAACATTTTTTTTGTTTTAAAAAATGAAATCATTGTGTAAAACTTACATAAATAAAAAAAATTGCATACATATTAGGTATTGCCGCGTCTGTGACAACCTGCTCTATAAAATTACCACATGATCTAACCTGTCAGATGAATGTTGTAAATAACAAAAAAATAAAACGTGCCAAAAAAGCTATTTCTTGTTACCTTGCCGCACAAAAAAGTGTAATATAGAGCAACCAAAAATCATATGTACCCTAAACTAGTACCAACAAAACTGCCACCCTATCCCGTAGTTTCTAAAATGGGGTAACTTTTTTGGAGTTTCTACTCTAGGGGTGCATCAGGGGGGCTTCAAATGGGACATGGTGTAAAAAAAAAAACAGTCCAGCAAAATCTGCCTTCCAAAAACCGTATGGCATTCCTTTCCTTCTGCGCCCTGCCGTGTGCCCGTGCAGCAGTTTACGACCACATATGGGGTGTTTCTGTAAACTACAGAATCAGGGCCATAAATAATGAGTTTTGTTTGGCTGTTAACCCTTGCTTTGTAACTGGAAAAAAAATATTAAAATGGAAAATCTGTCAAAAAAGTGAAATTTTGAAATTGTATCTCTATTTTCTATTAAATCTTGTGCAACACCTAAAGGGTTAACAAAGTTTGTAAAATCAGTTTTGAATACCTTGAGGGGTGTAGTTTCTTAGATGGGGTCACTACTAGAGTTTCTACTCTAGGGGTGCATCAGGGGGGCTTCAAATGGGACATGGTGTCAAAAAACTAAAATCTGGCTTCCAAAAACCATACGGCGCACCTTTCCCTCTACGCCCTACTGTGTGCCCGTACAGTAGTTTACGGCCACATATGGGGTGTTTATGTAAACGTCAGAGTCAGGGCAATAAAGATACAGTCTTGTTTGGCTGTTAACCCTTGCTTTGTTAGTGGAAAAAAATGGGTTAAAATGGAAAATTAGGCAAAAAAATGAAATTCTCAAATTTCATCCCCATTTACCAATAACTCTTGTGCAACACCTAAAGGGTTAACAAAGTTTTTAAAATCAGTTTTGAATACCTTGTGGGGTGTAGTTTATAGAATGGGGTCATTTTTGGGTGGTTTTCTATTATGTAAGCCTCGCAAAGTGACTTCAGACCCATAGTGGTCCCTAAAAATTGGGTTTTTGTAAATTTCTGAAAAATTTCAAGATTTGCTTCTAAACTTCTAAGCCTTGTAACATCCCCAAAAAATAAAATATCATTCCCAAAATAATTCAAGCATGAAGTAGACATATGGGGAATGTAAAGTCATCTAAATTTTTGGGGGTATTACTATGTATTACAGAAGTAGAGAAACTGAAACTTTGAAATTTGCAAATTTTTCCAAATTTTTGGTAAATTAGGTATTTTTTTATGCAAAAAAAAATAAATATTTTTTTACTTCATTTTACCAGTGTCATGAAGTACAATATGTGATGAAAAAACATTCTCAGAATGGCCTGGATAAGTCAAAGTGTTTTAAAGTTATCAACACTTAGTGACACTGGTCAGATTTGCAAAAAATGGCCAAGTCCTTAAGGTGAAATAGGGCTGAGTCCTTAAGGGGTTAAAGGACATCTGCCAGCAGAATTGGATGACCTGTTGCATGTGCGCTTGGTCCCATGGCGATCTAGGAAAGTTTAAGGCTTAGTGCTAAGAACCCTGGTTGTCTACAACAATACCTATACTAAAGCTGCAGACAGGGCCTGCGTTAGATGGGGATGGGCAAACTGGGCCCAGCTCCTCTAAGGGGCCTCCTGCTTCAGTTCAGCAGAAAGGCAGGTCGGGACTCCTGTGCTCTGGCTCCATAAAGGCAAAAGCCCTAACCACTGAGCTACTAAGCTTAATGTTGAACTGCTACAGAGAAAACCTCATAGGGTTTCTGTCACCAGAATTAACCCTCTTAAACTGTCTGACATTAGCGATGTGCTAATGTCAGCAGAATCCAACTCTGCTATTTTTATGTTTATTGGTGCCCCCCTTACGGCACAATTCTTACTTTTGTAATATGTACGGACGGCAGGGCGTGGAATGAGGTGGGAGAACAGAGCCTCTAGGAGCAGGAGCAACGTCCCCCCTGCTCCTAGAGGATAATTTGTATATTACAAAAGTAAGAATTATGCCGTAAGGGGGGCATCAATAAACATAAAAATAGCAGGGTTGGATTCTGCTGACATTAGCACATCGCTAATGTCAGACAGTTTAAGAGGGTTAATTCTGGTGACAGAAACCCTTTAATGTAGAAGTTGTGTGTTAGAATCCCGGCAGCAATGTTTCAAAAATAGAGGCTAAATAAAACTTTAAGACACAGGCCACCCCCAACAGTCGAAAGTTTTATTTTATTGAAAAAAGGCACAAAACGTAAAATATGATCAAATAACACCTATGTTAAGCCAGGTAAACCTTTTTAACATGTGCAAATTTGGCCAGTATATTTTGTTGTGAAAGGTGGCAACCCTAACAGCACTCCCGCTCAGGACCTCTATAAGTCCGCTCACTGCTGCAAGCCCTGCCTCAGTCAATGCTCAAAACATCAGGATGAAAGCGTCAGGACGTTCTGTGAGGAGCGCGAACCTGGTGCCACCTCCTCATTCTTCTTCTCGCACTGCTGCGCTAGGGTAGAAGCTAGAATGGATTAGTTAGAAGGAGGTTTTTTTTTTGTTACGTTACTGGGCACATGCTGTTTAACGATTTTGTTTTTTCGCTCGCAGCCTTCCCAGAGCCATAATGGGGAAAAAAATTCAGAATGGGGTGGAATTAGGAAAAAACGCAATTCCACCACAGTTTGATGTTTTGTTTTTTTTTCTTTGGGGGGGGGGGGGGCGTTTCCTATGCGGGAACTGACTTGTGCTCTTCACAGGTCAGTACAAATCCGGCTATACCACATATGTATAGTTTTTCTAGTGAAAAAATAAAACTTTGAAAAGACAAGAAAAAAATAATTTTCCATCACTATATTCTGACCCTCATAACTTTTTTATAGTTATGTCTACAGAGATGTGTGGGGGGCTCATTATTTGAGGGATGATCTGTAGTGTTTGATAATACCATTTAGGAGTGTGTATGACTTTTTATTCAATTTTCTTGGGTGATTTGAATTTTTTTTTTCAAAACTTTTTGTTAGATCCCAAATGGACCACAATTTTCAATCATTAGATAATAATAATAAGAATAATTTGTCCATTAATCTGTATAGCAATCACTAGATGACAGTTCAGTGCTGCCACATAGTGGCCTGAACTGGAATATACTAATAATGAGCCTGGAAGCCTAGAACAGACTGTGGCTCATTATTAGAACAGGGTGCTTACCCCCAACATCTCCACTGGGGAAAGTTTTTAAAGGGAGTCTGTCATCAACATTTCACCTTTGTAACCCTTCCCATAGGTTTCTAGCATCCTTACAGTTAATAAAAACTTTACCTTTAGCATCAATCCTGGACTTATAAAACCAGCAATAAGCATCTTTGTAGCATATGCAAATGAGGGCTCGCAAGTGCCCAGGGGCGGAGTTAACCTCGTGGGTGCCCTGCTAGCTCAGACTTTTCTTCGCTTCCCCCCGCCCCTTCCTTACCTCCGCCCGCCCATCCTTTCCCTCTGACCGCCTGCGCACTCAGTCCGTTGTCCGGCGCATGCGCACTGCGATGCCCATTCCTTGTACGGCATCACAGTAATTAAGGTGGTCAGGCGGAAAGGATGGGCGGGTGGTCAGAGGGAAAGGATGGGCGGGCGGGGGGAAGCGGAAAAAAAAGTCTGAGCTAGCAGGGCACCGCTTTGGAGCGGGCACCATCTTTAAAGACCAGACATGCACCATATATTTACGCAGGATATCGGGAAGGGGTTAATGGTCACATAACCAAATGTGTATAGGACAGCGCTTTCTTTCTGCACAGACATTGGAGCTCGTGCAGGTATTTTGGGAGAGAGAGGTTAGTGTATGCCTGCAAGCGGCGGAGTGAGGGAGGTCCTAGTGGTGTGCAGTGCAGTCCAGGGGTACATGCTGTATGATGACCCGCTCTATTGCTGTAGCTTTTTGCGAGGGAGGAGAAATCATCACTGTGAGGGGACATGTGGCGTATTCTGGAGCCAGGAGGGTGCAGATCTGTGTGAGGAGCATTATGGGGTGTAAATCTGTGAGGGAGGACTGGAATCGACAGAATGTGACATTATTAGTACATTGTTACAAGGTCTTCTACCTTCACCTTGCTCCTCTGTTCCAAGATATGGCTGCAGACTGTTTAGGAGCAATGCTATAGAACATCCTGTAACCAAAAAGGACTCCTTCCCCTCTTGGACCAAATACAGACACACAGGCAACTCCTTGTATAAATCATTTTAAAAGGGTTGTCCAACCAGTTTAATTTTCTTAAAAAATGCTTTAAAATAATAAAAGTAGTAATACTCCCTTCATAATAAGCACTCCCAAAAAATTCTCCTGGTCACTGTCGACACATGAGTGTGACTGGGTCTAAATGGATGTAAAAGTATTACACGTGTGTTTTAGTAGAATTGTAGTCAACAAGAATACAGTTTTTATGCATCACCTCTTCTCCAAGCCTTTCTTTTAATGGTCCAGGATTGCCGAAGCTTTCTTGAAAGCCGATCCACATATAAAGATTAAAGGATCAGATGGGAAGTACTATACAATCTCTGGCTCAGTGGATGACATGGTTGCCTATACTAAACTCACAGGTGAGTTTTTATGTGAAAATAGGTCATATTTATTTTTATTTTAATTTTATTAAGCAATAGTAATTCCATACAAAATAATACATCAAGATTATAGTTTCTATACCCTTAACCCCCCCAATTCCCTCCCAAAGTCCCACCCCTGTTGCGCTGCGTCTCCCATCCCCGCAACAGAAAAAGGATGAAACGGAAATAGTGAGAAAATTGAAGTAGGAAAAATTTAAAATTCCATTCTCCCCATATCTTAAACCATTTATCCTCAGAATTTCTTTGTTCGTATAAGATATATTCATAGCTTTTCATCTTTTCAGCCTGTGCAATCAGAAGCCTTGCCAAGAATATTGTTTTAACCAAAAGAATCCGTTTATACTTATGGCACCCTACCTTGGAGAGATCACTCAAAATCCAAAAATCTACCGTAAATGGAATCATAACTTTAAATTTTGGGATAATATAGCTATGTATTGCCCCCCAATATTCTTTTAATTCTATAAAAGTCCAGAACATATGTAAATGATCGGCCTCAGGTAAATCGCATCGTGGACATTTAGAAGTGTTTCTAAGCCTTAATGTACACTTGGTGGGTTCACATTTTGCCCTGAGGGCTGGTCAAAGCCTGGACATGTGGTAGTGTTTACATTGATCCCATTTAAATGAACATCTGTCTGCATAAATTCAGTTAAAATGCTGCAGAAAATAGCAAATATGCACATAAAAATTGTGCCAAACCACCCTTAGGGCAGTTTCACACGAGTGTGTGCAGTGTGGAAATCATGCTCCGTGTGTGAATGTGATTCTCCGTTTTGGACTTCTCTTTTCGCAGGAGTGCACGGCAGGGTTATCTCACTGTTTTTAACTGATGACCTGTCCTCTGGAAAGGTCATCAGCATTTAATTAGTGGGTGCTACTGTGGCCTAGGCTAAGCAGAGAGAAGGTTGAGGTGCTCACAGTAGCGCTGGGCATTATCAAACAGCTGATCATTGGGAGTTCCAGTGTCAGACCCCCACTGATCAGATGCTGACGAACTATCCAGAAGATAGGTCATCAGTTACAAATAGTAGGATAACACCTTTAAATTTACAAACTGATACCAAAATAAATTAATATTGATTCCCTTATTTGTTTTGGTCATTTGATATACCATGTATAGTCTTGTACAGTGTTTTTTTGTGAATATATATATTTGGCACATAATGTCTCCCTAGGGCCATGCAGTGAAAGGAGGGGGCACTTTTTCTTCCCTTGGGGCACACCCCAATTCTGGGGCACCTGCGAAAGGATAACTGGGGTTCCCTTGATGTTAGGTGTCTGGATGGGTGCAAGGCATGGCGTGTAGGATGAAGAAAGTGGCCAGCATATGGTGTCGGAGTCAGAACACCAGGCCAGTGGTAGAAGAATAAATGTCTGTCTTTACTCAATGGGATTTTAGTACAATTATAGCAAAACACTGTTCCAACTATACACAGTGCAATTTTCTTCCAGATAACAGTGTATAGATTTAGGCAAAGATGGGAGTTATAGCCCTCTTGGTACACTGTCTTGGTAAAGTCTCTCTTAGAATCTATGGCTAGCAACAGTACCTTGGAAATAATGGCTGCAGTGTCCACCGCAGGATACAGGGTTTTGAAGGCAAGGCTGGCCAGAACGTGTCCAGGTGTAAAAGGGTAATGCCGAAAAACCCACAAAGGGGACACACAGTACATATAATAGCTTTATTAAAATTACAACAATTAATACATTCATTGAAATTATAGCAGCAATGCAAGTAAGCGCTGCGACAAGCAGCTCACCTGCTGTACCAAGAGACACATATCCCCACATCCTAAAAAAATGCTCACTTCAATGGGGGCCCCTTGAGAAAGCGGTAGCGAAGCGTGCGTCGGGGTGTGCTCCCTGCTGTCCTGAGATCGGATCCCTCCAGTGGCTGTTTATCAAGGTATTTTTTCATTATAATACCACATCCTCTGTTTATTCATTCATTTAGTCTTCCACAGTTTGGGCCTATTTATTAGCCTCATAGTGGCATTTAACATTAGGATATTTAGGTTGATTTTTTGAATTACCTTGTGATATTACAGCCACTAGTGCCTCTTCACTGACCACTGAAGTGAGCATTTTTTAGGTTGTGGGGATCTGTGTCTCTTGGTACAGCAGGTGATCTGCTTGTCGCTGCGCTTACTTGCATTGCTGCTATAATTTTAATTAATGTATTAATTGTTGTAATTTATTATTGTTTAATAAAGCTATTATATGTACTGTGTGTCCCCTTTGTGGGTTTTTCGGCATTATCATTGTAGTCACACATTGTTTCTATCTTATAGATGGTTGAATAGGTTGTACAGGTGTAAAGGGTGTTTTAACAGTGTCCCTCACAGCAGTAAGGTCTGAATGGCTGTAGCTGCAGATTACCTTACTAACTCTTAGGCTGGGTTCACACTTGAGCGTTTTACAGCGCGTTTTTCAGCGCTGTAAAACGCTCAACACATGAAAACCAATGCTTCCCTATGGCCCTGGTTCTCACTTGAGCGTTTTACAGCGCTGAAAAACGCGCTGTAAAACGCCCTACGCTCAAACAAGTACTTGAGCTTCTTTGGGGCGTTTTGACGCGCGTTTGTGTCCATAGGACATTGCAGTCAATCACACAAACGCGCGTCAAACGCGCGTTTACTATTGCAAAAAACGCTCGTCAAAAACGCGCGTCAAAAACGCGCGTTAAACGCGCATATCAAAGACGCTCAGGTCTGAACCCAGCCTTATGCTTGGCCATGCAGATTCCAAATTCTTAATTTCTCTCCTTCTCTTTCTGTCTTCCTCTCGTTTGTGGACCTTGCAGAAATATGATAGTCTCTGTAGCTTTCTTGGGCATGAAAAGATGGAGCATGAGGCAACAGCTTCCTCTCTCTCAGAATTCTCTCCTAAGAATGACTGAGCTGGGGATGGATCCTAGATCCCTATCCAACTTCCTGCAAAGGACTGCAACAGGAAAATCTACCATGGTTGTGCCATCTATACACAGCTAGTCTGGTTGCAGTACATGGTATAACATAACATTCAACCAACCATTTGCAGATACATTTGCAGTATCCCAGAGCAGGGGGTGTCATACAAGAGATCATAAAAGATCTCCCATACCAGCCCCAGAAACTGAAAAAACAGTTCCCTATGGTGACAACAGTCACTGGGAGACCTGATCTGGGTATGCTAAAACCCAGGCGCTCTGCTATGCCCAGGGACACCTGGTAATTACGTGATCCAATAAACCACTTCTTTTTGCCTCTAGAACTTCAGCTGTCTTTGTCAGCTGAGGACCAGACCTGCTCTGCCAATGTAGTGCCCTGGAGCAAGGGTACTTTGGACTATGGACATCTGCCCTTATTGCTGCTATGCAAAGCCATCAACTCCCTACTTCTTTGCACATTGAAGTGTTAATCAGCACTGTGATTTGCACTGTTGTATGCACTTATATAAATGCAGTTCAACAATATAATATAGTATGTTTATTGTAATATATTGTGGCTATTCGCTCTAGTAGGGTGAGCAGAAGCAGTACAGAGGCACAAAACAGTTCTTAACCAAAAGTTCAGTGTTTGTTCACACTTGGCAGGTTAACAGAAAAGTCACCTTAGTTTAGATCCTGGTGTTCAATTCACACCGTGCTGTGGGTACCATGTAAGAAGGTCAAGTCCTGGTGTTCAGTTCACACCAAGCTGCGGGTACCGCGTAAGAAGGTGAAACTCTGGATTTCGTCGACCTGTCCTCCCAGACACGTCGCAAGCCTCACACACCACAGACACCCTACTGCCGTCCGGCTGACTTTTTAAGAAAGTCAGGTGTCTCTGCAAAGCCCGGACCGGCATGTCAGGTCCAGTGCTTGACCTCATCTGGCTATCAATGAGTCTAGCAGCACACGCTGGGAGGAAAATACCTTCCATCTAACACCAGACCCTTCTCTGTGTCACAATATCCTTTTCAGGATTTCCTTGCTGTGAGGAAAAGGTTAATGCACACTCAGCTAATACAGAGACGTATGACCAGTGGCATACCTACCATATAGGCAGACCACGCAGCTGCTATGGGGCCCGAAGTGGAAGAGAGTCCCCGCCCCCTAATTTCTCCTGTCTATCTTCCTAACTGCCTCCCGTCTGCTAGCCCCGCCTCTCATCTCCTAGCTCCGCTTCCGTCTGCTGGCCCCGCCTCTCATCTCCTAGCTCCGCTTCCGTCTGCTGGCCCCGCCTCTCATCTCCTAGCTCCGCTTCCGTCTGCTGGCCCTGCCTCCCATCTCCATAGGCGCAAAAACATGCTGAATCTGACCACTGACCATGTATCCCCAGAAGATTCTTGTCTTCTGAGCTCTAAGGCCTGATTCCTCTAGCTTGCCACAACCCCGCCAGTAATGAATTAAGTGACAGCTTGTAGGCGAGGACAGTGCAGAGGTGTGTGTGTGTGGAGGAGTCACTCAGCTTTCCCAGACTATTCCTCTGCACATATGCCATTCAGAACAGGAGGGAAGCTGGGTGTCACTACATTATGTAATGGGACTCAGCTTTCCTGATGTCCTGCATGGCACAGGTGCAGAGGCATGAGAAGATATGAGGGAAGGTGGAAGTTGTGTTACTCAGCTTCCTCAGACTATTCTCATATCTCTCCACATGTGCCATGCAGGACAGCAGAAAAGCTGGGTGCTATTACATCATGTAACATCAGTCAGATTTCCTGCTATTCTGCAAGGTATAAATGCAGATAATAAGAACATGGAAAGGCAGGGGGGTTCACTCAGCTTTCCCAGAGACTCCTGTCTCTGCACATGTGTCATGCAGGATAGCAAGTAATGTCACTGTCTCCCAGCTGTCCTGCATGACACGGGGGAAGGGGGCACTCACTTCCTCAAACTTTTCTCATGTCTCTGCGCATGTGCCATGCTGGACAGCAAGAAAGTTGGGTGGTATTACATCATGTAATGCCCCATATTCTTGTCAAAATATGCTGAACACCGCCGGAACCTACCAGATCCCATTCACTATAATGGGTCTGTTGGGTTCAGGCGTGAGTACTGCCATTTGGTAGAACAAAATACTGCTGCATGAGGTGGGGCAGGGGAGAAGTTAGGGAGGGTAGTGAGAGGAGCCAGGGCGCATAGTGGGAGGGACTAGGAACGGGCATGGGGGCCCAATTTCAATTCTTGCTATGGGGCCCAAAAAAAAAAACACAGACATACTGACCTTCTGACTATCTGGTTTAGCTCCATTGTTTGTCTGAAGACTTGTTCATGTATGGAAAAACTGCTTAGTCATTCCCATATACTCGCATAGAAACACCATACAAGCCTATGGCAGATTAAAATTGTAATATTGTTTCTGTTTAGGCTGTGATTTTCCACCCCACCAATCTCACTAGAAGGTTCTAGTTAATCTAGAAACTGTATATAAGGAGAGCAGTCCCCTAGTTGTCTGCAGATGGGGGCCAGTGCTTAGTAGGAGAGGATCTGTCAGTTTGAAGATAGAGACCAGTGGTTAGTAGAAGAGACTCTGCAAGATTTCACGGGTGACCATTAGATGATACTGAGATGGGCATGCTAAGCCACAGACCCTGGGCCACCAGCCTTTGGTTAGGGTACCAGCCTTCTGAGAGACATCCGGACAGCTAGATCAGGCCTTTCCTCAGCATGAAACCTTCTGCCCAGGAAGAGACTAGAGAAGCAAGCTCAGTACCTGTATTTTGTTCTTGAGTTCCTCCAGTAAAGAAGCACAATGGTTAACTGCAGACCTTGACTCTCTGGACTTATTTCCCATTGGGGTGCACCCCACCTTACCATCGCTTCCAGAGAGCAGCAACACATAGTGACACCTCAACGGTGTCCAGGGGACCCAGCTTAGCATTGGGACCACCCCAAACCTGGCCACTGCTATAGTCGTGTCAGACTAGAGTGCATAGGGGCCACTAGAGGCATAATTCTGAGGGCCCACCTGCAGGTGTGAGATTTAGATTTTTAAGATCAGTTTGCCTACTTGGTGTCTGGGATGCAATGGCGTAGATATAGTGGTTGCAGAGGTCGCAACTGCCAGTGATGCACCGCTAATTATATATTGCTGTCCTCAGGATGGCAATACAATTAATTACATGCCTCCATCATGCCTCCTAATGGCTCCAGTGCGCCCTCTGCTGGTGGGAGTGTAAATGCAGGAGCAAGTTCGACGGATCTCCTGTTGGTTTCAAAGAGAAGAGGATGAGGCTGTTACCCCCTGAAACAGTAGGGGGGGGGGGGGGGCAGGCTGGAGCAATTGAGCGGGCAGCAGGAAAGCCTGCCCCCCCCCCTCTCCTTCAGATCCGGTGCCAGGGGAGATCTGGATGCTAGAAATGGGCAGCAGCACGCTGGCCCCGCCTCTTCATCGAGCAGCATCAACTCACCTTCCTCTGGGCCCACCGGATTGGCATCACTCGTTGGCACCGGCTCGCACCTCACGGGTGATGAATCCGTGGACGGACTGATCACGGGATCTGTGTCTGGAAGGGATGCTGGATTTGCGGCTGGTCAGATCATAGCACCCAGGCAGCCTGGTGAGTTAACATTGGGACCCATTTTTTTCTATGCTTAGTGCCCTTAGGGGGGGGGGGGGGGTTGGGGGACCCTCCGGGGATTTAGGGCGGGGGCTTGTTAATGTTTTGGGGGGTTTGGCGTCACTTGTGGCGGGGGGTGGACCGTGTGGGGGGTCACCGCTTCCTGCCTGGGGGTTAACGGGGTCTAATCAGTTGCAAGATAGGGGGGCTGGGGTAGCATGTACACATGTTGGGGATGGTACAGTAGGGAATGCGTCGTCTTCTGCAGGACCGAGTTCGGTGTCAGTGCAGACGCAGGTGGGGGGTTTGGGTGAGGAGGAGCCACCTAGAATGGATGATGCAGCACGGGGGGAGGTTTATGCCTGTTTTTAAGGCCCCTTAGGAGCTCACTTAAAACAGGACATAAGGGAGCGAAATTTGGAAGGGGGGAGTATGTGGAAATTCTTTCACTGCTCCCCCTAGAGTGTTTCAATTTGGATAGGGATAAAAAAGACGACGGAAAAAGAGAGGAGGAGGAAAAGCGCCGGTATCGATTGATTCCGCACACGTTTCTTAATTGGCTGCAAGCTTTTGCCATTCTAGCTAGCGTCAGGACGCGATTGGCGAGGCATACCGGGTTTACAGCGGTCAAGCATGGCTCCGCTATGACAAACAATTTCGTCAGCGGAAGGCCGTGCGCCCCAATATTCATTGGGACCATAAGGACATTGCATTATGGCTAAAAGTCACAGCGCCGGGGAGAACGGTTCGGTCCTTTCAGGATAAACAGTGGGATTTAGTCAATCCTGGAAACAGTGTTCGCTCGTTTTGGAGTCCTGCTGGCACCGGAAAAAACGGTGGGCCCCACAACCGAGTTATGTTTTTTGGGTATCATTATTGGTCTGTGATTTGTAAAGTGGCAGGACTATGTTCTTATCATGGACATTTATCCCCCTTTTGCAACCCATTATCTTATTGGCCTTGGCAGAAGCTGCCTGACACTGGTTTCTACAGTTTAGTTTGCTGTTCACAAAAATTCCTAGGTCCTTTTCCATGTCAGTGTTACCCAGTGTTTTACCATTTAGTATGTACGGGTGACTTGCATTATTCCTTCCCATGTGCATAACCTTACATTTGTCAGTGTTAAACCTCATCTGCCACTTCTCTGCCCAAGTCTCCAATATATCCAGATCCCTCTGTAGCAGTATACTGTCCTGTCACTGCCACTTCCACATTAATTACTTTATACAGTTTAGCGTCAAATGCAAAAATTTATGTTTTGCTGTGCAAGTCTTCTACAAGTTCATTAATATATTGAAGAGAATAGGGCTCAATACTGACCTCTGTGGTACCCCACTAGTGACAGTGACCCAATCTGAGTGTGTACAATTAATAACCACCCTCTGTTTTCTATCACTGAGCCTGTTACTTACCCACATACAGACATTTTCCCCCACTCCAAGCATTCTCATTTTATATACTAACCTATCATGTGGTACAGTATCAAATGCTTTGGAGAAGTCCAGATATACGACATCCACTGACTCGCCAGAGTCAAGTCTAGGACTTACCAACTCATAGAAACTGATTTAATTAGTTTGACATGATCGATCCCTCATAAAGCCATGCTGATATAGCGTTATTTGCTTATTTTAATTGAGGTACTCCAAGATAGCATATCTTAGAAAACCTTCAAACCATTTACCCACCCCGGAAACGTACCGGCCAATAGTTTCTGGGCTTTGTTTTTGACCCCTTTTTGAATATTGGCACCATTTTGCTAAGTGCCAATCCTGTGGACCACTCCCGGTCAGTATAGAGTCCTTCAATACTAGAAATAAGGGTCTGGCCATGAGATTACTTAATTCTCTTAGGATACGGGGGTCTATGCCATCTGGTCCTAGCGATTTGTCTAATTAATCCTTTTAAGATGCTTTGTTTTCTCCTCATCGCTGTCTGCAACTCCCCCTCATCACTCTGTAAACGACCGACACCTTCAGATTTATACTTTTTACCATTTATATAATTGAAGAACATTTTAGGGTTAGTTTTACTCTTTGGCAATGAATCTCTCTGTCTGTAGTTTGGCTGCTTTTAGTTGTCTTTTACATATTCTATTTTTTCTTATAGTTTTTCAGTGCTTCCTCGCTACCCTCCTGTTTTAGTGATTTAAATGCTTTCCTTTTGTCATTTATTGCTTCCTTTCCATTTCTATTTATCCACGTTGGTTTTTCTTGTTCCTTACCCTTTTATTCCCATATGGTATGTACCTCTTACAATTAGAGCTTAGGATGCTTTTAAAAATATCCAATTTTGTGGCTGCACTTTTATTTTTGAGGACATTGTCACAGTTAGTGAGGCCAATTTACTCTTAGCTGGTTAAATTTAGCTTTTTTGAAGTTTGGTATATTTGTGCCTCCCTGAAGTAACACTCTTTTGAATGGCAATTGGAAGGTTATTACTTTATGGTCACTATTTCCCAGGTGTCCCCCGACCTGCACATCTGTTGTTCTGTCAGGTCTATTGGTTAGCACTAAGTCCAGCATGGCTCTAGTTGGGTCCCGAACCAGTTGGGAAAGGTAGTGGTCTTTGGTTATTGCCAAGAACCTGTTTCCTTTATGAGATCAACAGGTTTCAGTTTCACAGTCTATATCTGGGTAGTTGAATTCCCCCTTTTTTTATGGTTTATTTTTAAAATGGAGAGATTAGGCAATTAGATTTTTTTTTATCCTTATTTTAAACTTTTTTTTTTCCACTTTTGTACATATACACTAGGGATCATCCGATCACTTCTCCCATGGACTGCAACTACAAAGAAAACTGCATAAATTAACCAGCTCTGCAGATTTAAAATCTGCAGCATGTCAACTTATGCTGCAGATCTCACCCTTTGCAATGAAGAAGGTGATCTCAATTGACTTTTTAGTTGCAAAAACTGCATGTAATACTCACAGTTTTGTTGCAGATTTTGCTGCATTGTTTTTGCTGTGGAAATGGGCTGGGCTTGATAGGACGTTCACTATGACAGGCCTCAGAGTCTTTAAGGGGCCCAAAGCTGTCATAGCAACCGAACGGCTCCAACAACCTCGGCATGGGGGAGCAGTTCGGTCCCTGGGAAAGCAGTGCTCCAGGGAAGAGACAAATCAGATGCTGTAATCACATTAGCGCAGATTGCAGACTGTGTCTCTTGGTGTCTGCCAGGGGTGGACTGGAAACTTAAATTGGGCCTGGAAAAAAAAAACAATATATAATAGCATTGTATAATACTGTTGAGGGGGCTCTGACAATAAAATCTTTTAGTCATCCTCCCGATTGGCCCGTTCTGGGTTCAGGCTCGATAGCAGCTGCTTCCCCTGCTTCTATTATAGCTATGCCCCTGGTACCAGTGTAGTCTAAACAGTCCCTACTAGATACAACAAGGACTAGGATAAGCTTGGAAAAGTATGCTAAGGTACATGGAGAACAAGAATCCGGTATGGATTCATACTAGGCAAGCTTCACTTGGTGGTTCTAATGGACTATTTTATTTATAATCCATATCTGCGAAAGAAGCTGGATCACTGTGTGCTTGCAGGGGTGCACCTAGCCTTTCTGCTGTCTGAGGCAAAAACTCAAACGGTGCCCCGCCGTCCCCAATGCCCATGGCCCTTCTGCTGCCCCTCTCTTGCCCCTACTGAACTAGCAAAACCATTAACAGATTTATTTAACCAATCACTGGCAACAGGAGTCGTCCCAGAAGATTGGAAATTAGCAAATGTTGTGCCGATTCACAAGAAAGGTAGTAGGGAGGAATCGGGCAACTATAGGCCAGTAAGCCTGACATCAATAGTGGGGAAATTAATGGAAACCATACTTAAGGAGAGGATTGTGGAACATCTAAAATCCCATGGATTGAAAGATGAAAAACAGCATGGGTTTACTTCAGGGAGATCATGTCAAACTAATCTTATTGATTTTTTTGATTGGGTGACTAAAACAATAGATGGCGAAGGTGCAGTAGACATCGCTTATCTAGACTTCAGTAAGGCTTTCGATACTGTCCCATACAAAAGGCTTATCAATAAATTGCAGTCTTTGGGCTTGGACTCCCATATTGTTGAATGGATTAGGCAGTGGCTGAGGGACAGGCAACATAGGGTTGTAGTCAATGGAGTATATTCAGACCAAGGTCTTGTTACCAGTGGGGTACCTCAGGGATCTGTTCTGGGACCCATATTGTTTAATATCTTTATCAGCTAAATTGCAGAAGGCCTCAATGGTAAGGTGTGTCTTTTTGCTGATGACACAAAGATTTGTAACAGGGTTGATGTTCCTGGAGGGATACACCAAATGGAAAAGGATTTAGGAAAACTAGAGGAATGGTCAAAAATCTGGCAACTAAAATTTAATGTGGATAAGTGCAAAATAATGCACCTGGGGCGTAAAAACCCAAGAGCAGAATATAAAATCAGTGATACAGTCCTAACCTCAGTATCTGAGGAAAGGGATTTAGGGGTCATTATTTCAGAAGACTTAAAGGTAGGCAGACAATGTCATAGAGTAGCAGGAAATGCTAGCAGAATGCTTGGGTGTATAGGGAGAGGCATTACTAGTAGAAAGAGGGAGGTGCTCATGCCGCTCTACAGAGCACTAGTGAGACCTCATTTGGAGTATTGTGCTCAGTACTGGAGACCATATCTCCAGAAGGATATTGATACTTTGGAGAGAGTTCAGAGAAGAGCTACTAAACTGGTACATGGATTGCAGGATAAAACTTACCAGGAAAGATTAAAGGACCTTAACATGTATAGCTTGGAAGAAAGACGAGACAGAGGGGATATGATAGAAACTTTTAAATACATAAAGGGAATCAACAAGGTAAAAGAGGAGAGAATATTTAAAAGAAGAAAAACTGCTACAAGAGGACATAGTTTTAGATTAGAGGGGCAAAGGTTTAAAAGTAATATCAGGAAGTATTACTTTACTGAGAGAGTAGTGGATGCATGAAATAGCCTTTCTGCAGAAGTGGTAGCTGCAAATACAGTGAAGGAGTTTAAGCATGCATTGGATAGGCATAAGGCCATCCTTCATATAAGATAGGGCCAGGGGCTATCCGTAGTACTCAGTATATTGGGCAGACTAGATGGGCCAAATGGTTCTTATCTGCCGACACATTCTATGTTTCTATGTTACTTGGTGCTGCCTGAGACGATCGCCTCACCTGGCCTCATTGGTGGTGCACCCCTGTCTGCTTCTTTCAGCACATAATGTAATCTAACAGGCGTTCTCTGGAGCCAACACCACTAACTTTCCTACTACTGTACGTGAACTTCTCTGGGTTCAGGCCTGGTATCTATGTACAGACTATTCTGCTGTACAATATCTTTTCTGAAAATTTGATATGTGTATGACTGTCCCGGTATAGTCCCCTGATGACCCAATAGCATTGGGGAAACACATTGGGACCTTTTGGCGACCCCATGATAAATAGGGGTAATCATAGCCCCATGACATATAAGGGTGTCTAAAGGATCCCCATGGGGGACATTTTCTGACTTTTTGTGGTCATTTTATGTAACATTGCACATTATGTTCACATTGAGTGCACAATATGTGTTGTCACTAATAAACTACCTTGTAATGGCAGTAATGTAACTTCGCATAATTCTGCTTAATGTTCAGATATCTAATTTATATCTATGTTTGCCTACTTAACCACTATTACCTATAGTATATGCATGATAGGTCCATCTATCTCTATCAACTCAAATAATGGTCTTTCTGTGACTGGACACTTCTACATTTTCACAAGTTTAAAGCCCAGCACACCATGCCAGGCATGCACGACACATGGTCATTAGTAGATTAAATAGGACACCATAATTAGATGGCTGAACCCTTTTAATGTTAGCTTTATTCATGATTAAAAAAACAAGTTGCTGTTAAAATCAGTTTTTAAGCAATTTCCATAAAAATAGATCAGACCACGTTCTCACAATTGTTGTCCATGTTCAGCATATGCATGGAATACAGCCCCATAACATCATGTGAGCAGAGCTTTAGATGAGTAATCTCATGAGCACCACCCTTAGTCATATGTCCTGCTAGGGCATACGGATATCAATGACAGGGTCCCCAACTTTAGATACCCCTCTATGAGCTAGAACGGAGAGCTTCTCTGTGTGATTGGCTCCAGCTCTAACAGACTTGAGCTGTCCTTGTCTTACAAGGGTGGACATTCATGTGCATTGCACCATGTACTACCCGCACTACCCCTCTGTGAGGCGGGGTGCTGGCTGGCAGCAGATTCCCCATGTATAACGAGGTAATTGCCACATTTTGAATGCGGTTGCCTTTAATGAGATCTCTTTAACACAACCAAAATATTTTTACTAGTGCCAGAAAGAGGAAAATTTAGATTTTGAGTAGGAAACACTACAATGGATCCATGTCTAATGTGAATATTCTAACTTTAAATGGGCAGATCGAGGCAAAACAAATATTTTCTGTTTAAATCCTTACCCCCATCTTTCCATCGTAGATAACATCTTTCAGGAGATTCTACAATCCACTGATGATGCCATGGAGCCTGCCAGAGATATACTGAAAAGATTAGAGCGCAGAGAACTGTATGCGTTTGTGGGACAGACAAAGCCAAAAGACAAAGTTGATATCAAAGAGGTGAGTAGGAATGAGATTTGATTTTCTGTAGTTTCATTATATGCTAGTGTAAATAAGTAAGGGGGTAAGAAGTGAATAATGTTCTGTACATGAATTTGTATATGAATAATATGAATTCAATGAAGATATAGTTATACTCCTTCTGAAGGAAATAGTCCTCGACAAGTCAAATCTACAATCCAGGATATTTGCTCACTATGATGATCCATGGAGTTGTTGCATCTCATACATTGGAGGTATATCACTAGATTATGTCAACAATGTCAGATAGGTGGCCGTCCCAGCTCTGGGTGACTTCATGGGGAAGTGTTGTTTAATATAAGTCATTTTCCACCAAAATTGCACCAACATTTTGGAGGATAAATTCTGTAGTAAAGTAAGCCAACCAACAGTTGGTATAAAGTCATGTAAAAGGTGTCTATCCCTACACCTCATTTATCATCCAGCCTGAGCCCCTGTGATAAATCTGGTGCCAGTGTAGACAGTTGGTCTAAGGTTATTCCATCTATAAATCTGCCCCATTGTTCCTAGCAATATAATAGTCCAGGTTCAGCAACCTTTGACACTCCTGCTGTGAAACTACAACTCCCAGCATGTAAACATGCTCTGCTGTTCTTCTAATTCTGATAGAAGTGAATAGAGCATTCTGGGAGTTGTAGTTTCAGAATAGCTGGAGTGCCGCAGGTTGCTGATCCCTGTTATAGTCTATTACTAAGGGGTGTTGCTAGATTCTTAAAAGGTCTGGGAGCCAAGCTCCAATGCATAAGTGCCAAATTCTTAATCCAACCCCCCTTCCCCCTCCCTTCTCCCCCCAATGTCCTGGCACTAAAGACATTTTAGTAAGAATATGAAAACTCCAGCAATAGCGTTGCAAAGAAGAAATTATTTAATAGACATTTGCGGCTGTGTACAATAAGTGACGTTTCGGCCACACATTGGCCTTCATCAGACTTCTGCCGCTTTGGAGTGGATATTCAGGATGTTGGCGTCAGGGAAAACGTGCAATCGCACTATCTGGGAAGCGCCTGATAGTGCGAGGCGCTTCCCAGATAGTGCGATTGCACGTTTTCCCTGACGCCAACATCCTGAATATCCACTCCAAAGTGGCAGAAGTCTGATGAAGGCCAATGTGTGGCCGAAACGTCACTTATTGTACACAGCCGCAAATGTCTTTGAAAAAAATTTCTTCTTTGCAACGCTATTGCTGGAGTTTTCATATTCTTACTGAAACGGGGTGGGAACCCGATTTCCAGCAGCAAACGAACGTCAGAGTGCCACAAAGTTTTGCCTATATACTAAAGACATTTTACTCACTAACTGGAAATTACATTCAGACAGAGACAAGTGTTAAATAGATAGCCTAGCAGCGCTGGGGTCCTAGGTTCGAATCCGACCAAGGGCAACATCTGCATGGAGTTTGAATGTTCTCCCCGTGTTTGTGTGGGTTTCCTCCGGGTTCTCCGCTTTCCTTCCACACTCCAAAGACATACTGATAGGGACCTTATATCAGTGGAGTAGTGTGGGTTGCCAGCACCCGGGGCAAGCCAAGTATTGCGCCCCCCCCCCCCCCCACCTGTGACCACGCCCCTTTTTACAAATAATGCAGTAGATGTCACCTGCAGTCATATGTAACACTACAGATAACACAGGGATAACTCTCTGAGTACAGATAATGTAGTAGATGGGTGTGAGGCCCCAGAATTCAGAACACACACAGTGTGACCTGAAGTCTGGGACCAGGATGCGGCAGTGTGGCCCAAAATCTATATACCCCCTCCCCCCTACCGTGAAATAGATATATGGATGGACATAACATACATTGCTATGAAATATACAGGAGAATACCGCACCATACCTCTTACATCCAGTGACATCTCCTGTGATGTAGACTTTTCTCAGCATCTTCATTCGGAGATAGGACTGTCATGATAACTTCTTTCAGCCGCGTCTCGTCTCTGTAGAGTTTCACAGAATTTTTTGGTGATTTTTCACTTTACTATCATCCTCAGATAACAGACCTCCCCTCCCTCGTAGTGCCCATAAGTATAATGCCCTCTGTATAATTATAATATATACTGGCCCCTCTGCATTATTATTATTTCCTCCTCTGTATTATTATTATTAATATTATAATGGCCCCCTCTGTAGTAGTATAGTAATAATTATGCCCCCCCTTCGGCCCCTCCAGCATACAGTCCCATGTAAGATACAACCTTCCCCCTGCCTTCAGCTCCTCCAGCATACTGTCCCATGTAAGACACATCACTTCCCTGCCTTCAGCCCCTCCAGCATACAGTCCCATGTAAGGTAGATCACTCTCCTGCCTTCAGCCCCTCCAGCATACAGTCTCATGTAAGATACATCACTCTCCTGCCTCCAGCATACAGTCCCATGTAAGGTACATCACTCCCTGCCTTCAGCCCCTCCAGCATACAGTCCCATGTAAGATACATCACTCTCCTGCCTTCAGCCCCTCCAGCATACAGTCTCATGTAAAATACATCACTCCCTGCCTTCAGCCCCTCCAGCATAAAGTCCCATGTAAGATACATCACTCTCCTGCCTTCAGCCCCTCCAGCATACAGTCTCATGTAAAATACATCACTCCCTGTCTTCAGCCCCTCCAACATACAGTCCTATGTAAATAATATCACACTCCCTCTATTTGCCGTCTGCCTTCAGCCCCTCCAGCATACAGTCCTCTGTAAGATACATCACACCCCTACCTTCCAGTCAGGTGTAGTAGTGTGGAGAAGTCCATACTCGTTGAGAAGCCATCTTTATGGATAAGCGCACCGCTGGATGCCCGGGTTCGGCCGAACTTCGTTTCAAAGTTCGATTCGGGTTCCGAACATGACCCCGAACAACGAACCCCATTGAAGTCAATGGGAACCCGAACTTTGGGGCACTAAAATGGCTGCAAAAAAGTCATAGAAAGGACTAGAGGGCTTCAAAAGACTCCAAAGTGGGCAAAAGAGCAGTTCAATTGCCCTGCAAACAAATGTGGATAGGGAAATGACTTAAAATAACAAAATACATAAAAATGTAAAATAATCTTGAACCAAGAGTCGGAGGTCCAAGTGGAGTAGGAAGTTGAGGAGGCTACAGACGTGGAGGTGTAGGGGAAGGAAGAAGCCGACACTTCTTTTTTTAATTTTATTTTTTTAAATGTGTCTGTCAATTCTGTGTGTGACTGTTATCCATTTTTGGGGGTGTGGCCGGTATATTTCTCTACTGCAATATAAGACATAATAATCTTGAGCCAGGGTGTGGAGGTCCGAGTGGAGGAGGAGGCAGATGTGGAGCTGTAGGTGGAAGAGGAAGCCAACACTGTTACTGTTTGTTTTTTTCCCATGCGTCCGTCAATTCTATGTCAGGTAGCTAAAGGCCACGGCGTGACAGTTTGGTGCTTTGTATGTCCGTTATAGATCTCATACATCCCCTATTTGGGGACTATATATTAAAAAAAAATTCTTCTACTACAGACGGATCCAAAGGGGTTTTCTAAATGTAAAAAAATTGCCAGTGTCAAAGACACACTCCACAGAACAATTTCCTCTCCTACAACAGTTAGACGGATGGAGGGGGTGTTCCTAATTTTTTACTCCAAAGAAGAATTCTTTCCCACATTAGTTGGATGGATGCAAAATGGCTCGTCTTATTACAATTCTTTTTTTTTTTTTGGGGGGGGGGGGGGTTTGGTAACTGTCCACCATCAAACATTGGGAGATGGCAAAGAGAATGTACAAAGTGCGCTGAGTATAACAATGGCTAGGTGAGGCTGGTATACTTGCCAATATAAGACATAATAATCTTGAGCCAGGAGGTGGAGGTCCCAGTGGAGGAGGAGGCGGATGTGACGTTGCAGGTGGAAGAGGCGGACGTTTCAGTGCAGGCAGAAGAGGCGGAGGAGGTCACCACTTTTTGTGGAGGCCCCAAAACATTGGGAAATATCAAAGAGAATGCACAAACTGTGCTGGAGTATAACAATGGCTTGGTGCGGCCAGTATACCTCTCTGTACTCTGGCCAAGGTACGGATAAGTCCTGTGGGATCCATGCCTGGTTCATTTTAATGAACGTGAGCTTGTCCACATTGGCTGTGGACAGGCGTATCCCGTGCTAAATACATGTTCGGACAATACACTTGCTGCAGGTCAGGCCAGCACCTCCAAGGCGTAAAGGGCAAGCTCAGGCCATGTGCCAAATTTGGAGACCCAGAAGTTAAATGGGGCAGACCCATCAGTCAGTACGTGCAGACGTACTGTTCCACCATGTTGCTGAAAAGACGGTCCGTGGTGCTGTATATTGTGGCATGCAGACAAAGCTTTTCCACATTTCGGCCATGATAACCCTCTCTTCTGATTTGCTGACTGTGCCCCTGCTGCATTGGCGACTTTCTCCTCTTCCGTCTCGTGCTTCCATTGAGTCCCGGCTGTCAGGTGGGAACGCCATCAGTAGCACCTCTACCAGCTTTCGCTTGTACTTAAGCATCTTCCATTCATGCTCCAGTGACGGAAGTAAGGACGGCACATTGTCCTTGTAGCGGGGATCCAGCAGGGTGGCCACCCAGTAATCAGCACTGGTTAGAATGTTGGTAACTCGGCGGTCATTGCACAGGCACTGCAGCATGTAGTCGCTCATGTGTGCCAGGATACCCAGAGTCAACGACAAGCTGTCCTCGGTGGGAGGTGTATCGTCTGTGTCCTCCGTATCCCCCAAGCCATGCTCCAGTGATGCCTGTGAGCTGATTTGGGTGCCACCCTGTTGTGAACTGGGATCCTCCTCCTCATCCTCCAAAACTGTGACCTGGCTGGAGAGTTAGGTACCTACCCGCTGTTGGTGCAGGAACCCACCCTCTGAGCCACCACGACTGGCCTGATAACCGTGGGAATGATCCCTGTTCCTCCTCCTTTTCCTCCTGTGCCACATCCTTATCCATCAGCTCCTGAAGCATTTTTTCAAGGAGATATCACCACTGGCCATGTTGGTGGAGTACTCGAATCAGCGAACATGGCACACAAGTGGTGAAATGGTGCTGTTCCACAGAGCGACTCACCCGCGCGTGCTACAGTTGAAACTCCACTATCACATGCTGCTGTTTGCACAGTCTGTCCAGCATGTTTAAAGGTGGAGTTCCACCTTGTGAATACGTCGCATATGAGGAGGTGAGCGGGAAGGCTGAAGTTACACTGCAGCGCAGACAGGCGAGCAGTAACAGGGTGAGAACGCAGAAAGCGCGCACAGACGGCCCTTACTTTCTGCAGCAGTTCTGACATATCGGGGTAATTCTTAGGGAACATCTGCACCACCAAGTTCAGCACATGTGCCAGGCAAGGGATGTGCGTCAGACCGGCTAGTCCCAGAATTGCCTGTTGTCGCACACCACAAGGCCGGGCTTGAGGCTCAGTGGCACCAACCACTAATTGTTCTGTTGTTCCCTGCCCACCCACAGCTCCTGAGCAGTGTGGGGTATTTCCCCCAAACATATGAGTTTCAGAACAGCCTGCTGTTGTTTTCCCCTGGTTATGCTGGTGGTGCAGATGCATCAAGAAACATCCAGCAATCCAGCAATCCAACTGCTGTCAGCCTCAGGCCCAGCCGCCACTACATTTATCCAGTGGGCAGTTAGGGAGATATAACATCCCTGCCTGTACTTGTTGGTCCATGTGTTGGTGGTTATGTGGACCTTGCCACTGATGTCGTTGCGCAGCGCACACCTGATTTTTTTCCGCCACTTCTTTGTGCAGGGTAGGGATGGTCCGTCTGGAAAAGTAGTGGCGGCTGCAAACCATGTACCGTGGAACAGCTGCCGTCATGAAAGTTTTAAAACGGTCAGCCTCCACCAGACGGAATGTCAGCATTTCAAAGGCCAGCAATTTTGAAATGCTGGCATTCAGGGCCAGGGTTCGCGGGTAGGTAAGGTGGTACTTCCTCTTTCACTCCACTGTTTGGGGGGTGGACAGCTGAATGCTTCCATGGGACAATGTGGAGATGCTCGGTGACAGTGGTGGTGGTGGTGTTGCCGCCACATCCTCTGTTTGCAGGGTGGCAGGTGCAACTGTCGCTCCAGAGGGGAAGGTAGATGCCAAGATGAGGGAGCAGGAGGAGCCTCTGATCCTTCTTGGGTTTTGAGGTGTCTACTCCACTGCAGCTCGTGCTTTGCGGTTAGATGACAGATCATGCAGGTGGTGCTCAGGTTTAGAACATTTATGCCTCGCTTCAGGCTCTGACTGTACAGCGTGCAAACCACCTGACATCCTGACGTCAGAACACTGCCTGAAGAACTGCCACATCAGGAAACTACTTTGCGCTGGCTTTGGTGTGCTATGTCTCTTGGTGCGTTGGGCAGTAGCAGGCGTACTGGCTAAGGGACGGCCACTCTGCTTTTGCACCCTGCTCCCTCATTTGCTGTGCGGCTGGTGCTGCGTGACTCCCACCTCTTCCTCCGAACTGTACACATTACTGGCATGACCTGGATACCATGTCGGGTCTAGGACCTCATCATCCTCCACATCATCTTCCACCCACTCCTCACCCCTGCCCTCTTGGCCGGTCTGCACACTGCAGAAAGCCCCAGCAGTTGACACCTGTGTTTTGTCATCATCATCGGAGACGTGCTGCGGTGGTCCTCCCACATCCTCAAACATAAGTGGTTGGGCATCATTGCACTCAATCTCTTCCATTTCTGGGGCGGGGCTAGGTGGATGGCCCACGAAAACTCCATCAGCAGAGTCATCAAAAAGCATAAGAGACTGCTTAGCTGATGTGCAAGGGATTGAGGTGGAAGACGGATGTCTGTGGGCCACCGGTGCCAACTCTGCGCTTTCAGCAGTGGACAGGGTGGAAGATGATGTGAAGGAACTGGAGGCACTCTCAGCCATCCAATCTACTACTGCCTCTACTTGTTCTGCCCTCACCATTCTTAGAGCGGTATTGGGGCGTACAAAATAACGCAGAACATCCTGTCATCTGCGTGCATTACAGAAAGGCGTTTCATTTGGACACATAGCTGGCACAGATCGATTACGTCCTCTCCCTGCAGCAGAAGCTCCACCACCACCAATACCAACAGCACCATGGCTACGTCCCCTAGTTGATGCTCTTTATTTTGTTATGGTCACTCACAAAATTGGCTGACAGACAAACAATTGTATATCCGTGTCCGATGCAAAAAAGGTGTTTAGCACAAAAAAAAAATAGGTGGGTCTCACCACCCAATTAACATGCTGATTAACTATTATATTTCCCTGTGACGGTGGCAAGTACAGTGTTTTTTCACAAAATAAAAAAAATAGGTACTGTAGGTCTTACCAACCCAATTAACAGTATGATTAACTATTATATTTCCCTGTCACTGGTGCAAAGGAGTAGGATTGCACCGAAACAAAAATGCCAACAAGTCACCCTCAGACTGAACAGCACGATTAAGTATGGTACTTCTGTCTAACTGGTGCAAATCAATAATGCCTACTGGTCTCCCTGACACTTTTTAAAAATAATAAAGGCCTAACACTCTTCCTGCCTGCAGCAGCGTCCTGTCCTTATACTAGTTAGAGCAAAATGGTGGCGATGTGATTCAGCATTTATGCATGCATGGTCACATGGTGCGCCAGCCAATCACCGCCATGCCAATACTAGTCATGACTGTGATGGCTTCCAAGTGTCCACAGCTTAAACGCTTGTTGATTGGCTGCGCTGCCTGCGGACTTGTCCCCTTTCCACACCCACGCCAAGCCCACTTTTTTTAGACCTGGCGTGAACGGGGAAAAGTTGCAGATTGCAGTGCAAATAATTTTTGCGCCTCAATATGTGCCAGAAATATGCCTAATACAGGTGTATTTCTGTTTAATTAAGGACCCCTAATATATATTGGGGTGGGAGTGAGACTCATTGCAGTAATTCTTTGTACTTACATTGTAAGTAGCAGGCGCAATGACGGCGAACAGTGATCATGCCACCCCTGTCATTGAACCCCACAGATGCCGCGTTCATTGCTAATCGTGGCATCTGATCTGCTCGTGGCATTTGAGATGAACATTAAGGGCTTTCAGGAGTTAATCTGTGGGGAAAAAAATACTCACCTTATCCATTTAATTGCGAAGTGGCTGCCATGGCCATCTTGATTGAAGATCCAGCGGGAAATCTTGCGCAGTCACCATACGCGATTTTGCTTGGCATCTTTAATCAAGATGGCCGCGGTGGACTCTTTGCGCGCAAATAGATGAGGCGAGTATGTTTCTTTTTTTTTTTTAACTGCCATTTCAGGGAAAATTGATTCGTTACCATGAAGCACGAGGAAATTCGGCTTTGCAGTAAATCACATTTTTCCTGAAATTCGGATCAAAGTCCACTTTGTCAACTTCATTTCGCCCAGCACTAGTTACAACACACAGATTTTGGTGTCTTTATGGTTATTGGCTACAAAAGCCTGCAGAGGAGCTATGAACACAAACCAATAGGAAACTTTTGATCAACACCAGTTGGGCTAGGTTCACATCTGCTGCCAAATTCCAGTGTTGGGTTTTTCTGCGTAGGAATAGAATAATGGAATCTTTGGATCTGGCATATGCTGAACACTGCTGGCTCACAAAAGATCCCATTCACTATAATGGGGTCCGTCAGGTTTCTGGCATAAATACTGGCATTCTAACAAACAAAATGCTGCTGCATGCAGAGGTATTTCATTCTTTTTCAGAATCTGTGATGGAGGATCCTGCCAGAACCTCCACCACAGATGTGAACTTAGCCTTAGCTTCCTTTTGTATATTAGATGTATTGGAGAAATTATATAAATTGGATGCGAAAGTGGACATAACCTTTACTGGTAATCTGTTGTGTATTACAGGAGGACTGTCTCGAACAACTGGCAAAGCACGGGGGGCTTACGTCAGAAGATTTCAGAGTGCTTGTAAGTCCTCACTTTTACAGTGTGATAAATGGAGAAGTTTGAAGAGCCCTTTACACCGCCATAACTTTGTCTTTTACATCTAGTGTATACCTGGGTAATGATATTGTAATTTGGAAGTAAAGTGCTATGTTTATGCATGCAGTACTTTTTTTTTTTTTTTTTTTTAAAACGGACCTCAGATTTAAATGGTTCAAACGTATACCAAATGTGCATAACGGAAGCACATGATCCTTTTTTTTTTTTTTTACAGGATCAGTTTTATTTATTTTTCTTTATTTTTCTGTTCTGACAAATCAGAACAATGGAAAAATAACAGTGATGTGAACTCCCCATTACATTTTCTAAATGCTTCATTTTGGGATACAGACAATGCATTTAAAAACTGTTACTCTTTCTTGTGGGGGGGGGGGGGGGCAGGGGCAGCTAGAAAAAAAAGTTAAACTATTCTGCAATTCTTTTTTGAGTTTCACTTATAACACTCCTTTATAAGGTCCTCAGCTGCTGCCGTCTGCACCCTGTGATCGCATTGTGAAGATGCTGGTGGGGTGATAGAGGAGTTCTCTCTAACAGCTGCCACAGTCACCAGGGCCGTCTTTACCGCAGGGCAAAAGGGGCAGCTGCCCCGGGCCCAGTTGCTCCTGGGGGGCCCAAGCAGCATTTTACTTGGATTTTACTTGGGCCCCCTATATTTTGTTGCCGCTGCCGCCCGCCGGCCCTGTAACATAACAAAGTCATGGTCCGGACTATAGAAAGAGAGAGTGAGGAGGGGGCGGGTCCCGGGGCCGCTCTGCGCTCCGCTCTGCTGCCTGGCCTGCCTGTCTCTTTAACAGAGCAGACCAGTCAGTGGCTGCTGGAGCGTGATGCAGCTGCCGCACAGGCAGAGAGAAGAAGGAGGCGGAGCCCCAGCTGGCAGCCACAACAGACAGCCTGAGCCAGCCAAGCAACTGAACTTACAGGTATTTGGTAGCCATGGGGGGGGAAGGGGGTCTCATATAGGACAGGGGGGGGGGTCTCATATAGGACGGGGGGGGGGGTCTCATATAGGACGGGGGGGGGGGTCTCATATAGGACAGGGGAGGGGGGGCTCATATAGGACAGGGGAGGGGGGGGCTCATATAGGACAGGGGAGGGAGGGGGGGGGGCTCATATAGGACAGGGGGGGGGCTCATATAGGACAGACAGGGGGGGGCTCATATAGGACAGGGGGGGGGCTCATATAGGACAGGGGGACAGTGTGTGCTTTCCTGCTACTACATCAACCCCCCCCCCCAGGGATCTTGGGGGCATTAAGGGTTAGACTTTAACTCCTTGCTGCTGATTTTGAGTGTGCCAGTGTGTGTGTCCGTCCCTGTGTGTGTGTGTGTCCGTCCCTGTGTGTGTGTGTCCTTCCCTGTGTGTGTCCGTCCCTGTGTGTGTGTGTGTCCGTCCCTGTGTGTGTGTGTGTGTCCGTCCCTGTGTGTGTGTGTGTGTCCGTCCCTGTGTGTGTGTGTCCGTCCCTGTGTGTGTGTGTGTGTGTCCGTCCCTGTGTGTGTGTGTGTGTCCGTCCCTGTGTGTGTGTGTGTGTCCGTCCCTGTGTGTGTGTGTGTGTGTGTGTCCGTCCCTGTGTGTGTGTGTGTGTGTCTCCCTGTGTGTATCATCATGCCCACAGTGTTCCTATGTCTTGACGCAGCTGCTTCAGAACGTTCTGTGTGGGACAAGAGGAAGAAGATGGAAGAGGAGGCAGCGCCAGCATGGAGTCTGTGCGATAGACACAGGGAGGCACACTAAGGACGAAGGTAACACTTCCACATGATCTACACTAGTGTTATCTGTGGTTTTACATAGGACTGCAGGTAACACTACTACATTATTTAGCACTAGTGTTATCTGTGGTTTTACATAGGACTGCAGGTAACACTACCACAAGGTTAGCTCGCACAGGGCGCCTGAACACCTAAGGCCGGCCCTGGCTGCGCACCCCAGCGCCAAGGGATGACGTCACTGATGTAATATGCCTCTTATATGTGGAGAGTGGTGATGTCACAGATGTAATATATCACCTATATATGGACAGCGGTGATGTCACTGATGTAATATATTACTTATAAGTGATATATTACATCAGTGACATCACCACTCTCCACACATAAGTAATATATTACATCAGTGACATCACTGCTGTCCACATATACCGGTAAGTAATATATTACATCAGTGACATCACCGCTCATCACATATATGTGGAGAGCGGTGATGTCACTGATGTAATATATCGCCTATATGTGGACAGCGGTAATGTCACTGATGTAATATATCACATATATGTGGAGAGCGGTGATGTCACTGATGTAAAATATCACTTATATGTGGAGAGCGGTGATGTCACTGATGTAATATATCATTATATGTGGAGAGTGTTCATGTCACTGATGCAATACAGCGCTCCAGATGGCGAGCAAAATGGTCGCCAATGTGCCTTAAAATTTGCAGATGGCGACAAGACTTGTCATAGGCTACAGACCTGAGGTCTATTTGGTAGTGAAATCCCAGCGCAGGCAGGCGTGATGATGTCATCACGCCCGCCTGTGCCAGGACGCGGTGAGGTGTGCGCGTCTGCGTTGCACCATCCCTCGCCGTACCAGCAGCTAGTGAGCGCCAGTGAAAGGAAACAGGTGAGTATAAGATTTTTGCTTTTTTTTAAGGTGTGGGAAGGTGGGATCCAGGGGGCCCAAGTAAATTCTTGCCCAGGGTCCAATCAATATTAAAGACGGCCCTGACAGTCACGATTGACCATACTGTCCAAGTATCCTGGATCCAGCAGGACAGTGCCTGATTGCATGTTCCTGCTCTGTGATACATAATAGGTTCCTGCAGTTCCAATGTTTCACCAGCAGGTGATCCAGTTTTAAATTCATATAGTGTATCTGGTCTGGCTATATTCCTTTGTCAAATCCCAAGGCTTGTTGGAAAGTTGGATTTTGATTCATAGGGAGCCACTTCCAATAGGTGATGCTGGCCGAACTGGTTCTCTTTCTTTGGAGACACCTCTTTGTTTCCCATGGAACATTGCCAATAAGTCTCCATACAATGGAGTACTTTAAGTAAGTCTCCATAAAGGACTGGGGTTAAAAAACAAGGTCTTGAACTTAAGAGAATGACCTCCAAGGTATTATTCCCTGGAACACTGCCTGTACCAAGCAGAAAGAGCTTAAGGAGTTAAATGCAAGGCTAAAGTCTTGGTGTAGGGCAGAAGGGTTTTGGTTCCTGGAAAACTCAGCCAAACTAATATTAAAGGTCAATGCGCTTACACAATTTAAGCAATTCACATTCTTGAAACTGAATGTGGAAAATTAAATAGTAATGTATATTTATCAATGCCATTAGTTTAGTAAGCAAAACGGGAGGTGGGGGCTTGAGTCCAATGTAGTGGAGGAAAACATTGTTTTAGTTCAGGCATGCTCAACCTGCAGCCCTCCAGCTGTTGTAAAACTACAACTCCCACCATGCTCTGCTGTAGGCTGTTCAGGCATGCTGGGAGTTGTAGTTTTGCAACAGCTGGAGGGCCACAGGTTGAGCATGCCTGTTTTAGTTGGTGTGGCCGAGATGTGGCTAGACTCTTCACATGGCTGGGTTGTTATTCTTCAGGGTTTTACACTCTTTAGGAAGGACAGAGCCAACAGGAAAGGAGGTGGAGTGTGTTTATATGTATGGAGTGATAAGGTGAGTAAGGTGAGTGTGAAAGAAGCAATTTTGGGTGAAGATGGCAAGGATGTTTAAACCTTATGGGTGGAATTGCAAAAGGGAGGCAAACAATGAAAAAATATTTTTGGTGTAATCTAAATAACCCATCCAACATCGCAAAGGATCTAGAAGGTCAGCTGAATAACCCAACTGAGCGGGCTGCACAGGCGGGTACAATGGTGAAGATTTAACTAACCAGATATTGATTGGCAGGGCAGTGCTGGGACGTAAAATTGAACCTATAATCTCTTCTGACGTGTGTTTTAGTAATAAATACAACTACAGCTTGTAGATTTTGGTCTTTATAGTAGAATTTTTTATTAAATAACATACAGCAATATTCATGCGTGACGTTTCCTCAGATACTGCCCATATACAAGAAAATACAAATAAAAAAAATAAAAAATTACAGTGTAGTTTTATTCATTCTTTTTGAACACTCTGTGTCACATTACATCCAATATTATTCAAGGCATAGCATGCCATTATGTACAGTTGTCCCGACGTTTCGGTCACTAATGACCTTTATCAGGGGATCGGAAGAAAAATATATCATAGAGAAATGTAAATATTAAGTAACACAAAATGGAAAGCTAAGATCTGGAAACGAGAATGGGGATATAATATATAGGCTGGAGAATGTATAGCGAATATATAACAGAACCAATGTGGTAAAATCTAAAATATGGAGGAGGGCAATGTACAATATACTGCATGATATAGTTCACCATGTAACATATATCGTATACACTCTTGTAGTTATGAGCTTATTACGACCGTATACGGGTATATACACTGCTCAAAAAAATAAAGGGAACACAAAAATAACACATCCTAGATCTGAATTAATTAAATATTCTTCTGAAATACTTTGTTCTTTACATAGTTGAATGTGCTGACAACAAAATCACACAAAAATTAAAAATGGAAATCAAATTTTTCAACCCATGGAGGTCTGGATTTGGAGTCACACTCAAAATTAAAGTGGAAAAACACACTACAGGCTGATCCAACTTTGATGTAATGTCCTTAAAACAAGTCAAAATGAGGCTCAGTAGTGTGTGTGGCCTCCACGTGCCTGTATGACCTCCCTACAACGCTTGTGCATGCTCCTGATGAGGTGGCGGATGGTCTCCTGAGGGATCTCCTCCCAGACCTGGACTAAAGCATCTGCCAACTCCTGGACAGTCTGTGGTGCAACGTGACGTTGGTGGATAGAGCGAGACATGATGTCCCAGATGTGCTCAATTGGATTCAGGTCTGGGGAACGGGCGGGCCAGTCCATAGCATCAATGCCTTCGTCTTGCAGGAACTGCTGACACACTTCAGCCACATGAGGTCTAGCATTGTCTTGCATTAGGAGGAACCCAGGGCCAACCGCACCAGCATATGGTCTCACAAGGGTACCTAATGGCAGTCAGGCTACCTCTGGCGAGCACATGGAGGGCTGTGCGGCCCTCCAAAGAAATGCCACCCCACACCATTACTGACCCAATGCCAAACCGGTCATGCTGGAGGATGTTGCAGGCAGCAGAACGTTCTCCACAGCGTCTCCAGACTCTGTCATGTCTGTCACATGTGCTCAGTGTGAACCTGCTTTCATCTGTGAAGAGCACAGGGCGCCAGTAGCAAATTTGCCAATCTTGGTGTTCTCTGTCAAATGCCAAACGTCCTGCACGGTGTTGGGCTATAAGCACAAGCCCCACCTGTGGACGTCGGGCCCTCATATCACCCTCATGGAGTCTGTTTCTGACCGTTTGAGCAGACACATGCACATTTGTGGCCTGCTGGAGGTCATTTTGCAGGGCTCTGGCAGTGCTCCTCCTGTTCCTCCTTGCACAAAGGCGGAGGTAGCGGTCCCGCTGCTGGGTTGTTGCCCTCCTACGGCCTCCTCCACGTCTTCTGATGTACTGGCCTGTCTCCTGGTAGCGCCTTCATGCTCTGGAAACTACGCTGACAGACACAGCAAACCTTCTTGCCACAGCTCGCATTGATGTGCCATCCTGGATAAGCTGCACTACCTGAGCCACTTGTGTGGGTTGTAGACTCAGTCTCATGCTACCACTAGAGTGAAAGCACCGCCAGCATTCAAAAGTGACCAAAACATCAGCCAGGAAGCATAGGAACTGAGAAGTTTTCTGTGATCACCACCTGCAGAACCACTTCTTTATTGGGGGTGTCTTGCTAATTGCCTATAATTTCCACCTGTTGTCTATCCCATTTGCACAACAGCATGTGAAATTGATTGTCACTCAGTGTTGCTTCCTAAGTGGACAGTTTGATTTCACAGAAGTGTGATTGACTTGGAGTAACATTGTGTTGTTAAGGAGTTCCCTTTATTTTTTTGATCAGTGTATATATATATATATTGTGGGTACATAATAAAGAGCAGTTGAGAGCAACCTGAGTGAAACAGATCAAAATCAGCCTGCTATGAGGCAATATAAATAATAAATCTGTCCAGGATCCATGGTTATATAGCAGAACTAGTATGGTCAAAAATAAGTAAAAGGCATGTGCAAGATATAGCGTATACAGTAGCTAAAGCGCTATCAAAAAACATAATTGTGGATTATTGACCAATTAGGCGTATATACATCATGGGTCCATGAATAACTTTTTTCAGTGCCCAGAGAAAACATGCAGAGAAACCAGAGAAACATGCAGACAAAATTCAGAGAGTGGAGCAATTCAAAACATCCAGAGAAAGCAGCTTCTAGTGAGGTAATGCACATGGGGAATCGTCAGAGATGGTGTAAAGAAAATAACAGTGTGGAGAATCGTTATCTCTATCTATATGAAGGAGCCAGATACCTGTAATCCATACGCCCAGGAGGAAAGGGATGTGTACACTTACTGGGCGTGCAGCCGAGTATAAGTAGGTTAGATCGTACCGTCTCACTGTAGGGGGTGTGTGGGTCATGTGATCGGCGTCATTGCGTCACAGGCGGCGTGCGCGTGCGCAGTACGGACGCCCAGTAAAAGAGGGCAAGAAGGAAATGCCAATACTTATAAAGCTAAATACAACTGTCTTATATGAGGCAATTATAGTAGAGGGAGGGGGGCGAAATAAGTTAATAAGTACCAGAAGGAGTACTGGTAGTGTGAGTGAGAATATATAAAAAGATGGGCTGTATGTATAGAAAGATATGGACATACTAGTGGAATGATAAGGGACATGGTGCATAGTATAGGAATAGATAACCATATATAATAATCATGATCCAAACCAATGAATAACACCAATTCTAGCAAGTAACCTAGTTCTATGCATCTATAGGTAATGGTATATTGGGGTAATCTATGTAGCGGGTACCTATGCTATAGGGGTGAAAAAAAGGAAAGGGGGGGGGGGATCTCACCCATGGAGAAAGCACTAGGTGGCTCAGGAGGAATCTCCGGACTAATGCATCTGTGAGGAAAAGAAGCGATAATTCAGACGATATATAGGAACATTATACAGAATTATACATTATAAAAAAAGTCGCATTCTCTGTTGAGTCCTTTTGGAGATAAGGTATCCAAATGGTGTATCCAAAAAGATTCACGTTGTTTTAGGAGTAAAGTCCGGTTTCCTCCCCGGCGTGGGGTCTGTACCTGTTTGAGAACCTGAAACCGTAGTGTTGAAATTGAATGGTTGTGTTTTTTTAAATGTGCCAGAATCGGTAGGAGTAGTTGTTCAGTTCTAATCGTGGATTTGTGTTTAGAAATCCTGTCACGTATGTGTTGGGTTGTCTCGCCAATATAAATGAGTCCACATGGGCACTTGATAAGGTTATACCACATGTGTTGAATCACAAGTAAAGTAACCCTTGATGTGATACATACCAGAGTGTGGATGTGTAATTACATTTCCCTTTATGACACTTGAACAGTGAGCACAATGGAGGCATGGGAAAGTGCCCATTTTGGGCCCACCGAGGAATCTTTCAAATGGGGTTTTGGATATAGGGCCAATGTCTGCTCTAATCAGGTGATCCCTGATGTTCCGTGATCGCTTGTAGCATGTTAGGGGTGGAGATTGAAATTCCTGGACATTAGGATAGGTCTGGGTCAGTATATGCCATTGTTGGCGGACTATATTCTGAATTTTTTGTGAAAGTGGATGATATGTTACAATGCACGGCATCCTATTCATTGACTTGGGTTTCTCTATTGGCTGACTCGGTGGTATGTGTCTTGCTTCAATTGCATGTCAGGGGGTATCCTTGTTGAGTAAATTTTATGGACATTTGTCCTTTTCTCTTCTCTCTGGTAATGGGATCTGATACGATCCTGTCTACTCGGGTCAGTTGGGATTTTGGAAGGGACATTTTGGTTGCTCTTGGGTGGCTGCTAGTAAAGTTATTCATGGACCCATGATGTATATACACCTAGTTGGTCAATAATACACAATTATGTTTTTTGATAGCGCTTTAGCTTCTGTATACGCTATATCTTGCGGTATATTGCACATGCCTTTTACTTATTTTTAACCATACTAGTTCTGCTATATAACCATGGATCCTGGACAGATTTATTATTTATATTGCCTCATAGCAGGCTGATTTTGATCTGTTTCACTCAGGTTGCTCTCAACTGCTCTATATTATGTACCCACAATATATATATATATATATATATATATATATATATATATACCCTTATACGGTCGTAATAAGCTCATAACTACAAGAGTGTATACGATATATGTTATATGGTGAACTATATTATGCAGTATATTGTACATTGCCCTCCTCCATATTTTAGATTTTACCACATTGGTTCTGTTATATATTCGCTATACATTCTCCAGCCTATATATTATATACATTTCTCTATTATATATTTTTCTTCAGATCCCCTGATAAAGGTCATTAGTGACCGAAACGTTGGGACAACTGTACATAATCGCATGCTATGCCTTGAATATTATTGGATGTAATGTGACACAAAGTGTTGAAAAAGAATGAATAAAACTACACTGTAATATCAGTCAAAATTGGTGTGCCATAGAATTTCTCTCAGATGTTATGAGGAATATGCAGCTAAATACATATCAAATATACAATGGCATAGTAAGACATACTGAATAATATAGGGTCCCGCTACTAGCACGGAGTGGGACAGTGCAGGAACACATTACACTACCCCGGGGGGGGGGGGGGCAATGGCAGGTGTTGACGGGTACGAGCCTCCCTAGTCTCACCCACCACCCACGATGCTAGGGAGGCTTGTTTCGGTCACTGCCTGGCATTGGTTGCCCCCCCCCCCCCCCCCCCGACACTGGATGTTTTTCATTCGTACATGGTGAGAAGCGGGTATATAATAAAACATAATTTTTCTCAGTATTGTGGAGGGGGGCAATGGCAGGTGTTGACAGGTACAAGTCTCCCTACTGTCACCCACCACCCACGATGCTAGGGAGGCTTGTCTCGGTCACCGCCTGGCATTGGTTGCCCCCCCGACACTGGATGTTTTTCATTCGCACATAGTGAGAAGCGGGTATATAATAAAACATAATTTTTATCAGTATTGTGGAGGGGGGGTGGGCAATGGCAGGTGTTGACGGGTACAAGCCTCCCTAGTGTCACCCATCACCCACAATGCTAGGGAGGCTTGTCTCGGTCACCGTCTGGCATTGGTTGCCCCCCCCCCCGAAGCGGATATATAATAAAACATAATTTTTCTCAGTATTGTGTGGGGGGGGGGGGGGGGGCAATGGCAGGTGTTGACGGGTACGAGCCTCCCTAGTGTCACCCACATCCCACGATGCTAGGGAGGCTTGTCTCGGTCACCGCCTGGCATTGGTTGCCTCCCCCCGACACTGAATGTTTTTCATTCACACATGGTGAGAGGCGGATATATAATAAAACATAATTTTTCTCAGTAATGTGGGCACATATGAACATGGGACCAACACATGTCTTCAGCTGCCAATGGCACATGCAACAGGTCAGCCAGTTTCATAGGAACAAATCTGCTGACAGATGCCCTTTAAAATGGGCAACGTTACCCTTTTATAACTATACAAATGGCCAGTACAAAATATATGGTGAAAAGCTGTTCTACTGTATGTAAAACCCCCTTATGACAAAGGGGAACTGCCTCCAGCTGGAGAAGAGAAAGTTCAGTCTCCAGAGGTGACAAGGCTTCTTCACCATAAGAACTGTGAATCTGTGGAATAGTCACCTCGGGAGGTGGTAAGAGCAAGAACAGTGGATGGTTTTCACTACTGAGAATTAAATAACATGAAAAGGGTTGTCCACATTATTCTTTTATTAATTCAAACTGCCTGAGCCCTGATAAAATAATAAAAGTACTTCTACTCACCCACTGTGATTCAGCTCTGCCATTCCTTCCTCTCCCCGGGCTGCAGCCGTGACATCCTCCTTCATTGTCAGATTGCTGACTGGACTTCATAGAGCAGAACAGGGATTTAACTACTGAAATTTAGGGCACTGTGGTTTGATCAGTGGTGTATCGCCCAGGAGGCAACCCTGGCTATAAATAAGGATACATAAAATATCAGAGCTGTATACAGGGATGAATGGGTATATCAGTGTGAATGGCACAGGCATTTTTGAGATAGGGATGTTTTGATTTTCTGTTTAACCCCAGAGATGTGTGGTAAATCATGGAGGATAATTTCTATATCTGGGTATGAGGAATATAAGTTATATCTGTATCGTTTCACTTATTTGCTTCATCCTTGCTCTTGATTGAAGTTCCTGATAGAGTTCCAGAAAATTGGACATGCTTAAAGAACTGGCTTAACAAACACGTTAAGAGGTATGGATATATATTTGTGCTTTTTATCACTACAGATTATTAGTATGGATTATGGAAGCAAAGATCAGAATCCAGTATCAAAGCTGTGGTTTTACCAGAAGACAGCAACAGACGTTGGTGTAAAAATCCCACAAGACCAGGTAGGACTATAATCCTGATGTTGGACTTTCATTCTCATGCAAAATTGAGGCATTCAGTATGAGCCAATACTGCATTTGCATTTGGAGAGCCGTTTAAAAAAATTGTATCACAAAAATAAAATGTCCATTTTGTTCTGCCTTCTACGCTGACCGCTGCCACTGCTGAGTAATTTTATTCACATTTTAACCCTTTAAAGGGGTTCTCCAGTACCATTGTGATATTTTTCTCTGTACCAAATAGCTCAAACAATGCATATTTATTCCCCAATTACCTCTTTTTAATGTCTGTGCTTTCCTCCTGTTATCAGCATCAGTGCAGGATATTTACATGGTTGTACCAGGTCTGTTTCTCCAGCTCCCTGCTGGGTTTGCTAACCAAACCCAGAATGCATTGCTCTGTAATGTTTCTCAGGGCTTGCTCCAAATACCACACTGTTCCCTCTGCATTAGTCTTGCCCGATACATCTCTGCTGACCATGTAAGTACCCTCATGGATTGATATGGCTGGTCCCTCTTATTAGACTGCTAGATCACATCTCAGTCCACAGAAACTTACCTCCAAATCTGTTACACAATTTCTCTTACAGTACAGAAATACCCTATAAGTGGTTGTAAATTGATTCTTGGGCACACATTAGGTCTTTAGAAGGGCAAAAGCGTCATTTGTAGTGTTGGGTGCGAATATTCGAATCGTGAATATTAATTGCGAATATGAGCACTTCGAGAATTCACGAATATTTAGAATATAGCGATATATATTCGTATTTTCGAATATTCCAGATTTTTTTTCATCTGAACCCAGGATCCCTCCCGGCTTCTTCCTTGTGGGCCAATGAGAAGGCTGCAATGTCTTTGTCTGAGCTTAGCAACATCCCTAGCAAACAATAGGAAAGTTGCCTACCCCTTACTATAAAAAAAAACTCCCCAGCAGCCATTTCCTGTAGTTTTATGGAGTCCTGAGAGAGACATTGTGTGTCATTGCTGTGCTCTGTGCACACTACATTAGATAGATAGTTAGATAGCTTATATATATAATACAGTTAGTGGGAGATAGTCAGTCAGTGTAGGTTAGATAGTGATATAGTGTAGCTGATAGGTTCTAGTGCAGGGTGTTAGGTAGTGTGATAGGTTCTGCTGTCTATACATACATGCTACAGACATAGTGCAGTGATATCACAACAATACATAGTGCACCAGTCAGTAATATGTAGTCAGACGTGCTAAAATGTGAAGTTTCATGTATTGCGCCAAAATATTCGCATCATTAGTGCCGATTAGCGTAATCGCGAGTATATTGGAGCACTCTATCTGCATATAAAGCAATTTTTAATGTTCTGCCATGCCAACCATTTTCTCCAGTCTCAGGAAACTTCTAGCAGCTTGGAAAATGTAGCAGAAGTGACCCACGCCTGTATTGTGTGCGCATTACGCGAATATTACATTGCCGATTTTCGCAATCAAGAAAATAATCGTGAATTCTTGAATTTGCAAATATATGACGAATATTATACAAAATATTCGCGAAATATCGCAAATTGGAATATTGCCCCTGCCGCTCACCACTAGTCATTTGGAGTTTGCAGGGCACGTTTTTCTGAAATGGTTTTCGGGACTATGTTGCATTTGCAGAGCCCCTGAGGTTCCAGTACAATAGACAACCCCAAAAAGTGACCCCCCATTTTGGAAACTACACCACTAAAGAAATGTATGAAGGAGTGTAGAGTTAGCATTTTGACCTCCCTTTTTTTTTTTTTTTTACAGAATTTATTAAAACGGGGCTGAAAAAAATTGCAATTTTTCCAATAATATGTTTTTACAAGAAGTTATAGAAGAAAATGCACCTCACAATTTGTTCTCCCAAGTACAGAAACTTCCCATATGTGTTTGTGTAGTGCAATTTAAGCACACAGCAGGGCTCAGAACGGCAGGACCTCCATTTGGCTCTTGGAGCATAGATTTTGCTGGAATAGTTTTGGGGTTAATTGTCACATTTGCAAACTCCCTGAGGTACTAGTATGGTAGAAATCCCCATGAAGTTAACATCTGAGATGGCATCTGCAGGAAAATGCAGACAAATTGACACATTTGAAGAACAGTAACATTCACCGATTACACACCATACTTGAGGGTCCTGTGTCAGTAGTTAAAACTATAGTAATCTTTGCTAGTAGCCGCAGCTCATGTGTAGTAATATCAAGAACTTGATTCTCTTGGGCCAAAACAATGTGATAACTATCGCACAGACCTTGTGTACCTTGATTTTCGACAGCACTTCCAGGATCATGGGCATCCTCTGAAAGATATACTGGCCCAGGCTCTGTTTCTCTCGAAGACACTGCCCCCTTCTGAGCTATTAAGCCGCATTGGTGTAGCTATAGTTGTCGCAGTTGCGCCCGGGCCCCTAAGCCAGGGGGGCCCAGAGATGCAGTATATTTCCCTTTATAAGATGCACTGTATCTTATAAAGGGAATGCTAGTGAGTGCTTCCATTATGGAAGCACTCACTAGTATGCAGGAGGCTGGGAAGGGAAGCGCCGTGAGCGCTGTACTCACCCCTCCTCCTGCTCGGTCATCTCGAGTCCTGCGCTGCTGTGTCCTGGCTGCCTGCAGCATCAGGGCATACAGAGCGCACTGTGACCCGATGCTGCAGGCAGTCAGGCGACTGCAGCGGGGGCCCTGAGAAGGGATGAGAGCCAGGATTACTTGAGAGGTAATTTATTTATTTGTTTTTTTTAATCTGATATGGGAAATCAGAGGTCTAATAGTGGTCTGATATGGGGGTCTGGAAGTCTACTGGGGATCTGATATGGGAGTCTGGAGGTCTAATGGGGGTTTGGAGGTCTGGTCTGAGATCTGATATGGGGGTCTTTAGGTCTAATGGGGGTCTGAGAGGTCTAATGGGGTGTCTAATATGTCTGATATTGGGGGGGTTCTGACATGGAGGTCTAATGGGGGTGTGATCTGAGGTCTGATATGGGGTCTGACAGAGGTCTAAAGAAGGTCTGGTCTGAGATGGGGGGTCTCATCTCAGGTATGATATGGGGGTCTGATCTGAAAGTTAAGAGGGTATTTTTGTTCTGGCGCACTGCATCTGTGTGGTACCAGTATTTTCAGGGGGACTGTTTCTGCAGCATAGTATTGGAGGGGGGGGGGGGGGGGGGGGCACAGCTGGCACAGTATTGGGGGTGGCATGAGGGGGTGTTCAGAAGGTGGGGAGTATGATGGAAAAGTAGGAAACTAAGATGTCTGTTTGCCAAACTCTGCAGAGAGAAGAGATGGCTGAAAGAATTCATCATGGCGGTCTGGTGTGAATAGAGAAGATGAGGACAGAGAATATCTACATCAAAGGAGACATCACTCGATGTATGAGAAACATATGTGGGGCTGTATTACCGTGTATGATCAGTAGCACTGTATGTAATGTTTTCCAAGTACGGTATGTCTTTAAAGGGGTTGTCCGCTTTTTTCCCCCCGTACGAGCGCTGCCTTCTCTGCTCTGTTTACCTGCTCACCACTGCAAATGCTGTGGCGAGCAGGAAAATAGAGCAGAGAAAGCAGCTCTCATATGAGCGCTGCCTTCTCTTCAAACAGCTGATCAGAGGGGGTGCCGGACCCCCCGCCAATCTGATATTGATGACCTATCCTGAGGCAGCAGGCAGCAGTAAGCATTTTTTACCTCAGGCAGCAGAAAGGCTATGTGCACCCCAACCCCTGCCAAAAAGGAGGGAGCCCAAGCTGAACTATTGCACCAGGGCCTATGAGCTTTTAGCTACGCCCCTGTTCAGCAGTTATGTTTTGTGAGTCCATTCACATGAACTGCTATAAAGGCAGCAAACAGCTGTTTTGCCACAATCACGATGGGAGAAAGTTGACATAGATATGCAAAGCACAGGGGTACATCTGTGTAGATGTTTGCCCACTCCTCCATCCTAAAGGGTCTGCCATTGGTTTGAGTCTCCCACCACCTCAGTAACGATTTAGTCTCCTGGGATTGAACCATGGTCCTGTTGCGGGATACATTCTTGTGCTAAGGAAATACTTTCTGTTACAGGGGCTTCAGGTGCCTCAATTAAGGCTGACATAAGACCTAGTACTTTTTTCCTATTAGTCTAGTCTCACTATCCTCTTGGGAGTCAGCTGGCTGCTGGAGTTTTTGGGGATGGAACTCAACTGGATTTCATCAGATATACAGCACTACCCAGGGGCGTAGCTATAGGGGGTGCAGAGGTAGCAGTCGCTACCGGGCCCAGGAGCCTGAGGGGCCCAAAGACCCTTGTGCCACATAAGACACTGGCATTATAGAAAGTGCATGCTGGTTAATTTACACCTCTGCCTGTAGGGAAGGGGTTAGGTCAAGAATTTGGCATGAGGGAGTGCCCTTTCAATGTTTGCCTCAGGCAGCAGGAAAGATATGTGCTCCCCTGCCCCTTTTTAACAAGCACTGAGGGAAGGGGGGCCCAAGCTGAACTATTGCACTAGGGCCCATGAGCTTTTAGCTACGCCCCTGGCACTACCCATACTTCCCAACCACCCTGGATCAATTGGCTATTATGTAGTCCTGGGAGGGCTACATCCCAACTCTATCTGCATCCTGAGAACACAACTACAGTTGAATACAATGGTGAAGCTGGGAGGTGTCAGCCCACGTTCCCCTGATGAATGGAGAACATAATGTTTCCCGCAGAAGCAGGCACGATGCAGTGACATCATCATGCCCGCTGATCTGAGCAGGAGAGTCCACAAGCTTGTGCATTCCCTGACACAAGCTCTCTCCTATTCAGCAGGTGTGCTGACATCACTGCATCAAGCCTGTTGCTGGGGATAGTATTAAATTTTTTATTTAATTACCACTACAAATGCAGCATTACTGTAAGGGGGCAGCACTGCTGTAAGGATGCAGGAATACTGTAAGGGGGCACTAAGGCATGCCTCCCAACTGCCCCAGATCCGGCGGGACAGTCCCGGATTTCATTTACTGTCCTGCAGTCCTGGTACGTGGGAGGTATGTCCCGCTTTCAGGCATCTGTCCTTACTTCTATAGGAAGCAGAGACCGCTGCCTGTAATGAAGAAGCAGAGAGCCATCGACTCCCTGCTCCATCATTTCTCCCCCTGCAGTCTGTGCAGGGGGCGGGGCCAGCCGGCAGTCAGCCTCTGCTCCTCCTCCTACATAGATCAGAGCAGCCGATGTGGATGCTGCTGCTGAAGGAGGTGAGTATGAAAAGTTTTTTTTGTTTTTTTTTACTTTCTGTGAAGGGGCACAGTCCTAGGCATATTTTTGAGGGGGCACAGTCCTGGACAAATTTCTGGGGGGGGAGGGGGGGCACAGCTGGGCGTATTTTTGTGGGGGGCACAGCTGGGCATATTACTGTGAGGCGGCACATAACTGGGCATATTACTGTGAGGCGGCACAATCTGTGAAGGGGACACAATGCTTACATAAATACTATGTGGTGGCATAAAGGGGGAATATTTACTATGTGGGGGCATTCATGCGACTGGGAGGGCTTGGGTCTTTAGTTATGTTTGGGGTGGAGTTAGAGGCGTGGCCTAGTGTAGAAAAAAAACATTGGGCCAGATTTATCATTAGCTCAAGTCAAAATAATGGAGTGAAAAAGTCGCATATTTTTGCGCAATCGCTAAAACTGCGCAAAAATATGCGCCTTTTATTGGCTCTGCGCTATGCTCACCAGTTTTCTGAAAGTGGGTGTGTTTTCTTATGTCAATGGGGACGGAGGGGCAGCCCGGCGAAATATCGGCAGGACGGATCCGACAGGGTGAACCATCATCTACTGTGCCACAGAATTTAACTTTATTGCCACCCACAAGCCAAAAAGCAAAAGTGTCAAGCATGAATACACCAGAAAACAGTCGCAACAACCTTGGTAAATGTGTCTTAATTTCTTTATTTTACCCCCTTATATAGGGCTTTACAGACATTACCACAGTTTGCTGTCCCCAATGGGGCTCACAATCTAAGCTCCCTATCAGTATGTCTATGAAGTGTGGGAGGAAACCGGAGAACCCAGAGGAAACCCACACAAACACGGAGAGAACATACAAATTCCATGCAGATGTTCCGTGTCTTAATGTTCCAAGCACAAAACATGAATTGTGGTCAGGAGAACACAGAGTTATTAATGCATGAAGTGGCAACTCTAAGAACCTTTAATATGTTTTTTCCTTTTTAGATTTGACACAATCAATATTCATTGCCTTGAAAATCAGTACATGTATATATTTGTTTGATTATAGGTTTCACTGATGCTCCCAGGAGTATTTCAAGAGAAGTTTATTCGTGTCTACTGTACTGATAAGAGTCGTTGGGAGGCTGCTAAGAATTGTTTTAAGGAGTGGTGCGATAGAGAAGGGTTCGAAATATCAGGTATGTGATTGCATGTTACAGACCTTCTGATTTACAAAGAAGCAGTAAATAACACTGATCCCAACATGTTCACAGAGAATAGCTAGGATCCGTGTTTTGTTATTATTATTATTATTATTATTTTTTTTTTGTAAGAAGAATTAAACTAAGATTGGTGTTTTGAGGTTTCAAAATTTTAAAAAAATAATAATCTTAAAGATCCAGTCCTTAAAAAAATATTCTATGAGGGGTGGAATGGAATAAAAACACAATTCTGACAATGTTTTTTAAGTTTAGTTTTAGTGGCATTGCCTATGCTGTAACAATGACATCATAACCTTATTCAGTGGGTTAGTACGATTATGGTGAAAACAAAATGGTAGTTTGTTTTATTGCTTTTTAAATAAAATAAAAAAACTTTGCTTTGGGTCACTATCTTTTGACTCCCAAACTTTTTGAAATCTTTCTATCAACTGAAATGCTTGAGAGCAGGGCCTGTTTCTTTTTGATGGGTTTGTTTGGTGGGGGAGAGGGGGTAGCTGTAGACTTTATTGGTAGTATGCCTCAAATGTTAGTCCCCTGCTGTCCAAGATCACCAGGGTCCCTGCAGAGAGGACGGAAGCTTGAGCACTATGCAAACAATAGTTGCAGTGGAGATGTGCAGCACGCCAGACCTGCAGGGTATTGCGAAGTGAGGTCACGGTTATGGGCAATCGAGGGTTACTCACTGTATTGGAAAACCCTGGGCAGGCATGCGGCAGTGAAGGAGAGGGAGACACAAGTTCCTCTGGGGCACACTCTGTATGTAGGGACCAGGCCTGATGGTGGATGAGGTGCCCTGGGTGTTACAGGTATTTTGAGTGCCTGGGGCAAGGTCCCTTTAAGGATCGTGACGCCAGTGCCTGTAACGGTGGCACACCGATTTATAGGAGTAGTAATTGAGGTACACAGATGGTATGAGGAACCAAACGTTGCTTTACTTAAAACAGTCCAAACTTTGTACATACAGTTGGTAATGATGCACTCCCTTTTATCATATATTCCACATGCAGGCTTACTTTCAATAATGGCAGGTATAATCTAGCAAGCTACTTGGAGGGTATACAATTAATGCTTCACAGTCCAGGCTGCACTATCTCCACAGCTATTCTGGCTGGCTGTATCCCAGCCCGGATGCCTAAATGCTGGCTTTAATCCTTGGTAAGGTTGTATTGTCCTTGCTTGGTATGCAGGTTTCTCCCAGAAGGTACAGTTCTTCTACTGGGGTGTTTCTTCTGAGCTAAACTTAGTCTCAGGAACTTCAGGCTTACTAGGCTACACTTCTAGCCACCTGGACTGAACTACCTCTCCCCTGTCTGGGCCTACCTATATATACTTAGGGCTCTCTAGCTCCCTCTAATGTCTAGGAGGCTAAACTACACCCTAACAGGCCTGACACCCAGATAACACAGGGAAATGCATAATTAAACATCACAGTAATGCAAAAGACATGTTAACCCTTGTGTAGTGCCCACCTTTACCTAGTGGGACACTACATACACCCCATACTACAACGTTGCCCGTCCTCGGCGCAACATGGAGGGGCCCTGGCCAGCTGCATATTGCAGCCTGAAAGACAAAATGGGGAACAGGCATACACAGTAATCACCACTTTAGCAATTGAAATATAATAAACAGTTTCACTGAAAGTGCGGTGACAAGGGGCGCCGTTCTCTTCTCTCAGGATAATTGTAAGGGAACAGGGGAGCTGACCTGGTGCAGCGTATCAATAATACCAGGATAGTCCATAATAATAGTCCATAGAAAATGCAGAACAAATAACAATTCTTAGAGGGTCAAGGAACACAATGAGTCCGTACCCAAGGCTTGTAGAGGGTTAAACAGGGGTTTCCCGTGAGGGGCTACCTGGGCCCATAATGTAGTCTCCAAATCTCACAGGTGGGTGCCCCTTGGTAGACCGCGTGGACCTTCTTACTGGCGGAGATTCCTCCTGACTTGGTTCAGGAGGGTTGGAGGAGTCCACAGGCTCTGGAGCTCTTTCAGGTACACTCTGAGGCGAGGAAATAACAGGAGCTGAAGTGGGTTCATCCTGGGATGGAGAAACAACTGGAACAGGAGCAGGTACTACCAGGTTTAACCAGGGAGTGAGAAACCAATGAAGTGGATCTTTATCATGTATCAGGTTCTCAACAGCCTGCATAGGATCAGCAGGTTGGGCTGGCAACTCAGGCTCAGTAGATTCTGGTTCAATGTCCTCTGCTGCAGGTTCTCCTTCTATACAGGGTTTTAACCGATTTCTATGTACAACTTGAGAGCCTTTACCTTCTCTGGAGATTTGGTAAATGTGAGCCTCAGCGTTAGGAAAGGCAGAAATTACATAGGGAATCCTTTCCCATTTGCTGTCCAATTTACTGGTTCTATGGTTGTTTTTCAACCACACCAGGTCTCCCAGAGCTAAGGGTTCCGCATGAGGAGCCAGGTCATAGTCTCTTTGTTGTCGTTCCCGGGCATTTTCCATGCGTTCCTGAACAATCTTTGGCATTGAGGAGACGTCTTTGGTGCTCCACTACCCAATCAGTCTTTGGTAGTGGGTTAATGACATCAGGCACTTGTATATCTAGGGAGTGATCAGCAGGCAACCTCCCTTGACAGCCGAACATCAGATAGAAAGGTGTGTAACCGGTGGAGCAGTGAATTGTGTTGTTATAGGTATACATGAGTTGTGGAAGCTGAGTAGGCCAATTACCCTTTGTCTCTGGGGGTACTGCTCTCAGCATTTCAATGAGAGTTTAATTCATCTTTTCACAGAGTCCGTTACCTTGCGGATGATAGGCGGTGGTCCGGACTTTCTGGCAATTATGCAGCAGGCACATCTCTTGGAACAGCTGTGACTCAAACGCAGACCCTTGGTCGGTGAGGATTCTCTCTGGGCAGCCGTAGGGCAGAAGGAAATACTTCCAGAACGCCTCTGCTGTAGTCTTAGCTGTCAGGTCTTTCACCGGCACTGCTACGACAAACTTAGTGAAGTGATCAATAATGGTCATGGCATAAGTATACCCTGAGCGACTCGGCTCCAACTTCACATGATCAATAGCAACAAGTTCTAAAGGAGTTTTACTTAAGATAGGACGTTCAGTTCGCCCCACAGCACAGGCAGTGCATTCTCGGCACCATTTCTCAATATCTTCTCTTATCCCAATCCAATAGAATCTTCTGCCAATGGTGGCCTCAGTCTTCTGCACGCCGAAGTGTCCGGACTGGTTGTGATACATTTCTAGCACCAGACTGGCATCTCGACGTGGTAGGAGGATCTGATATATCCTATCACAGGACACTGGATCCAGGCTCCTTCTAAGCAACAGGCCTTTTTGAAGGAAAAGTTGGTGACAATGTCTCCACAGTCTCATCAGTTCTGGGTCTGCACTCTTCCTGCGGACTCTCTCAGGAGTTCTCCCACTGGTAAGGAAGTCAAGCAGTTCACCGAGGACTCTACTTTCGGACTGGAGCTTAATCAACCTTTCTTGGTCGCCTCTGGACTCAGGAATATCTGATGAGGAAGGATCAGCAGCGGGGTGGTTTTCAGTGCGGATATTATCCTGCTGTGCAAATTTATTGTAGAACGCTGGCATTTCCACTTCTTCCCAGGCATCTTTTGGTTCATCTGGGGCTTCTGTAGTTGGTAGTCGAGACAGGGCATCAGCATTGTCATTGGAGCGGCCTGCCCGGTATTTCACAGTGAAGTCATAGTTGGCAAGGAGAGCCCCTAACTTGGCTGTATTCAGATGCGCCAGGGGGTTATTGTCCGTGAAGGCCACAAATGGTGTGGCAGCGAGCTAGTCTTTGAACTTTTCGGTCACAGCCCACACTAAGGCAAGAAACTCCAGCTTGAAGGAACTGTAGTTCTGGTCGTTCTTCTCAGCTCCCTTCAGGGATCTGCTGGCGTAGGCAATTACCCTCTCTTTGTTATCTTGCATGAAACGCCTGTAATACCCTGCAAAGCTGAGAAAGCTTCTCACCTCTTTCACGGTGGTAGGAGTAGGCCAATTGCGGACAGCAGCAAGTTTATCAGGATCAGGCTGTACTCCTTCGGCACTGACAACGTGCCCTAGGTATTTTACTGCTGGTTTCAGCAGGTGGCACTTAGATGGCTTGATTTTGAGGCCATATTTGGTAAGGACTTGGAACACTTCCGCCAGGTGTTCTAGGTGGTCCTCATACTACTTGGAGTATATAATGACGTCATCTAGATATAACAATACGGTTTCAAAGTTCCTATGGCCTAAACAACGTTCCATCAGCCGTTGGAACGTCCCTGGAGCGTTACACAGTCCAACTGGCATGTAGTTAAATTCGAACAGGCCCATAGGTGTAGTGAAAGCAGTCTTTTCTCGATCTTCTGGGGCCATAGGTACTTGCCAGTACCCACTAGTTAAGTCCAAGGTGGAGAAATAGGCTGATGACCCCAGAGCAGTCAAGGACTCCTCAATGCGTGGTAATGGATAAGCATCTTTGTGGGTAATTTGATTGATCTTTCTGTAATCCACGCAGAACCTTATACTGCCATCTTTCTTTCGGACAAGGACTAAGGGCGCAGCCCAGGGACTGTGACTGTCCCGGATTATATTAGAGTCTTTCATCTCTTGTATCATCTCTTTCACAGACTGATAGGTAGTAGGTGGTATGGGTCTGTGCCTCTCCTCGATAGGAGGATGAGAGCCAGTGGGTATGGTATGTTGGATTACACTGACCTCTCCATAGTCCGTGGAGTGCTTGCTGAAAGCCTTGTGATGTTCTCTCGCTAGCTTCAGAACTCCCTCTATTTGCTCCTTTGGGGTGGATTCGTTCCCCACATGAAGCTCTTCCCACCAGGAGGTTGTCGAGGTGTTGGCGGTGGTGCTGCTGCTCTGTGTGGTCTGGAACGCCTCCGTGGCAGGCAGACGGATCACATCCTGGAAAGACACCTGGAAAAGCTGAGCAACGGGGCAGTGCTTAAAAAGAGTAACGGGGTGATCACCAAAATTAATTAAACGGACAGGCACTTTACCTTGGGACACTGTCACCAGACTCTTGGCTGTCCGTACGAAGGGTTGATTCTCAATCTGGATAGGTTCCACTAGGGCTTGATAGTCCTGAACCTGGATCCCTAACACCGCACGGCACCACAGGATGATCTGGGAATTCGGAGGCAGGATTACTGGCCGGTTGTCCCGGATCCGGACAGTACAAATTTCCCCTTTTTTGTTGGCGAACCTTTGTTGAGCGCACAGCACGCTGATAGTCTTTTAAATTACCCTTCTGGAAGCAGGCGAGGCTGAGGATATAGTTTGGTTCAATGCTTCAAGCACTTTGGAGTAACAGTTTTTAAGGACATTAGTCCCTAGGATCACAGGATGTCCTCCTTTATCTCCTGCTTGTACCACAATCACACCTTGCTGCGGTAAGGTGGCCTCTCCCACCTGAAGAGTAGGTTCCCAGTACCCATGGACTTTCACTGGCTTCCCGTTGCTGGCAATGATATCTACGACTCTGGTGGCAGGGTGAGGAGACTTGGATCCCAGAACTTGTCAAAGGCACGGGATGCCCGTATCCAGCAGGGCTTCAAAGGGTATCCCGTTGATACATATTTTAATTTTTGGACGGGATCCCACGTATTTAGGCATCCAGCTTGGATCCTTTGGACCTACTGTTCTACCTACCGAGGGGCAGTCCTCTGCCTCAGGGGTTGCCCGTTTAACTGCCAGCACATTGATTCAGTATGTCCATATTTTTTGCAATAGTGGCAAACAGGCTGCTTTCGATTTCTAGACCGATAATTCGGTCGTCCATCAGGTTCCTTTGGGTATACATCCCTATATGCAGGTGGGAGCCTTGGCGAAAAAAAGCCTTCATCTTCTAACAGTAATGGTCTTTCCCACTCCTCTATTTTCTTGCATACTTTCTCTAAGCTCAGAGTGAGATGGTTCACTTACTCCATTAGTGCTGCCACTACATCTGTTACTGGAGCCTGAGTGGCTTGACTGACTCCAGCCTGCCCCACATTGACAGTTTTTGGTTGACAAACCTGAGGTTCAGGCGAGGCTGCTGGCCCTGCGGCCGGGTTTTGGCCTAGAATGCTGATGGCCAGCTCTTTAAAGTCCAAGAATGCACAATTGGGATGTTGGGCTGACAGCATCCTCAGTTGGCCCTTTAAATGCTCCGTACTTATACCTGCAATGAACTGTTCTGTCCTGTCCTGATCCTCAGCTTCCTTGGGGTCCACTTGGACCACAGCCCTCAGGGTCTCTTGCAAGGACAGAGCAAAAACTGCGGAGCGACTCCCCAAGTTGCTGCTTCCTGCTAAAGAATCGCATTTTAACTTCAGACACCGTTCTGGCCTCAAATGTGGTGCAGAGGCGATTAAAAATCTGCTCCAGACTACTCTTTTCGGAACGGGGCCAGGACATGACTTCCCTGTGGGCGGCCCCTTCTAACTGAGCTAGGAGGATCTCCATTTGTTGTTCAGCAGATATAGGATAGAGCCGGAATAAGGCCATTATCTGATCCCTAAAGTCCTTTAATTTGTGGGCTTCCCCTGAATATCGCAGAAACCAGGGGGCCCCAGAATAATACAGCATGGTTAATGGCATCAGGCTTGATGCTGCCGCGGCGGCAGGTGCCCTATTGTCAGTTGTGGGCACTTCAGAAGGCATTTCTGGGGCCGCCTGCCGCGCTCCTTCAGGTGCGGACATATGGCTATGGCCCTTTAAATGACAGCGGAGCGGACCGGAGCTAAAATGTCAGAGTTTTGTTTTTTTTTCAAGTAAAGTCTCTTGCCGCTAATAGGAGGACCCTCTCCGGTACCCTAGCAGGGGTCGGGGCTGCTCCAGTATAGTGATCAGAAGGGGGCCGGTGAAGGGTAAAGTTAGTACTTACTCCTAGCGGTTCTCGCTCCAAGTCTCGCGAGATGCGTGGCTACGTCAGACGGGAGTCCCACGTTCAGCGTCAGAAGGTAGGCGCGGCCTCTTGCAGCTCCGGGATTCAGGTAGGCGGTACTTTTTCCCGACAGTGCGGCGTTTCTTCCTCCTTGCAGGCTGGGCGGTACCTTCACCTTGTCCTTTTTCGCGCCAAACGGGTACAACGAGGTGCACTTTTAATCCGGTCAGGTTAAGCGGCCATCTTTGAGTAAAAGACGCTGTCTATTCACTGACCGCAAGCGGTGGCTTTACAACAGCAAAACAGTCCACAAAAAGCAGTTTCACACCGCAAATTGGTACAGTTCTTTGGCCCAGCAATTTTCAATAAACAATAGGGCTAAGTCACTTTTTAGGTAGATAATGGCACACAGTTTTGTAATCCACAATGGCGTAGATATGATCGAATCCTGTTCGTGACGCCAATTTATGCAGCACGCCAGACCTGCAGAGTATTGCAAAGTGAGGTCGCGGTTATGGGCAATCGAAGGTTACTCACTGTATTGGAGAACCCTGGGCAGGCATGCGGCAGTGAAGGAGAGGGAGACACAAGTTCCTCTGGGGCACATTCTGTATGTAGGGACCAGGCCTGATGGTGGATGAGGTGCCCTGGGTGTTACAGGTATTTTGAGTGCCTGGGGCAAGGTCCCTTTAAGGATCGTGACGCCAGTGCCTGTAACGGTGGCACACCGATTTATAGGAGTAGTAATTGAGGTACACAGATGGTATGATGAACCAAACGTTGCTTTACTTAAAACAGTCCAAACTTTGTACATACAGTTGGTAATGATGCAGTCCCTTTTATCATATATTCCACAAGCAGGCTTACTTTCAATAATGGCAGGTATAATCTTGCAAGATACTTGGAGGGTATACAATTAATGCTTCACAGTCCAGGCTGCACCATCTCCACAGCTATTCTGGCTGGCTGTATCCGAAGGCCCGGATGCCTAAATGCTGGCTTTAATCCTTGGTAAAATAATCTTCCTCCCGTATTGACCCTTGCTTCTATTTTATAGTACCTCTGCCCATCAGCTTACTTATCTGAGATGGTTGTATTGTCCTTGCTTGGTATGCAGGTGGCTGCAGGTTTCTCCCAGAAGGTACAGTTCTTCTACTGGGGTGTTTCTTCTGAGCTAAACTTAGTCTCAGGAACTTCAGGCTGACTAAGCTACACTTCTAGCCACCTGTACTGAACTACCTCTCCCCTGCCTGGGCCTACCTATATATACTTAGGGCTCTCTAGCTCCCTCTAATGTCTAGGAGGCTAAACTACACCCTAACAGGCCTGACACCCAGATAACACAGAAATGCATAATTAAACATCACAGTAATGCAAAAGACATGTTAACCCTTGTGTAGTGCCCACCTTTACCTAGTGGGACACTACAGATGACTTTCTTGGTGATCATGTGACTGGTCAGACCCTGCACAGACCATTGTCACTGTAACTGGTTATATTTCCCCTGTAACTAGGGCAGTTGTGTGGCCACAATTATATTAGAAAAGTATAGTGTAAAAAAAAAAAAAAAAAAAAAGTCTTTGCTGACATTGAAATAATAAAAGTTAAAAAAGAATGCACAAAAAATAACCCATACCCCGAAAAAAAGTTCCCTGCTCTTATTTATGTTGTATTGCTGGCCAAGTCCAGATTACCCAATATTGGACATGTAATATATCAAAATTTTGTGTATTCAAAGACCAATGCAAATAAAATAAAAAATCTACTTTAGGGTAATACTATATTACTAAGCAAAAATATTGAAGAGGACGCTTAAAATGGAGCAAAATAATAAATATTTTATTCGTGCTCATAGTGTCACGGAACCATGAACCAGACGTACAACAAGAGATAAGTGAAAATAAGAAGGCTTTATTGAAAATAAAGCTGTAAAGCAAAAGTCCAAACGGATGGTGAAACCGAGCAGAGTCTTTGCGAAGCCAGAGGTCAGGAACCAGCAGGGTAGTCAGACGAAGCCAGGATCAGGAACCAGCAGGGTAGTCAGACAAAGCCAGGATCAGGAACCAGCAGGGTAGTCAGACGAAGCCAGGATCAGGAACCAGCAGGGTAGTCAGACGAAGCCAGGATCAGGAACCAGAAGGGTAGTCAGACGAAGCCAGGATCAGGAACCAGAAGCAGCAGCAGTCTTAGAAGCATGTGAACACAAGAGGACCAAGCAAGGAACTGAAGCCACAGACCTCCTATATATATGAGCTAGGCGTCCAGCTCCTCCCAGGGGAAGGAGGAGCCGCAGGGTGGAAGGCTACAAGAAACCCAGAAACCAAGATGGCCGCCAGCACATGTCAAACGAAGGAGAGCAGCAAGCAGGTAAGACCATGACAGTACCTCCCCCTCAAGGGCCCCTCCTCCGCGGAGCACAAAACGGTTTCTGAGGGAAGCGTGCGTGGAAGGCTCGGAGCAAGGCAGGAGCATGGACATCTGCGGAGGGAACCCAGGAACGCTCCTCTGGACCATAACCACGCCAATGGACCAAAAACTGCAACCGACCGCGGACCAGGCGTGAGTCCAGGATATTGCTCACCTCATATTCCTCACGATTGCCCACTTGGACCGGACGAGGCCGAGGAACCGAGGAAGTGAAACGATTACACACCAGTGGCTTCAACAGGGAGACATGAAACACGTTGGAGATCCGCATGCCAGGAGGAAGCACAAGGGCATAGGCTACCGGGTTTACCCTGCGAAGCACTCGGAAGGGACCAACAAAGCGAGGCGCCAGCTTGGGAGTGGGCACTCGAAGGTTGAGGTTGCGGGTGGACAACCATACACGGTCTCCGACCTGGTAGGAAGGAGCAGGCGCTCGTCTGCGATCAGCCTGGAGTCTCTGGCGCTGCGCAGAGACCTCAAGGGACTTCTGGATCTGTACCCAAGAAGCACGTAGGACGGAAAGGTGATCCTCCACAGCCGGAATATCCTGGGGAGAGAATACCTCCGGTAACACGGCAGGTTGGAACCCATAATTGGCCATGAAGGGAGACGTCCCAGAGGAAGAGTTCACCGCCGTGTTCCTGGCAAACTCAGCCCAAGGCAGGAGGTCAACCCAATTGTCTTGGTGATCGGAGACATAGCAACGAAGGAATTGCTCCAAGGCCTGATTGGATCGTTCTGCGGCCCCATTGGACTGAGGGTGGTAGGCCGAGGAGAAGGAGAGATGAATCCCCAACTGGGAGCAAAAGGCGCGCCAGAACCTGGACACAAACTGACTCCCCCGATCCGACACAATCTCCTTAGGCAAACCGTGCAACCGGAAGACCTCCCTGGCAAAAATCGTGGCCAACTCTTGTGCAGAGGGTAACTTCTTGAGAGGAACACAGTGGCACATTTTGGAAAACCGATCCACAATCATGAGAATGACCGTATGGCCTCGGGATGCAGGGAGGTCCACAATGAAATCCATCCCCAGGTGTGACCATGGACGCTCCCCGGTGGCTATGGGTTGCAGAAGGCCCAACAGAAGGTGCCGAGGGGACTTACTCTGGGCACAAACGGAGCATGCCGCTACATATGCGGCGATGTCGGAACGTAGGGAAGGCCACCAGAACAGACGTGAAACAGCCCAGGACAGCTGATTCTTTCCAGGATGCCCCGCGGTCTTGGAGTTATGGTAGGTTCGCAACAACCGAGTGCGCAACTCCTCAGGCACAAAACATCTGCCGTTGGGTCTCCCAGAGGGAGCACCAGATTGAGCCGCCAAAATCTGCTCACCCAGGGGAGAGGTCAGGCTGGTGCGAATGGCGGCCAGGATCTGATTCGGAGGTATGACCGAAGTCGGAATCGACTCCTCCCTGGACAGCTCGGAGTACTGCCGTGATAAGGCATCCGCCCTGATGTTCTTGGAACCGGGTAGGTAGGAGACCACGTAATTAAAACGTGACAAGAACAGAGCCCATGTGGCCTGACGTGGTGTCAATCTCTTGGCCTCAGAAAGGTAGGTCAGATTCTTGTGGTCCGTCAGGATGAGAACCGGAACCACCGAACCCTCGAGCAAGTGCCTCCATTCTTTAAGGGCCTGCACGATGGCCAATAACTCCCTGTCACCAATCTGATAGTTGCACTCCGCGGAAGACAGTTTCCGGGAGTAAAACCCACAAGGAAGCAGAGGACCCTCTGGTGTTCTACGCTGAGACAGAAGGGCGCCTACTCCCGTCTCAGACGCGTCCACCTCGAGGACAAAGGGCAACCCAGGGTTGGGATGCGACAGAATCGGAGCCGACACAAAGGCGGACTTTAGGGCCTCAAAAGCTCGGATGGCCTCGAGCGGCCAGACCTGGGAATTACTGCCCTTCCTGGTCAGATCCGTGAGAGGCTTGGCCAGCATGGAAAAGTCCCTGATGAACTTCCGATAATAATTGGCGAAGCCCAAAAAGCGCTGCAGGGAACGAAGACCACTGGGCTGGGGCCACTGTAAGACAGCCGAAACCTTCTCAGGATCCATGGAGAACCCCTCAGCGGAAATGATGTAACCTAAGAAGGTTACCTGGGATCGGTGAAATTCGCATTTCTCAAGCTTACCGAACAGCTTGTTCTCTCGTAACCGTTGCAACACTCGTCTGACATCCAAAATGTGGGCCTCCATGGATTCAGAATATACCAAGATGTCATCCAAATAGACTACCACACACTGCTGCAACAGGTCACGGAAAACATCGTTGATGAATTCCTGAAAGACTGCGGGCGCATTGCACAACCCAAAGGGCATAACCAAGGATTCGTAATGACCGGTCCTGGTGTTAAACGCGGTCTTCCACTCATCGCCCGCCTTGATCCTTACCAGGTTATATGCCGCCCTCAGCTCGAGTTTGGTAAAGACCGTGGCCCCTTTAAGGCGATCGAACAGCTCGGAAATCAAGGGTATCGGGTAAGCGTTCTTGATCGTGATGCGATTGAGACCCCTGTAATCGATGCAAGGCCTCAACTCACCGCCCTTCTTTTTCACAAAGAAAAATCCAGCCCCTGCCGGGGACGAAGATTTGCGAATGGGTCCGCGTGAAAGCGCCTCCCTCACGTACTCCTCCATGGCCTCATTCTCCGCTACCGACAGTGGATAGACTTTGCCACGAGGAGGAACGGCACCAGATTGTAACTCTATGGCACAATCATATGGGCGGTGCGGAGGTAGGGCAACCGCGCGCACCTTATCGAATACATCCCGGTACTCCTCATATTCAGGAGGCAACAGAGAGTCCGAGGAAGTACACAGCAACTTGACAGACCCATGGATGCAACTAGCCCCACACTGCGGTGACCACGAGAGGATCTCGACCGATCTCCAATCGAAAGTCGGATTATGCTTCTGGAGCCAGGGGTACCCCAAGACCACCGAGTAGTGTGGAGACGAAATAACCTGGAGGCAGACCGACTCTCTGTGAACAGCACCAATGGCTATCCCCACTGGAAGGGTCTCATGAGTCACGTGTGGCGGCAGAAGGGGTCTGCCGTCTATCGCCTCAAGAGCCAGTGGGGAACCTCGAGCCTGCAGAGGAATGGAATTGGCGGCAGCGAACACACTATCAATGAACAAACCACCAGCACCAGAGTCCACCAACGCCTGGGTCGTCACCGAGCCCCCGACCCAGGAGAGGACAACAGTGATCAGTGGTTTGTCAACACGGGAAACCGGGGACGAGGAGACTCCACCCAAGATCTGCCCCCGACAGGATCTCAGGGTACGAGCGTTTCCCGGACGGTTCGGACATGCCAACCGAAAATGCCCACCGAGACCACAGTACATGCATCGGCCCTCACGTCTCCGGAGTGCCCTCTCCCCCTCGGACAGGCGAGCAAACCCCAGCTGCTTGGGTTCACCCCCAGACAAGTCATCCCCAGGAGGCGTGGGAGGAGAGGGAGGCACGGGTGGGACAGCAAACGTAGGCACCAATCTGTTAGAAGACCTCCGCAGGTTCTCCTTAAAGGAAGGTCTCTCCCTGAGTCTGGTGTCAATCAAAATCAGGAAAGAAATAAGAGACTCGAGCTCAACTGGTAGGTCCTTAGCTGCAACCTCATCCTTCAAGGCATCCGAGAGACCATGAGAGAAAGCAGCGACCAGAGCCTCATTATTCCAGCCCACCTCTGCTGCCAGGGTACGAAACTCAATGGCGTATTCAGCTACGGATCGTGAACCCTGTCTGATGGACATAAGGAGCTTCGCAGCAGAGGCAGCACGAGCCGGCACATCGAATACCTTCCGAAGAGAAGCAACAAAACCGGAAAACTCGGCAACCACCGGATTGTTGTTCTCCCATAAAGGGCTGGCCCAGGCCAAGGCCTTGTCCGAGAGCAGCGAGATCAAGAAGCCCACCTTTGATCTCTCAGTAGGAAAGGCATGTGGCAGCAACTCGAAATAAATGCCCACCTGGTTAAGGAAACCTCGGCACTGAGTTGGCTCTCCCCCAAAGCGCTGTGGAAGAGGGGCAGAACCGGTCATACCCCGAAACACCGCAGGCGCAACAACAGGTGTCGGGGTAGACTCTGGCGCAACAACCGGAGCGGCAGTAGGAGCGAGCCCAGGAGCGACAACCGACCCATCGGCAACGGGAGCGAAATGAGCCGTGCGTTCAAGCAGGGTTTGCAACGCCACAGCGAACCGACCCAACAGGTGATCCTGCTGATCAAGTCTGGCAACCAGCGCGAGTAGCGAGGATGGCCCTGTACCGTCAGAATTCATGGCTTGGTCCTAATGTCACGGAACCATGAACCAGACGTACAACAAGAGATAAGTGAAAATAAGAAGGCTTTATTGAAAATAAAGCTGTAAAGCAAAAGTCCAAACGGATGGTGAAACCGAGCAGAGTCTTTGCGAAGCCAGAGGTCAGGAACCAGCAGGGTAGTCAGACGAAGCCAGGATCAGGAACCAGCAGGGTAGTCAGACGAAGCCAGGATCAGGAACCAGAAGGGTAGTCAGACGAAGCCAGGATCAGGAACCAGAAGCAGCAGCAGTCTTAGAAGCATGTGAACACAAGAGGACCAAGCAAGGAACTGAAGCCACAGACCTCCTATATATATGAGCTAGGCGTCCAGCTCCTCCCAGGGGAAGGAGGAGCCGCAGGGTGGAAGGCTACAAGAAACCCGGAAACCAAGATGGCCGCCAGCACATGTCAAACGAAGGAGAGCAGCAAGCAGGTAAGACCATGACACATAGGAAGAGGGGTGAAACCTATATAAATCAAAATAGGACTGATCCGTCTGTCCTGCTTGGTCTAACCTCATGTAGAATAATTGACACTACCTAATAAGTATATAGGAGGTCTATTGTAAATATCATGAGGGGATAGACGGACTAAAATATCTAAAATCCAACGCACTGACACTCGGATATGGTGCTCCGAACGGCAAGGTAATGCCTGTACAATTATAATGTGCTGACGGAGATAGATGCTGTGTGTTATAATCCCTGGGGAACTTGAATCTAGATTCCCAGATCATTCACAGGAATTAACACACACTGCAACCAATTGAACTGACCAGTGACCACATGTCACTGAACAGCGGCGGTTAGTGTGAGGAGCGGCTGTGCACTATGCCGACTCACAGACTCTATCCACCATGTAGGTGAGTAAACCACATAGACCAATGCTGATGCTGGCTTACAATACGCACCAGCAACAGCAGGTCTAAACACACTGAGCTACGGCTCTACGCGTTTCTGTGCAGATTGGTACATGCACGTCATCAGGAGCCAAGTAGCCACTACACCTAAACTGCCTAAAGCCGATAGCAGAGGTTTGAAATCGGCTTCCTATACAGTGTTTGTCAAGCTACACCGAATCCTAGTGTGGGAGACGGTGTACTGATTGTTGCATATGGTCTCGGCTCTGTACTGGCCGCTAAGCGGCCAGGCAGACGCCGTGATTTAAAGAGGAACACCACGCCCCCAGGAACACGCCTCCAGCCGGCAGCCAATCCACCAGATCAAACAATCATACTGGGCTGGTCCGCTGACGGCTGTGGAGGAATAGAGATGTGTTCAGGGGGTCAGCGCATCAGCGCTGTATCATAACGCAATATCAGGGAAATATCAGCGGCTTACTACATGACAGGCAGCAGTACTTGAGGAGCAAAATCGGAAGCCCTGTAGGTAAGCAAACAGTATCAAGCATATAGTAGTTAAAATTGCAGAAGATGACATTACTGGAATGTATGGTGGATATCCATATGTATGTTATAATGAATAGCCAACCTATGTGGATAAGTGAACATATCACCCTATCACAATGACAGAACAATGCCCACATGTCTATCGACTATATACCATCCAGTGAAGGACACATATGAAAAAGAGGAAAAACCTCTAATATAGTCAAATAAACGGAACATAGGAAATGGCATCATTTAAACCATTAGGCTTGATGGTACCCAGCCTAAAGATCCATTGTGCCTCCTTTTGTAAGAGAATGCGATCCAAATCACCACCTCGCGGTGATCTCTTCACGGTGTCAATGCCCTGAAATTTAATGACGGAAGCATTACCACTGTGGCATTCAACCACATGGCGGGCGATAGGTGTGTCCTGACATTTGTTAATATCAGATACATGTTCCCCTATACGCCGTCTTAGCTCCCGTATCGTTTTACCGACGTATTTCAGGCTGCATATACATGTCATCAGATAGACCACGCCAGTAGTTTTGCAATTCACAAACTGTCTGATAAAGAATGTTCTGTCAGATACATGGCCAGAAAATGATTTGTTCTTATTAATATAGCCACAAAACTTGCAAGAGCCACAGGGAAACGTTCCCGAAACGGGATTATGTAACCAGGTATGTTGTCTAGGACTCTGGTACATGCTGTGAACCAGAATGTCCCGCAAGTTTTGGCTACGACGGAAGGTAATAGCTGGTTTGTCCGGGATAAGATGACCAATATCCGTATCGGATCTGAGAATATCCCAATATTCAGATAGCACATTGCGCACTTGATCATGAGCACTGTCAAACGTACCAATGATCCGCACACTCTCCATCCCTGGTGGAATTAGTTTGGGAGATAGTAGCGAATCTCTGTTAAGACTCAAAGAGTGATGGTAAGCTTCCTTGAGTAATTGGGAAGGATAACCTCGAGATAGAAATCTATCTTGAAGGTCACCAGCAGCTTTCCTGAAATCCGATAGCTGGGAACAATTCCTACGGGCCCTTAAATATTGTCCCTTAGGAATCCCTCGTTTGAGAGCTTTTGGGTGACCACTCTCCCATCTGAGTAGGCTATTTGTAGCCGTGGTTTTTCTGTACATGCTGGTGACAATATCACCAGACGTATTGAGTTTGATGGTCAAATCCAAGAATGAAATCTGGCTCTCATTTATTTCCGAGGTGAAAAATAAACCCAGCTCATTGTTATTCAGAGCTGCCACAAATTCATGGAACAAAGTGGTACTGGCCCCCCAGAGGATCAGCACATCATCTATGTACCTGATCCACAGGGGGACAGCTCCAACAAAATGTTCCATGTCATAAGAAAAAATCAGCTCCCTTTCCCACCAGCCCAGGAAGAGATTCGCAAAAGTAGGGGCACAAGGACTGCCCATTGCGACTCCCCTGAGCTGGTGGAAAATCTTACCATCAAACAAGAACACATTGCGCGTCAATATGAACTCAAGGAGTTCCATGATAAAGGCATTGTGGCATAGCAGATGCTCACCCCTCTGTTGGAGGAATGAGAGGACCGCTCTACAGCCCAAATGATGGGGAATCGAGCTGTAGAGGGCCTCCACATCTAAGCTGGCCAATTTAGTACCCTTATCACAGTGGATACCATTGAGCCTTGCCAACACGTCCATGGTATCTCTAACATGGGACGGCAGACTGGTAACAAAAGGTCTCAAAATGGTATCAACATATGTGCTGATGTTTGCAGTGAGACTACCTGTACCCGAGACACTTGGCCTGCCTTTCAAAGGCTCAAGGCCTTTGTGTACTTTCGGTAGGCTATATAGAGTGGCGAGAACCGGAAAGTCAGGAAGCATGAAAGCAAATTCCGTTTTATCAATCAATTTATTCGCCAACGCTTTTATTAAGATGTCTCGTAGTTCGAGTCTGAACCCCTCAGATGGATCAGATGGAAGCTTCCTATATGTGGATTGGTCACTGAGGATGTTCAGACACATCTGTTGATATTTATCATGTCCCATCACCACAATATTGCCACCTTTATCAGATGGTTTAATGACCAATTCAGTATCCATCTGCAGTTTTCTCAGGGCCTCCCTTTCGGGCCAACCCAAATTATCAGCACTACCCTTTGGTGTGTCCAATTGACGAAGCTTGTTAGTCACCACAGACACAAAAATGTCAATGGGTGTGTTATCATTTAGTGGGGGTATCTTCCTGGAAGGAGGTCGTAAATCCGTAAAAGGACCCTCACCAGGATTTCGTAAGGCTTCAGAGTATAGGTCTGTCAAAATTTGCACTTCAGGGAGATCTGACGGAGCTATCCCTAATTCCTCACATTTGCGTCGATCATGAGTGGCAAAAAATTTGCGCCACTTCAACTTGCGAGCAAAGAGGTGCAAATCCTTTACCCAACCAAATAGATCAAATCTACGGATGGGTACAAATGATAAACCTTTACGAAGAACTTGTATTTCCAAAGTGGTAAGGGGACGAGGTGAGAGGTTGATGACCTGTAGTTCTTCCAAATTACTGGAAGAAGAGGCATGCGGTAAAGCTAGGGTCTGATGTTTGCAGAATTTTTGTTCCGAAGTAGGTACTGGGACACTGGGGGAGTGTTGTCTAAAAAAGGTTAGACCAAGCAGGACAGACGGATCTTCCTATGAGCACGAATAAAATATTTATTATTATTTTGCTCCATTTTAAGCGTCCTCTTCAATATTTTTGCTTATTATATCCTAAGGACGTGTACCTTAAATATATTTAGCCGTATTTTAATACTATATTACTATCAGAAAAAAAAAAAGCTAAATGGTAAAAATGTATTTAAAAATGTTCTCAAACTATAAGGCCCCATGCTTACAGGAATGAATGTTATGTGTATTTTCCATAATGAATCCACATGCTGATGTGTCATGAATTTCACTCAAAGGGTGAAACCTGCAAAAAGTATTGACATTCTGTGCTTTCAAAATTCATACCACAGGTCAATCTGAATGTGGAGATTTTCACATGTAGATGGGATTTTTAAAATCTTATGAACTTAGCTAGTACTGTATTATGCTGCAGATTTTTCACATACAAATCCACATATAATATGCAACGTGTACATGTGGTCCAAGCCAAAATAAAAAGCTTAATTTGTGTATAAAAATAATATGCAAAGAAACCTGCATTAAAAAAAAAAAAATCTCTGTTAAACTAACGCTAGGCTGTGTCTGATCATGAAGACTGAAATGATCCTGGTCCTGAACTAGTTAAATATTTTTTATATTCTTAAAAACATTATTACCCTTTTTAAAAATACTTTGCCTAGCGGAGTATATGAGTTTACCACACACTCTTTAGTCTAGGTTCACATCAACATTTTGTTTTACGTTTTTCTGATCCATCAGAAGAATAGAAAACAATAAAAAAAAAAGAAACAGATCCTTTATTTTGTGCATCCGTTATGCTCAATTATGCTAATTTTGCATTAAGTTTGTCCATTTCTGTCTGAGATCTGTTATTTTAGAGAGAAAAAAAACATCCTGGATGAAGTACTTTTTGTACTTCATCCAGGATGTTTTTTTCTCTCTAAAATAATGGATCTCATAGGAAATGGGTAAAATGGATGCGAAATGAGCATAACTGATGCACAAAAAGTTTTTTCTTTTTTTTGTTCTTCTGAAGGGTCAGAAGATTGGAAAAAACTGTGAGGTAAACCCGGCCTAACAACATACCAGTAAATACACTGCTCAAAAAAATAAAGGGAACACAAAAATAACACATCCTAGATCTGAATTAATTAAATATTCTTCTGAAATACTTTGTTCTTTACATAGTTGTATGTGCTGACAACAAAATCACACAAAAATTAAAAATGGAAATCAAATTTTTCAACCCATGGAGGTCTGAATTTGGAGTCACCCTCAAAATGAAAGTGGAAAAACACACTACAGGCTGATCCAACTTTGATGTAATGTCCTTAAAACAAGTCAAAATGAGGCTCAGTAGTGTGTGTGGCCTCCACGTGCCTGTATGACCTCCCTACAACGCCTGTGCATGCTCCTGATGAGGTGGCGGACGGTCTCCTGAGGGATCTCCTCCCAGACCTGGACTAAAGCATCTGCCAACTCCTGGACAGTCTGTGGTGCAACGTGACGTTGGTGGATAGAGCGAGACATGATGTCCCAGATGTGCTCAATTGGATTCAGGTCTGGGGAAGGGACGGGCCAGTCCATAGCATCAATGCCTTCGTCTTGCAGGAACTGCTGACACACTCCAGCCACATGAGGTCTAGCATTGTCTTGCATTAGGAGGAACCAGGGCCAACCGCACCAGCATATGGTCTCACAAGGGGTCTGAGGATCTCATCTCGGTACCTAATGGCAGTCAGGCTACCTCTGACGAGCACATGGAGGGCTGTTCGGCCCTCCAAAGAAATGCCACCCACACCATTACTGACCCAATGCCAAACCGGTCATGCTGGAGGATGTTGCAGGCAGCAGAACGTTCTCCACGGCGTCTCAAGACTCTGTCACATCTGTCACATGTGCTCAGTGTGAACCTGCTTTCATCTGTGAAGAGCACAGGGCGCCAGTGGCGAATTTGCCAATCTTGGTGTTCTCTGGCAAATGCCAAACGTCCTGCACGGTGTTGGGCTGTAAGCACAACCCCCACCTGTGGACGTCGGGCCCTCATATCACCCTCATGGAGTCTGTTTCTCACCGTTTGAGCAGACACATGAACATTTGTGCCCTGCTGGAGGTCATTTTGCAGGGCTCTGGCAGTGCTCCTCCTGTTCCTCCTTGCACAAAGGCGGAGGTAGCGGTCCTGCTGCTGGGTTGTTGCCCTCCTACGGCCTCCTCCACGTCTCCTGATGTACTGGCCTGTCTCCTGGTAGCGCCTCCATGCTCTGGACACTACGCTGACAGACACAGCAAACCTTCTTGCCACAGCTCGCATTGATGTGCCATCCTGGATAAGCTGCACTACCTGAGCCACTTGTGTGGGTTGTAGACTCCGTCTCATGCTACCACTAGAGTGAAAGCACCGCCAGCATTCAAAAGTGACCAAAACATCAGCCAGGAAGCATAGGAACTGAGAAGTGATCTGTGGTCACCACCTGTAGAACCACTCCTTTATTGGGGGTGTCTTGCTAATTGCCTATAATTTCCCCCTGTTGTCTATCCCATTTGCACAACAGCATGTGAAATTGATTGTCACTCAGTGTTGCTTCCTAAGTGGACAGTTTGATTTCACAGAAGTGTGATTGACTTGGAGTTACATTGTGTTGTTTAAGTGTTCCCTTTATTTTTTTGAGCAGTGTAGTAAGCCCCCATGCTCCCTCTAGTGGAGGCTGCAGGCTTCCAGCATGCTGATTTTGAAATCTACCTTTAGGGCATCAGATATATCAAAGCAACATAAAAAATATAGTCAACATAGAAATGTTGATCTAGAAAATCAGAATAATAAAAAATGAAGATTCACTTTTAAAGGGTTTTGTACTTTTAAAGAAGTTTTAAAGAAGGACTTAAAGGGAATCTGTCAGTTTTATGCTGCCCTCACTTTTAAATCCTCCAGCTCCAGCGTATGCCAATGAGTCCCCATATTCATGAGCTCACAGCTCTCCCCTCCCACCTGTCTCTACCAGGTTTTATTCCATATGAATCAGCAGCAGGTGGGCAGGGAAAGCTGTGAGCTCATGAATATGGGGACTCATTGGCATGCGCTGGAGCTATTCAGTACAAGATTTTGGGGAAAAAGGCTGGGACAACTAAAGAAAGTAACCCAGCATTTTGCTAATGAGAACTGTCACTACTTTATGTTGCCCTTAGGCCTCTTGCACACGACCATATGGCTTCTTCAGTATTTTGCGGTTCGCAAAAAACGGATCCACAAAAAATACGGATGACGTCCGTGTGCATTCCGTTTTTTTGTGGAACAGAATAGCTGGCCCCTGATAGAACAGTACTATCCTTGTCCTTTATGCGGACAATAATAAGACATGTTCTATCTTGGAATGGAAATACGGAAACAGAATGCATATGGAGTACATTCCAGTTTTTTTCTTGCGGACCCATTGAAATGAATGGTTCCGTATACAGAACGGAAACAGAAAAAAAAATAAAAAACTTTCGTATGCAAGAGGCCTTAGTCAGGACAACATAAAAACGGGTGACAGATTACATATCCTTTGGATTACTCATCAATATCTGATCGGTTTGGGTCAACTGACAGCAATGTCTGCACACTGCTGTGGAATATATAAGCACAATGTAAGTACTGTAAATATAATAATACCAGACCAAGCATACATGATGCTACATGTAGTAAATCTTTAGAAGGGCTGCAATAGGCTATGCATACACAGTAACATTTCTGGGCTACCTTTATTATGACACAACCCCTTTTCCATTTCTGTTTCAGAACGCTGAGAAGATTCATATTTGACACTGCTGAACTTCACACGGATTGCCTAAAGACGACTGCAGCAGCTTATTATCTTCACTTACTTAATTACACATAGTTCAGCACTTGTATCAAGTAGATACTCTACAGTCTACATAGTTTAAAGGGGTTGTCCCACGAAATATATTCTATAGTTTTCACCTAGATCTGAATAATTTTGCATTTAATCACATATAATGAAAATGTTTGCATAGCCAATGAGTTATTCAATAAAATGTATCTTTATAGCGCCACCTGCTGTTTGTTCTTTTTCTTATTTATTTGACCTGCTCACTGAGAAGGCCACATATGTTCAGTTTCATCCTTCACCTGCCTCCTGAGCTGTGATAGCCAGAGCTGAGAAACACCTCCTTGGCTGCAGCAGGAAAAAACACTCCCCGCTGCGGGTCGGCGGGTGACCACGGAACATGAGTAATAGCAAGTTCTTCACTTACGCTGTTGTATCGTGACATGCTTGAATCGAGTAATTGTTGCAGCCCTAAATAGATATACTTAAACCATATGCATAAAAGCAGGTTGTGATAACTGTACTGTACTCACAATTCTCACTCATTCTTAAAGGGTTACTCCAGTTTCATTAAAAAAAATTCTGTACCCAAACGCTGCATAGTTTTGACCCATACAGGTTTTTCATGCCTGCACTTTCCTTCCACTGTTCTCAGCATCACTGCATCCTGGCAGGATATTTACATGTGGAACTTCCTGTTGGGTTTTCTAACCAACCCTAGCATGCTCTGTAATGATTCTGAGGGCTTGCTCCACCTGCCACACTGTTACAACCACCTGCAGTAGTTACAACCTCTACACTCCCCCTCCTTGTTAGCTCGGCGAAGTAAGCCTTTGAAACATTACAGAGTTTGGTTAGAAAACTCAATAGAGGAAAAAAAAAAAAGTTCTGCAAGAAAACATCCTGCCAGGATGAATGGAAGCTGAGAAAAGGGGAAAGAAAGTGCTGACAAGAAAAACAAGTACAAAAATATGCAGTGCTTGGGGTACTCTGGGCACATTTAAAAAATAACTATGAAACAGGAGAAGCCCTTTAACCCTTTCCCTACAAAGACTTATCTCATACATCTTTGCAGGAAGGCACTGCAGCAGCCAAGGAAGAATCTCAGACTGTGTAGGCCTGGTTTTAACGTTGACAAAGCTTTAAAACAAGAGCCAGATAGCAGTGCTTGACAAGATACTATACACATACAGACGTTCGAACCAGCTCTTACTCCTGACCTGATTTTTATAGGTTATATTTCTCGATGTAGTGTAGCTAGCAGCCCTTCCCCCTTCAGCCAGCTATGTTATCAGCCAGCATGGAGGAGGATAGGGGATCCAGTCGGGGAGGTTGCAGGAGAGGTACAGATCCTGTATAACAGTACATGGGTGGAGGACAACATGGACTTCTGTTTTCCCATAAAAGGAGTGCGTAGATGAGCACTTTATCATCTAATCAACCCTCTGTACGTAGGTTTATGGATGCCATGACCCAGACGTTTACCAGCATCTAGATCACAGCACCAAATACCACAGACACACAAGCATCAATAAAACTTACAATATACACTGTCCCTATCCCATCAATACCAGTTACACACCACAGTAACAGCGATAACAATTATTACAAGATAAGAATATCATTTCTGACAGATGGAAATGATTTTCATTAGTCAGAAAATACATTTTTGCTCACGGTCACCATAACCTAATAGTTTCACACAACTAAGCTCTCAAGGGGTAGTAGCTTTCCTTAGAGATTCAGTAGGGGCAGGATGCAGACAGATAAGTGTCTCTGGTTTGGCTGTTATATTTCAAGACTCCTAGATTTCAGATATGCCCCAGACCAGACGGATTAATGGGCTGGACATTGATTTATGGCTGTATTACACCAACAGATTATTTGACCAATTTCTGTCCAGTCAGACCAATAGTTGGTGTGTGTGTATAACAAAAGATCTATGTGTGTAAACGACCATCTGACCAATGACTGGTCAGAATATCTGTCAGAGAATGTAATACAGCCCTTACAGGGTAGCTACCTATAGGTGGCACTAGAGCAGGGATCAGCAACCTTCGGCACGCCAGCTGCTGTGAAACTACAACTCCCAGCATGCATCTTGCTCACCTGTTCTTCTAACTCTCATAGAAGTGAACAGAGCATTCTGAGAGTTGTCGTTTTAGATCAGCTTGAGTTCTAGAGGTTGCTGATCCCTGCACTAGAGAGATAGTTTTCTTCCTTCTGGAGGACAGCTAGCTAATTTGCACATTATTGATCTGAAATCTAGTGAATGAGCATGAAGCTACATATCAGCAGAAAGGCACGTAAGGAGGAGTTTGTATTAATGGTTATTTTCTTGTACAGGTCATATCACTCAAAACAATGTTGTAATGACATGTAACCGAGAAAGCAGATGTGTGTGTAGTGATGGACACAAAGTCAAGCACCATTCTTGTAGTTAAATAGAATTTTAATGACATACATCCCATGTTGACATGATCACGTAATTAAAAAAAAAAAAAAATCCCCAGAGCATCAAATTTTTGGCAACTTCCCCTGTCAACCACCATTATATAAAAAGGAACACTCCAGATAACAATACACTGTTAAAAGATTTGTAGGACTTAACTATAGAAAAAATGATTTAGCAGTTTGTTTGCAGACTCCTTACTAATCTTCTGGAAGGATGGCAAAATGTGTTTTCTTTTAGTTTTCAAATCCTAAACCAGCCCTTTAAAATGTTCAGTTCCTTTGTGACACCGTTATCACACCGCAAAATTGCACTAATTCACAAAAATCAAGGGAATTTATTCACTTAACACCAAATATTTTCTGGCTATGACACTGGGAAAATAGAAATGCACAAAACGTGCATGTATACATGTTATGAGATTTCTATGCAAAAGACATCAGAAAAGACAGGAGGAAAATAACTGCGCACAATGCAACAGGACCTACAGAAACAGCAATGTCTGCACACAGCCCTGCCTTATACAGCTCTAATATTGGAGACGAACTGCTGTCCGTTTTTCCGAGGTCAACCAGCAGAACATGAAAGGGGTTATCCTGAAAATATTATTTATCCTCAGGATAGATCATCAATACAGTGGTCTCTCAAGTTACAATATTAATTGGTTCCAGGACGACCATTGTATGTTGAAACCATTGTAATTTGAGTAAATGGTGCCCAAAATTTCATCCAAGATAAGAGAAAATTAAGATTTAGGAAAAATAAGCATATAACTAAGACGATAAAACAAGTCCTTACACATAACAGTCAGGACTAGCTGATAACTAGCAACTAATACAACTATTTTATCAGACAAATGGCCTTGATTGGTTGGATAGGAGTCTAGTTTCAACTTACGATGGGTCTTGAAAGATCACTATATTGTATCCTGAGGCCATTGTATCTTGAGGGATCACTGTATCAGATCGGTGGGTGTCTGACTCCCAGGACCCGCGGCTTCAGCTGTCCATGAGCACCTCAGTGTCTTCCTAGGCATGTGACATCACCGTACATCGGTCACATGGACTAGTTGCAGCTCAGCCCCACTGAAGAGAATCTGGCTGAGCTGCAAAACCAAGAACAGCCGCCACACCATGTACGGTGCTGCGTTTGGTGAGATGATGGGAGTCTGCAGAGCTTACAGTGAGCAAGGCGACTCCCTAAAGCAGCTGATGATAGGTTATCATTTCCTGGATAGCCACTTTAAATGCCATCTATGTAAATGGAGAACGGTTTCATGTACTGTGATACTGTCTATGCCTGTTGCTTCTTTAGTTCATAAGCTATTACTTCTTAGCCCAATTTTGTACATCATATTTACATGATCTGGATTTCCTGTGTCCATGGATATAGGGAAGGATATCCTTGAAATATCAACAAAACATACATTACAAGAGCCTTGAACCACAGTATAAAACGCATACAAGGGGCTGCTGGTATCATTCAAATGTTTCTGGGTATATCCAGAGTAGTTAGAGAAATTTGGGTCAAGATTTAGCTGCACCTAGTAGAAGAATTAACATGATGTTACTGGCCTAGGGTAAGCTGGGAGAAAGCAGCGGAGCTCAATAGAGTGCTGCTGCCTCCTCAAATAGCTTATCAGTGGGCATCCCGGGTGTCACCTCACCGATCAGATACTATCCAAAGGATAGGTCATCAATATAAAAAAAAAGTCAGAAAACTCCTTTATTAATCTTCAAAGAAACCTTCCCAGGACAGGAAGATGGAAGTAATCAACCTTCTGTGTAGTGTTTTATGTACACATTACAAATACCACAATTACCATGTAAAGAATAAAGATATCACTTTATGCCTCAAAGTTTTTACCAATTTATGCAATCCCCCATCCTGCCCAAAAAAATATTGTGCTGCAATAATTTTCCCCCTCTCTCATGCAAGTAATAGGAACCAACTACCCCAACCACAAACATATTTATGAATAAAACCCTCTTGATGGATATGAGCGAGGACTAGATGTTGCTGCAGGTCATGGGAAACACGGTCAGGCTCCATTCACACGTCCGCAAAATGTGTCCGCATCCGTTCCGCAATTTTGCGGAACGGGTGCGGACCCATTCATTCTCTATGGGGACGGAATGGATGCGGACAGCACACAGTGTGCTGTCTGCAGCCGCCATTGCGGAGCGCGGCCCCGATTTTGGGTCCGCAGCTCCGCAAAAAGATAGAGCATGTCCTATTCTTGTACGCAGCTTGCGGACAAGAATAGGCATTTCTATGGGGGTGACGGGCTGGTGTGTTGCGGACCCGCAATTTGCGGGTCCGCAACACACCACGGACGTGTGAATGTAGCCTTAGCTGCGGTTGCCTCGTATTTTGCACTTTTTATTTGGTGTGTGACAATATCCCTTATAAGGCTTCTTTAGAGTTTTCACTATATTAATAATTCATCAGCAGCCCAGATATAGAGAATAGGACAGCTTTTACAAAATCATTACACAACCTGGTTAGCGTGCATTCACACGACAATATGTATTTTGTGGTCTGCTAAAACCACAAAAAATACGGATGATGTCCTTATGACAACAGTGTTGCATCAGTCTTTTGTGGACTTATTGTAATGCCTATTCTTGTCTGCAAAACGGACAAAGATAGAACATGTTCTATCTTTTTTGTGGGACTGCGGAACGGACATACAGATGAGAACAGCACACAGCATGCTGTCCACATTTTTTTGCAGCCCCATTGAAATGATTGGGTCCAAATTCGATCGGATGCGGACCAAAAATACGGTCGTGTGAATGGAGCATAAGGCCCCTTTCACACGGGCGAGCATTCCGCGCGGGTGCAATGCGTGAGTTGAACGCATTGCACCCGCACTGAATCCTGACCCATTCATTTCTATGGGGCTGTGCACACGAGCGCTGATTTTCACGCATCACTTGTGCGTTGCGTGAAAATCGCAGCATGCTCTATATTCTGCGTTTATCACGCAACGCAGGCCCCATAGAAGTGAATTGGGCCGCGTGAAAATCGCAAGCAAGTGTGGATGCAGTGCGATTTTCACACACGGTTGCTAGGAGACGATTGGGATGGGGACCCGATCTGTATTATTTTCCCTTATAACATGGTTATAAGGGAAAATAATAGCATTCTGAATACAGAATGCAAAGTAAAATAGTGATGGAGGGGTTAAAAAAAAATAAAAAATTAACTCACCTCATCCACTTGATCACGTAGTTGCGGATCTCTGTCTTCTTCTGTAATGTTGAGCTGCCGGCTAAGGATCTGTGGTGACGTCACATCACATGATCCAATCACATGTTCCCTGACCATGGTGATGAGCACAGTGATGTCATCAAAGGTCCTATTCCTGTGCACAGCAAAGAAGAAGACAGAAGAAAAGCCGGGCTGCGCGATCAAGTGGATTAAGGTGAGTTAAATTATTATTTTTTTTAACCCCTCCAGCCTTATTTTACTTTGCATTCTGTATTTAGAATGCTATTATTCCCTTACGTCCTACCAGCAGCACAGATGGGGTTAACTGCCCCCCGTGGACTGGTAGGACCGGCGGAATTTTTAATGAGCCCAAAGAATAACCAATAGAAGAACTCCAGCTCCCTTAAAGGGAGGGGTTCGCCCCCCAGCCCACCGTGTTTTTTTCTGTCCTTTGGACAGGTGGACTGGCGAATCTCTCCCTCTCTGGGAGTTGGAGACCATTACTCTAATGTTTCTTTGGTCTCTTTGTCTTTAGATCAAGCGCTTTTTCTATGCGCTTATTTTTTCCATTTCCCCCTTTCAGCTGCCTGAGTTATCGGTACCTGCGGGTGATGCGTTTCTCTAGTCTCTGAGTTTTTTTCCCCTCCTGGACGTGTCGGCTCGTTCCGATTCTGGCGTGGCATGGGCGCCGCCATGACCGGCTGATGATGTTTTTTTCTTGGATAAAACTAGATCTTGCCAGCCGGGGGTTTGTTCCCACAGGGGGGGGGGGGGGGGGGGGCCATGTAAGGGAGCAGAAAGATTGAAGCCTACAATACTGAAACCTGTTCCCCAATGGGACTTGTCAGTAGTTCTCAAGGGGTTGGCATCTCTCCCCTTTGAACCTTTAAGCTTTAAGTTTCTATCACTCAAGGTATTCTTTCTTGTGGCTATAACCTCAGCCAAAAGAATTTGGGAGCTGCAAGCTTTTTCCGCTTTACACCCATATATTATTTTTTTTACAGGACAGAGTCCTTCTAAAATTGATACCTTATTTTAGACCTAAAGTTCCAACTTTTCAAAATATCAATCAGGTAATTTCTCTACCTGTATTATTCTCCGCCTCCTCCTCTGATGTTCCAGTTCGACATCCACTGGACATATCGAGATGCCTCCAGATCTATGTGGATAGATCTAGAGAATTCAGGATAGATGAGAACCTCTTCATCCTGTTTGCCGGTAAGTCTAAAGGCCGTAAGGCATCTAAAACTACTATTAGTCTCTGGGTCAAGGAAGCCATTAGGGAAGCTTTCACCTCCCAATCCTTAGATCCTCCGGAGTTTGTGAGGGCCCATTCTACTAGGGCCGTAGCTACCTCTGTCGCGGAGAGAAGTCTTCTCCCCCTAGAGTTGATCTGTAAGGCGGCTTCCTGGAGCTCTGAATCAACCTTCATCTCTCATTATAGAATAGATGCTAAGGTAGCAGAGTTTTCGGCCTTTTGGGCAGACAGTTCTTACTTCTGCCTGGCATGAGGACCCTCCCTAGGGGATTCTTCTTGCTATCTCCCCATCTGTGCTGCTGGTAGGACGTAAGGGAATCGTTAATATCGAACGATAATCTGTTTTCCCTTAGTCCTAACAGCAGCACACAAATTTTCCTGCCCTAAAAGGTATTTTCTTGTTATAGACATGGTGGGATGGGGGGCGAACCCCTCCCTTTAAGGGAGCTGGAGTTCTTCTATTGGTTATTCTTTGGGCTCATTAAAAATTCCGCCGGTCCTACCAGTCCACGGGGGGCAGTTAACCCCATCTGTGCTGCTGTTAGGACTAAGGGAAAACAAATTATCGTTAGAAATTAACGATTTTCCCTTATAACATGCCGATTTTTCTCATGCGCGTGCAAAATGTTTTGCACTCGCGCGGAAAAATCGCGCATTTTCACGCACCAGCATCTTATCCGGGCCAAAAACATGACGCCCATGTGAAAGAGGCCTTAAGGAGAGTAATAAAGGTAAAACTGAACGACCATTCCTGCTCTCACTCGTTCCCGACAATCTACGTGTAAATGTACTGCTGATCACCTGATGAATGATCGAAACACATGTTCATCGGGAGATCCTGTGGTTTGTGCAGGCCCTCCAACCATGTAGCTTACTGAAGTAATTTCTATAAATATTAGAGTATTCATTTATTTTATAATGTGGCCCCATTATAGTTATGATATGCATGAGCCCTGACCAGTTAACACAGAGACGAGAATTCATATGGGCTGTAAATACTGTAGCGTACATGCTTTCTTTGTCTTCGTTATACCTGAGGAAAGACTAATTCACTGATCTGAAACTTAAGGAAAATAAGACCAATTTTTTGTTGTATCACCATTTTGCTAAAGATCACATTAAAGAAACACTATTAGAAATACGAATATTATAGGTTATGAGAAGCGTAGGATCCGAACATAGGGATTCCTAATACATTTGTTGTACACCTCCCCATCAGGCCTTTCAGCAGCCATTACAACCCATTAATTTTGCCTGGAGTGCTCCTTTCAGATTTAATATGGCACAGGGGTTTGTAATATGCACCATTATTTTAAATGCAAAAATGTGATCTCCAGGCTACAAGATACCTGTCCTCAGAACAGGTCATCAATATCATATCAGTGGAGGTCCGACACCAGTACCCCCAACAATCTGCGGTTTTGGGCAGCTGGAGCACTGGAAACTGTACAGTGTACAAGCTGGAAGCAGATATTTCTGTACACTGTAGTGACCTTACCAGGGGTACTGCAGCTGAGCTCCCATTTATGTAAGAGAGAGTGTACAGAGCCTTCTGCTTCAGCTCATACACTGCATAGTTTCCAGTGCCCTTGATGCCTGAAACAGCTGATCGGTGGGGTGCCAGGAGTCAGATTGATGACCTATCTGGAGGCCCAGACAAACCCCTTCTGCCTCATTTCTGTTCCAGAAGAGAGGTTAATAATCAAATCCGGAGTCTGAAAGCACCTATTCTGGCACCCCCTAATTTTCTGAGCATACAGACCAGCATTAAAACAGGAGCAATGGTTCAAGACTTGCACTTGCACGGTATGTGGCCAAAAAAGATGTTTTATGTCTCCGGTAGGTGAATAGGTGGTATATTAATGTCTAACCACCTGAATGTAGAACTACTAGCTGTGAGTTCATCTAATGTACAAGTATGAAAACGGTAAGTACCTTACAACTTACTTTTACCAGTGCTTGAAGTCTGCAGCTTCTCTGCTCCAGTGTCCCATGACAACACTTCCAGGATGTATTCTCATGGTTCAGTGTCATCACAGGAACAAGCTCTCTCTGCAACTGCTGTGTCCTCTCCACTGTGATTGACGAGGCCAGGCAGTGTAAACATGATCACCCTGGCCCTGACTTCTCCTAAAGTAGAGGGCATAGCAGTTGCAGACAGAGCTGAGCCTCTAGGAGCAAAGGCTAAGCCCCCGTTTCTCCTAGAGGCTCATTTGAACATATTAAAACTTCATTTTTCTCAGCAACAGGTCAGTCAGTTTCATAAGTACAAAATCTGCTGACAGATGCCCTTTAATATTTTTATTCCAATATGTTTTAAAAAGATGACAATTACTGTTACCGGTAATTTGATTTCCCGTACCCTCCACAACGGCACTGGTAGGAGCTTGAACGCGCCTCCCAAGGACAGGAAACAACAGCGGAAGCCAAAATAAAAAGACACCTCCTCCAACCTACTCCAGTTAATAACAGAGAACTGGAATCACGAAATGTGAAAAAAGTGTTTTGGGGATTTTTTTTGGGGGGGGGGGCGATACCCAGTGCCTTTGTGGAGGCTACAGCAAATCAAATTACCGGTAGGAGTAATTGTCATCTTTCCCTAACGCCTCCACATGGGCACTGGTAGGAGATTCTCAGAGGAGATATTTTTAGGGAGGGACCACGGCCAAAAGGACTTTTCGTCCAAACGCCAGATCCTGGTTGGCCAAAACATCTAGTTTATAGTGTTTGAAAAAGGTCATGGGGTTAGACCATGTGGCAGCTTTACATATTTGATCTATAGAGGCAGATCACCTCTCAGGCCAAGAGGCGGACAAAGCCCTAGTGGAATGAGCCTTCAATCCTAAGGGAGGGGAAACATTCCTTTCCTTGTAACACAGAATGATAGTCATTTTGATCCATCTGGCTATAGAAGCCTTAGAGGCTCCAAGACCCTTATTTTTTCCCCTGAAATTGGAGAAAGAGATTATCTGACTTCCTAAAGGATTCTGTGGCCCTAAAGGTAACCTATTAGGAAACGTCTGACATCCAAATGATGAAACAGCTTTTCCTGCTCTGAAGAAGGAGAAGCGCAAAGGGATGGTAAGACTATCTCCTGTTGACAATGAAACTTAGAAAATACCTTTGGAAGAAAAGCTGGGGAGAGCTTAAGAATTACTCTATCATCTAAAATAGTGAGATAAGGATGATTACATGAAAGGGCCTGGATTTCCCCCACCCTCCTGGCCATGGTGATAGCGATAAGGAAAGTAATTTTTAGGGTCAATAATTTTAGGGAGATTTCTTAAAGAGGCTCAAAGGGTATGGACTCAAAGGGTATGGACATTAGGGCCGAGAGAACCAAACTGAGGTCCCAGGGGGGAAATTTAACAAAGAAGGAGGGACGTAACCTACTAGTACCTTTAAGGAACCTACCAACTAATGGGATTTCGGCCACCTTGATATCCAAAAGGGCGCTGAGGGCAGAGACCTGAACCTTTAAAGTGCTGGTTCTGAGCCCCTTGTCAAACCCTGCCTGTAAGAAATCTAAAATCAGGCCTACATCCAAATCACCTTGAGGATCCCAGCGATCACCCGCAAGTAACAAGAAGGCATTCCAAGTTCTCAGATATATTTTTAAAAGTAGTCTGGTTTCTATTATGTAACAAATATGTAACAAGGTAGAAATGACCGCCTCAGAAAACCCTCTCTTTCTTAACAGGACCCTTTCAGTTTCCAAGCTGCTAGGTGAAGATGCTGTACATTGGGATAGAGGGCAGGACCCTGATGTAGTAGGTCTGGATTTTGGGGTAGGAACTAAGGTTTCTCTGTTGCCAGGTTTTGAAGCAAGGGAAACCAAGACCTTTTCAGCCAATAAGGAGCAATCATTATCACTTGTGCCCCTTCTTCTCGTTCATCAGGGTCTTTGCAACCAGGGAGAATGGTGATAAGGCGTAGAGAAGTCCCCTGGGCCATGTTAGTGAGAGGGCATCCACCTGATTTTTCTTCTCCTTGGGGCAGATGGAGTAGAATTTTTCTATTTTCCTGTTCTGTCTCGATGTGAACAGATCTAATATCAGAAGTCCCCACTTTTCTGTGATCTAATGGAAAATCCTCTGATTTAACGACCATACCCCTCTCTTAAAGAAGAATGCCTGCTGAGAAAGTCCGCTAAGACGTTTTTTTCTCCTCTTAAGTGGACTGCTGAAATGGCCTTTAGGTTGTCCTCTCCCCATATAAATATTTTTCTTGAGATTGCCGCTAAGGATTTGCTCCTTGTTCTCCCCTGCCAGTTTCGATAGGCCACTGTCGTCACATTGTCGGACAACACCTCGACGTGGTGGTGTTGGATAGCTGGTTTCAAGTCTAAGAAGGCTTGGAAGACCGCTCCCAATTCTCTCAGATTTAACGAGGCTGAAGACATCTCCGGGCTCAATGTCCCCTGTACCATCTGCTGCTGAGTATAAGCTCCCCAGCCTTTGCTGCTGGCATCGGTGGTGACTGTAATTAGATCCCTTGGTAGCCACTGTACCCTTACTTTTAGATGGTTCTCCACCATCCACCAACCTAGGGATTTCTTTACCTGATATGGAATCTTTATTCTCTTTCCTAAGGAACTCTGCATCTTGTCCCAGGATGAAAGGAGGAAAGACTGTAGGATCCTGGTGTGGGCCTGGGCCCAATTCACCGAGGATATTGTTGATGTTAGGAGACCCAGTAGGCATATGACATCTCTTATAGATGCTGTTCTGCCCGAACAAAAGATTCTCACTCGAGCTATCAGGTTGGTTAGCTTTTCCTGCGGTAAAAAGGAAGATAGACAGTGGGTGTCCAATAGTACACCCAAAAAAATGTTTTGCCGACATGGAATTAGCTTTGACTTCTCTTGATTGATGAACCACCCTAAGGAAGTCAGTTTCCTCCACTATTTTGAGGTGATCCAGAAGATGAGATCATCTAGATAAGGGTCAACAATTATTCCCTTTAGATGGAGAAAACCTACAACGGCGGCCATAATTTTTTGTAAAAAGACGTGGAGCACTGGAGAGGCCGAAGGGCAAGGCCTGATACTGGAAGTGATTAAGCTTTCCTTCTATGTAGACAGCGAACCTGAGGGATTGTTGACTCTCGCTGTGGATGGGAACATGATAATAGGCATCCGCCAGATCGACTGTTACCATGTAATAATCTTGAAAAAGGAGGTTCACTGCCGACTTTATAGACTCCATTTTAAACTTTTTGTACATGACCAGACGATTTAGTGCTTTTAGATTAAAGATAACTCTGAACTTCCTACTTGTTTTTTTTTTTTTGGCGTCATTGTGACTTCTTAGAGGAGGCGTCGGGGTTGAATAAGAAGCCCCTACCCCCGGCGGATTGCCATCTGGCCGAAGACTCCTCCTTATTTTGGTTTGATTGTTTAAATTTGGTTTGAGAACGAAAAAAAATTTCTCTGGTGAAAAAACCGGAGCTCAGATGGAAAGCCTCTCTTTTTGTCAGATGCTTTCTCTAAGATATAATCTAATTAGGACCTAAAGAGTCTATCCCCTTCACAGGGAATAGCACACAAACGACTCTTTGAGCCCGCATCACCCAACCAGGAACGTAACCAAACTGCTCTACGGGTGGCAACTGATAGAGCTGTAGACCTAGCTGAGAGCCTCACCAAGTCTGCGGAAGCATCAGCTCGAAGATTGGAGGCTTGTGTTAAAACCGGGATAGAGGAAAGTATTTCTTCCCTAGAAGTACCGGCTGCCAAATGATTTTCCATTTGACTAATCCAAACCAAAAGGGACCTGGCAGTGCAGGTGGCTGCTATCGCTGGTCTAAACATAGCAGACCTCGTTTCCCAAGACTTTTTAAAGGAGACCCTCACATTTTTTGTCCATGGGGTCCTTTAGCAACCCCATATCCTCAAAAGGGAGAGAGGAGTTTTTGGATATTTTTGCTATTGGGGCATCAGTCTTGGGGGTTTTATCTCATGTTTCACAGTCAGACTCCCAAACGGGTATTTACACTTGAAGGCTCTTGAAATAACAGGTCTTTTCTCCATCATATCCAGGGAATGGAAGGATCCGTCTTTAATACTATCATGAACAGGGAATACCTGTCTCTTTTCTCCTAACCCTCGAAACATCTGATCCGGGATAGATAAGGGTTCTTTAACATATTCCTATTTCATAGTTGCCCGTATAGTTTTTAATAAAAAAAATCTGTATCTTCAGGGGAGCAGAACGGGTGACCCGAACAGTCATCTTAAGAATCAATCAGTCACCCGAAAAAAGTTCCCCTTCATCTAGATCAAATACATCTGACGAAAGATCCACAGATGGATGGGGAGAGGGGGGGGGGAAAATCATACGTTGCTCAATCTCTGAGTTCCCCTCGTCCCTAATAAGAGTTTTAAGGTTTTCCATGAATGATGGTAATTCTTCCGCTACCACTTTTTCAGTACAGCGTGGGCATCGCAGCTTTTTAGTAGTATGTGCACATCGCACATTTCTTTTTAGTAGACTCACCACCTGTGAGTTTTGCAGGGCCAGCCTCTTTTACCTAAGGAGCATATACACTAGGTTAGTACTAGACCTAGGGGGAGAACCCACACCTGCACCCTGTGGTGGACCTGGGACCGGAAGAACATTATCCCATAAGCAAACAGAGGAGGTGTCTTACCGGGCTGAGGATTTTGCAGGGATCAGCAAATCTGCGAGGGGCATCATTATCCGCTGAAGACATCCTGGCAGTTTGCAGTTCAGCATAAACCACCATCTCCTGTGGAAGCAGGGTCCTTTTAATCTCAAACCCTTGCTGTGTCTTGGCTCCGCCCCCAAGCCACTGCAGAGAGCACGCTGCCTCTAGCCACGCCCCCGGCCGGCCGAAGCACGCACCCCGACGTCACTTCCCTCACCGGAAGCACGCCTGTACCGGTCAAGGAAGCACAAGGCCTCGGCTCTCAGGAATACTCCTGCCCACAGAGGATTCCTGTCTGCAGGGCGTGCGATGTGTTGATCCCCTTTTACTCCAGGGTAGGTACAGCCCGGGATGCCCAGCACGGGACTTACTCCTAGGGACAGAGAAGGAGATCCTCGCTCCACCTCTGTCCCCTGGTCAGCCCTCCCTAATACCGGCATTAGTAGGAAGGGGAAGGAGCCTAGGCTGAGCGAATATCATCATCAGCCAGAGTACTGGCGGAGCTTCCACATGTCCTGAGGGACAGGAAACAACAACTGGAGTAGGTGTCTTTTTATTTGGGCTTCCGCTGTTTTTTCCTATCCTTGGGAGGAAGGATCAAGCTCCTACCAATGCCGGTGTGGAGGCGTTACGGAAAATAACATCAATGGCTCTTCTCAAACATGGCCAATTTGCAAATTTCCAAATCAGCACATGCCCTCTCTGTTCCAGAACATGTGGATTCTGCTGCTGAAGTTATCCTTTTCGTCTGGACCTGACCTTACAGCCCATCACCCTGCATTTCTATACTCCCGAATAGTAGTTCTGCACTGATATGGTTGGGAGGGTTGAACTGCTGCACACTTGGGTTCATTTTCCACTCAGAAACCTGAGAAAGCTGGATAAAAAATAGGAAATTTAAAAGTTGAGTAGGATCAAAAAAATAATCAATTGATTCATCTGCACAGACGACCTGGTTTCATAGTATCATGATGACCAGTGCTGTGGATCAATCAATGGAACAATCAAGCACAATACTATCGCTGATCACACAATGACATCAGCAGGGAAGCATACATCCTTACAGAAAACAGATGGAGCCAAGATAAGCCTGAAATATGTAAGAAAGTCGAGATGGAAGGGCATAGCTGATAACAGGTGAATCAGAAGCAGAGATCAGGAATTAAATCACATTTATAACTTTTTTTGTGGATTCCTATTAGCATCTGTACCTGGATTATTTCCAAAAAAAGTCACTTGTCAAATACTCCAGAATTAAGAGCCCTGTTGCAAATATTGCACATTAAAGTAAAAAAAAATAATAATAATCAGCTCCGTACGCCAGCTTAAAAGAAACATTCATTCTGTTAATTTAATGGCTGTGCAGTAATGAGATCCACAATTACAGTCAATTTCTTGTTGCTAGTCATCGGTTTAAAAAATATGGTACATCTGATTTAATATGAAGAACAGACGCTCCTGGTAACCCACTGAGAAAAGTAGCAGGTGAGCAGAGCCTCAGGCAGAGGTAGCCTTTCACAGAGCGGCTGGATGAGAACAGCAATGGAGTCTTCCAGTTATCCACCAAAGACGCCATATCTCCAGATAACGCTGGAGAGAACTGCAGTCACCATCCCCTCGGTGCAGAACAGGGAAGAAGATATTAAAACTAGAGAAGACCTCACCAGAGATACAGAGTGAATCAGCTGTAAGCTGCCTCCGTACACTGCATGTTAGGCGTAAAATATTTCCGTGGGAAACAACGCAGGCTCCAGCTAAATGTACTTAAAATCTGTTTCATGGTGTTGATCCCAGAAAGATCTTCCCGAATTCCACTGTGCAGATATCGTAGTCTCTGGCCTGGAGAGGGCAGCAAGTGTTATCCCCCCATTATGTGGTTTTCCCAAGTTCAATTTTCTTCTGAATGGCACGTGTGGAGTGGTAGATTAGCGAGTCGATAAGTCCTGCAACTGTGTTGTGAAAGCAAAGAGTTTATCAGAGGGATAACATATGGCCTGCCAGTATAGTATAAAATTTCTGGAAGCACAGCGATAAGGGGTATTCCCATCCAGAAATGTATGGCATATTCACAGGATACGCCATTAAATCCTAGAGGTGGGACCTGCACCTATCTGAAGAACGATGCCTTGTTGTGCTTGGCCAGGAATGGAGAGGAGGCCGTGCATGGGCGGCGCTCTCCATTCACTGTTATGGGACATCCAAAGATAGCTGATCTCACTATCAGGCTCTTTTTGGAAGTCCTATAGCAGTGAATGGAAAGAGATGTGCATGGGCAGCCTTCTCTCCAGTCACAGCAGTGCGCAATGTGGCCCCATAAGTGGGACCCACACCCATCAGATATTTATTGGATATTCTATAAATGTTCGGACTGGAATAACCCTTTAAAGGGGGTGTTATCTGCTGGCAGCATGTTATAGAGCAGGAGGAGCTGAGCAGACTGCTATATAGATCAGTTACTCCTGCTCTATAGCATGTTCCTTACAGATGGCACTGCATTTTCATGGTGACAGGTTCACTATAACTAGCAGCCACATTCATCGGCTGTATGATCATAATCTGGGTAGCACTTACCTGTAAACACTCCTCCTATAATGGCACATACTCCGGTTAGAAAGTGGGTAAATGATCTAGAATAAGGAATACAATATTATACAGGTGTGGATTCTAGACAGTGCACATGATGGAGCAGACAGGGCCAGAAGGTTTCTCACCTGTGCTTCTCCGTCAGCTTCACCATCATAGGAGAAAGCTCATAGAGGACAAATACCCCTGGAAGACCTTGATCACCAATCAAACCGTTTGCAATCTTTTCATGTCTGGTCACTGAAAACTGATTGGTGCGTAATACCTTGGAAAGAAAATATATCTACTTAGAAATTCACGTTATCCATTGTAGCAAGAATACATTTCTCCAGGATACTTTACAATGGCAGCTTTAACTGCTACCATTCAAACAGCTGAAGATTACCTGGTCTCCCTCTGATAGGGTCCCCTATGCAGGTATGAACATATCAGTGCCTGCACGTACCCAAGAAGACCCGGTAGTTTTCAGATGTGAAGGTCAAAAAGAAAGGAAGACATCTTTTAAAGTGAAAGCCCACCCTTGAATACCATTTTACGGATCTCTTTTCGTATAAAAAGCTCCAGACTAGGTAAGGAGGAGTCTTAGATGTTGTTTGCATTCAGAGCTTCGTCTTTTTTGACACAGTGCTTCAAAACCCCAGCATAAGCACAGTTCTACAAGATAAAACGCTGGCTATCAGTTCACTCCACCTTAAAAAAAAAAAAAACTGCTTTCTGCAATGCAAGGTATACAGAGAAAGCAGTCAATCAGTGGTGGGATTGAAGGGGGAGATGGCAGCTCATGAAGATTAAGGAATCCACTGCATACATGCAGCATTGTGAGGACTCCAGCACTCGCCTCCAGATAGACTGTGATTTTAGAGCACTGGAATCTGGTTCTCTACCACTGCTCTAAGATAAAGCAGATTCCCTTTAGAAAACCCAGACAGAATGGTCTGCATGTCGACGTGCAGAACTAGTCTCACCACAGTTACTTCGTATCTTACCTCTCCATCTACTTTCACATATATTGTAGGAACAATTTTCACAAAGTACTGGAACATCATTGATGCTATAAAAAATAAATAAATAAATAAATAAAAAAAGACAATGAAAATAGGAAAACACTTGTAGATGTATCTACTCCATTGTTATAAAAGCAGTTCTGGCACCTGGATGAACCCTGCCAGGCACAAAGCCTGAAAGAGTCTATGGTCTGTGGATGTCAACCCTATATCATATGTCATTCTAAGAGACCTATATTTTCTGTTTGCTAGCGGCAGCACCCGATGCGTTCCATTGTGAACGCACCGGCCAGCCAGCCCTCGTACTGGAAACAGGAAGCGCTCTTATGCGCTCCACGCCGGAGCGCATCGGTAGGCACGCGATATCCCCAGCCGCAGTGTGTAGGGCCGATGCGCTCCACAGTGGAACACATCGGCTCCTCTGATCGGAAGCACTGTTTACCAAGTCACTCTCACACCCCATATAAGCAGGGTAAGTTCAATAGAGATTTTATGTATGTTGCTCCTAATGAAGGGGTTTTTATTACACCCCAAAACGCATTGAGACAGATTTTATAAAGCAATTAAAGAAGTTGGACAGAAGCCCTATTTGGAGTTGGCTGCATTCATCCTCTTACATTCATACAGGCGATCCAGGCCAGGGGGATCATTGGTAACCCGGTGTCTTGAGCTTATCTGGGCGACCACCCCCAGCTGAAGTGAGTTAACATCTCTTATATTTTATCCATTAGATTATTTTATATGTTGCTGCACCCAACATTTTTTTTTACTTCGGATCTATGTAGATTCATTATTTTAGGTGGCAGAACACTTAATTATCTAACTTTACTGCACTTACTGTATAATTTAGCCCACAAGGCAAATTTTCACATTACTGGGCACTTCGTATTGTGTTAGAAATTTTTGAGGCTAATATTGTGGAGAGGGCTGGCGCTCGAACATTGTTTTTTTTTAATGGTCTAAGGGTTGTGGGTTGATACCCACAGACCATAGACTCTTTCACTCTTGCCCTTCATTGCACAACTGGATAGGTTATCCACTTGGGTTTTTACCCCATAAGCTGCCCCTTCTCCACTCGCAATCTCACTCCAATCCCACCCTTCACTAAGGTCTAAACTTTCTCCTTAGGTGTATATAGTCAGTTTTTTTATATCCTTATTGACAGCCACTTTATTAACTCTCCGCACCCTTTGGCGCCTCACGTTGATCCCATCTTCAGGATACTGTTTCCTTAAGATCTGATTAACCCTCATCATTTCTTTTTCATATAGGCATAAAACCTCGCAGGGTTGAGGACACAGATTAAAACGATACCCGTCTTATGTCTGTCGGTGGCATCATTGCGGAGAAAAATGAACTTTTAAAATTATGCAAATGAACTATTCGAGCACCAGGAGACGGGCTTCCCCTGGTGCTCCATAATGACGCCCCTCTGCTTTTCATCACAACCCCCTGGCCTTTAGATTGACAGCGCTAGACTGCATTTGTGTTCAGAACAGCGCGTGCACACATCTTCGGCTTCATCCGACAAGCGAAGATGCTGTGCACACGCACCATTCTGGACACGAGTCGCTGGATAAGCCTGCCTTATTTGCATAAAATTTTAAAAACATGTTTTTCTCCGCAACGATACCACCAACAGACATAAGATAGGCATCTATCAACAGCCACAGCCAACAGTCCCTTAACCATTTCACATCTGGGCCATTTCCCCCTTCCTGACAGAGCCTAATTTTGCAAATCTGACATGTGTCACGTTATATGGTAATAACTTTGGAACACTTAATTATCCAAGCCATTCTGAGATTGTACTTCATGACACTGGTAAATTTGGGTCAATATATTTCATCTTTATTTATAAAATAATCCAAAATGTACAAAAAAAAATCCAAAAATTAGCACTTTTCAAAATGTCAATTTCTCTGCTTTTAAAACAGAAAGTGATACCTCACAAAATATTTATTACTTAACATTCCCCATATGTCTACTTTATGTTGGCATCATTTTGTAAATGTCAATTAATTTTTTTAGGACATTGGAAAGCTTTAGAATTTTAGAAGCAATTCTTAAAATTTGAAAGAAAATTTCCAAAACCCACTTTAAAGGACCAGTTCTGGTCTGGTCACTTTGTGGGGCTTACACAGTGGAAACCCCCCATAAATGACCCCATTGTAGAAACTACACCCCTCAAGTTATTCAAAACTGATTTTACAAACTTGGTTAACCTTTTAGGTGTTTCACAAGAATTAAAAGAAAATGGAGATGATATTTCAAAATTTTTGGGCAGAATTTCCATTTTAATCAATTTTTGTTTCTTTAACACATCGAGGGTTAACAGCCAAACAAAACTCAATATTTATTACCCCGATTCTGCGGTTTAAATAAACACCCCACATGTGGTCGTAAACTGATGTAAGGGCACATGGCAGGGCACAGAAGAAAAGGAGCGCCGTATGGTTTTTGGAAGGCAGATTTACCTGAACTGGTTTTTAGATGCCATGTCCCATTTGAAGCCCCCCTAAAGCACCCTTACAGTAGAAACTCCCAAAAAGTGACCCCATTTCGGAAACTAGGGGATAAGGTGCCAGTTTTATTGGTACTATTTTGGGGTACATATAATTTTTAATTGCTCTATATAAAAAAAATTGTGAGGCAAGGTAACCAAAAAATGGCTGTTTTGGCATTTTTTTTTTTTTTTTACAACATTCATCTGACAGGGTAGATCATGCGCTATTTTTATATACCAAGTAGTTACGGACACAATGATATCAAATATGTCTACTTTCTTTGTTTGAGTTTTACATAAAGCATTTAAAAAAAAATTATATTTAAATTATGTTTTTGTGTCTCCATTTTCTGAATGCCATTTTTTTTAATTTTCTGCCGATCGTCTGCTGCAGGTGTTCTTTTTTTGCAGGAAGAGTCAACGTTTTTATTGGTACATATGATTTTTTGTTCATTCATTATTTCACTTTATGGGGCAAGGTAACCAAAAAATAGGTTTTAGCACAGTTTTTTTTTATTTATTTTTACAGCATTCACCTGAGGTCATGTGATATTTTTATAGAGCAGATTGTTACGGATGTGGAAATAAATAAAGAAAAAGTATGCATATTTAGGTAAGTTTTACACAATAATAGCATTTAAAAAAAGAAAAAGATGTTTTTGAGTCTCCATAGTCTGAAAGCCATAGCTTTTTTATTTTTTGACTGATTGTCTTAGGGTCTCATTTTTTGCAGGATGAGGTGACGGTTTGATTGCGCCTTTTTGATCGCTTGGTGTTGCACTTTATGTGATATTAGGGGACCAAAAAATTTTTTTTGGGCATTAGGTCATGTGATATTTTTATAGAGCTGGTTTTTATGGATGCGGCGATACCTAATGTCTACTTTTTTAGATTTATTTCACTTTGACACTAATAATTTGAAGAAAAAAAAAATACATATTTTGGTGGTGTCTCCATTGTCTGAGAGTCATGTTTTTTTTTATTTTTTGACCGATTGTCTTAGGTAGAGTCTCTTTTTTGCGGGATTAGGTGACTGATTGGTACTATTTTGGGGGCATGCACCTTTTTGATCGCTTGGTGTTGCAATTTTTGTGATGTAAGGTGACAAAATGGCTTTATTGGCATATTTTTTTTTTTTTTTAACGGTGTTCACCTGAGGGGTTAGGTCATGTGATATTTTTATAGAGCTTATTGCTACAGACGTGGCAATACCTGATAAGTATACTTTTTCTTATTTAAGTTTTACACAATAGCATTTTTTAAACCAAAAAATTATGTTTTTATGTGTCCATGTTTTGAGAGCTATAGTTTTGTTTTTTTTTGCGATTTTCTTATGTAGGGGCTCATTTTTTGCGAGATGTAGTGACTTTTATGGGTACCATTTTGTGGGACATATGCCTTTTTGGTCACTTGGAGTTGCACTTTTTGTGATGTAAGGTGACAAAAACTATTTTGACAGTTTTTTTTTATAGTGTTTATCGGACGGGGGCGGGTCATGTGATATACCGGTATTTATAGAGCCGGTCGTTACAAACGCTGCAATACCAAATATGTCTATTTTATTTATATTTTTTCTATTACTTAATTGGGGATTTTTTTTTTTTTTTAAACACTTTGTTTTATTTTTTTATATTATTTTTTTTTTGCACTTTTTCGTCCCCCATAAGGTCATACTCTCTGGGGCACATTTACCTTCACATTTTTTTGGTTTCACCATTGATTTCTCCTGTAACTGGGGCTGAGATAGTAGCCCCAGTTACAGAGGGAATACACCCCCCAGAGAGGCTGTACAGCAGAATACAACACTGTACAGCCTCAGTGCAGGGCTGATCGAGGTCTGTTGAAGACTCGACAGCTCCTCCACTCTCCCGGCCGTCAAATGACCGGGCCGGGACAGGAAGCGCATGGCGCTTCCTGATCTGTATACACAGTGCTCGGTGAGCGCTGTGTATACAGTGATCTAGAAGGCAGGAACACCTGGGAACTGTCCCTGCCTTCTCTCTGGGTTGCCCTGCTCTCACTGACAGCGGGCCCCCCGCTCTGCAGCTGCACGATTAGCGTGCAGCTGCCATCTCTGAATGGACGTTCAGGAACCTCCATTCAGAGATAAACATCCACCCATAGATGTTTATATCCTATGGGCGGATGTGAGGTGGTTAATAAACATCCCCACAGGACTATAAAGAGGAGTGCCGTCAAGTTTTAATAAAGTCAGCCCTCCCGGGTGAAGTCTAAATGTGCAGCCGGTAGAGCAGGTGGTCACATCGCCTAGGCAACTGTACAATGCCATACATATCCTTATTATCTAATCTGTTTTTATTTTCCAATTGTAGATTTTTTTAGTTATATTCCTGAACATGATTATGGGGGCGGCCATCTTGCCTGAGCTATACACAGCATTTAGAAAGCATTAAGAAAATTGCTTTACGTCGGCCCCATGGGCCATGGACACAATGGTCTGGAGGAGACCCTATTGACTTCTATGGGAGAGTTTTCTAGGCAAGGTCTGTGATTTGTGCAGAGGTCATTGTACTAGGGAAGAATAGATAAGATTTGACAATCGCCTATTGTGAATGAAGTATCCTGAAATATCTATACATTTAGATGGTATCATTACAGGCAGGATTAGAAAGACAAATAAGCAGGTAACTGCAGTAAAGTGATCTGTACAGACCACGAAAAGGCACCTGTTATAAGGCTTAGTGGCCAGTGAGAAAACTGCAGGATATTAAGGTTTTTTGTTTAAATATAGATATTGACTTGGAAAATTTTAAATAACAAAAAATTCTTTAAAAATATGTTAAAATGCGTTTTAAATAGGTCGTTTTCTGTTGACGAATTCCCTTTAAGGGTAGAGATTTTTTTGCGACTGTCGTGTCGCAGCATGTCACATTGCGACACCAATGAAATATATTTAATGAAAAGTCGCCATGTAACCAAACCCTTTTGTGTCGCAGCATGTCAATTTTCTCTACCCTTTGCAATGCAAAGGAAAACTGCAGCAAATCTGAAGCAGATTATTTGTGTCCCACGTGGACAGAGCCTAATAGTGGGCTGTCTCTTCACAGACCAACTGTTGGTGAATTGCAGATGTCATCAACCGCAAGCACCATTTAGGTTTTTCGCTGCGGGCAACATAGTGGGGGTTTCTCAAAGGCAGGATGTCACACTGCATCTATACTCGATTATTGCCATGTTCATTAAAGTAGACTGGTTGTTTCCATCTCTGCTGTTTTTGTGTATTTAATGCCATCATTATAGTAAAGTTTGCGCCATTTTATAGGAATCTGATTCAGTAGTGTTGCTGTATGGTGTCATACTTTTATGAAATTGAGATTTCCCTCCATCTCTACATGATAGAAAAATATGGGACTAGTGATGAGCGGCAGGGGCAATACTCGAGTTCGTGATATTTCGCGAATATTCGCCATATATTCGTGAATTAGAGGATTCATTATCTCGGTCATTATTTTCTTGATTGCGTAAATCGCCAATTGAAAAATTCGCAATACGAAAATTTGCAACACTACTCCTAAAGTCAAAGATATTGCAGCCTTCTCATTGGCCCACAAGCAAGAAGCAGGGAGGGATCATGTGTGCTGTTTAAAAAAAAAAAATCTTGAATATTCGAAATTACAAATTATATATATATTATATATATATATATATATATTATAACTATATTCTAAAAATTCGCGAATTCTCGAAGTGCCTATATTCACCATAAAAATTTGCAATTTGAATATTCGTGATCAACACTATATGGGACTCACTTTGTTTTTATAGTTTATGTACCAAGTGGGGAACGGCTTCTACAGTTGCTTGCTTGCTCTTGGAGGCACCGAACCTTACTTAGTACATGGATGCAATTCACAGTATCAGCAGCTAACTCTGTGGAACAGAACCTTCAGTGTGCACTACAGACTTGATAATGTATAATGTACTGACCGATGTGACAGAAGGTGGACCCATACCGGCGAGGTCAGCGAGCTGTATTATCTGTCCTATAGGGGCAAACTCAGCACAACAAAAATGCCAACAACAAACAAGCTTTTCACTTACACTGTAAAGTGGACACGCTTGTCCCATCGAGAGGATTCACTAGACCTGGATAGTCTCTTCCAAAGGAGAGATGTTTAATATGATGCGTCATATTAATCTGTGGGGGAAAATGACTTTTGTTTAGGATCTTTCATTTTAAGTGGAATGACTTGGGGTAAAAATCCATAACAGATTACAGTACAAGGCAAGTGGATGAGATTTTACAAACGTTAGCCACATGCTGTAAACAATTTCTGCACAAAAACAGGAACATGCTACAAATTTTTAAATGCTCATCCGGTTGTGGATTTACCGCAGATCTAGCCATGGATTTCACCATTTATCAAGGGAGAAAACCATGGTGAGACCACAGCGAATTGTACAGTGAAATCTGTCTGTAACACAATTACAAATATAAAAGAGACATTTGCTCAAGTGAGCAGAGGACTGTCAGGATGAAAAAGCTCAATTTTCATGCAGCGATCTCCTCCACAGTATGGGGAGGAGCGTTCACGAATGCCATCGCTCGTCCCCATGCAGAATCATTGTTTGCAGGAAGCAGAGGCTGTTTAGACGGCACAATTTCTTACCGTTAAGCGATGATTTAGGTAACCGCACCAACGATCCTACTACCCGATGAATGAGCACTTTGCGTAATCTTTTACACAGGCAGATTATCACTAACAAGAGTTCATCTGAACGCCTGTTAACAATAATCTGTCGGATGGTCGGTCGGTGTAAAGGGGCCTTAACTTACCATTGTGATCCATCTTAATCTGTCTCAGTCTGACACTCAGTTTGGTTTGCTGAATAGAATACATGTGTTTGATGTATACTTATTGCCAAGGTCATCCTGTCACTGGCAATATATATACTGCTCTATTATAATAAGCTTATGTGCATGGAAACTGATATTAGTATGAACTTGCACTGTAGTCAGCACAGCAGCATATACAAGAACAGAACTTACTGTGTCAAGTCCAAAGCTTTGCAGGTCATGGACTGTTGGAGAGAAAAAGAAATAAAATTAGCACATTTAAGATTAAATGGGAGTAAATTCTGATGACCGAAATCAGTGCTCTTTGAGTAACTTTTCCTATCAACACGGAGTAAAAAGTTTCTTTATATGTTGGATACAGCAAAATGCTTTTAGCACCCACAGTCTAGAAGCAACACGAGGACCCTCCATCTCCTGAGCCAGACTAAGGTCATTAAAAGGGGGGGGTTCAGCAGCACTGCAGGGATTGTGGTTGTAAACCAGCCACTAACATTTGTCAGTGTTACAGCTGTCTGAACACTGCCCTACTGTATGTACACTGCTGTTTTTGGTGTAGTTTTTTGAAGCTTAAATGGGTTTTCAGAGATTTATTAACTGAACACCCATCCTCTGAATAGGTCATCAGTAGTGTTGAGCGTGCAGTATTAGAATGTATGGGCTCTGATGAGCCAAAGTAAGTTATTCGCAAAGTCGAGAGTGACTTCGTTGAATAATATCGGTAGTTGATTTTTAAAGTGGAAAACCATTTTAAAACTTGAAACTGAACTCAGCTTTGCTTCCAAGTTTTAAAATGGTTTTCCACTTTAAAAATCAACTTCCGATGTTATTCAACGAAGTCACACGCGACTTTGAGAATAACTTACTTCGGCTCATCGGAGCCCATACATTCTAGTACTGTACGGAGACGAATCTCTGTACAGTATTATTTAAAACGTTTTGAACGAAGTGACATCGGATAAAGCATCCGAAGCTCACTTCACTCAACACTAGTCATTAGTATCTGATCGGTGAGGGACTGACACCCAGAATCCCCAATCAGCTGTTTGAGAAGGCACCGGCACACGATGTAGACCCCCGGTCCTCCACAGATCAGATAGTGAAGACCTATACAAAGGATAGCAGAGATATATATGAATGAAATATAAGTTTAACTGAATCTTTTCCCATAAAATTATCATCTGCTTAGCTCCTTCTGCTCTATGACCCGCTGCCTTCATATAGGACATGATCAGTTCCCTTTAACTAGTATAAGAGCCATGCCACACAGTGCAATCTTGTAATCGTTCAGATCATCGCTAAGAAGCATTCGTATAAATGCTCGTTAGCAATTATCTGGCAGTGTAATACTGCCGCTGATTACCAGATGGCAGGCAATTGGAATCTTCACAATCTGTTGATGGTAAACAATCATTCAGTATAGGGACAAGCGATGGCATTAGCGATCGCTCCTCCCCAGACTAAAGGAGGAGATTGCTGCATGTACGGTAATAGCAGCGGTCTCCTCCACTAGAGAGTCGGCAATTGCTTCCCTCCCGACAATCGCCTTAAAGATCTGTCCCTCTAATATAAGCCTCAGACCTATTCAAATGAATTGGGCTAAGTACAATACACACCCCACTGATAAGAATGGCGTGGTTTCTGAATAAAAGGCAGACTATTTTCTGTAATCTCAGACACTATTTTTTATTTTATTTTGTGGTTCTGCTCAGTTAGAGGCGCAAAAATCTAAAAAAATAACAGAAATGATGGACAGACATTAACAGCGAATGGACCATAAGTAGTGTTGACCCCACTGACTAATGTGATCCATAGTATTTTACCTAAAAGATGTGAACGAAGTCTAATGTCACTTATGGAAAAAAAGTAATGACATTTTATATCTTATGACTAGTGTTGAGCGAACTTCTGTTTTAAGTTCGGCGTCTAAAGTTCGGCTTCCGGTTAGCGAAGAATCCCGATATGGATTCAGAATTCCGTTGTGGTCCGTGGTAGCGGAATCAATAATGGCCAATTATTGATTCCGCTACCACGGACCACAACGGAATTCGGAATCCATATCGGGATTCTCCGCTAACCGGAAGCCGAACTTTAGACGCCGAACTTAAAACAGAAGTTCGCTCAACACTACTTATGACCCTTTTTTTTTTTTTTATATATACACACCAACACTATTCAGGAAAATTTATTACCGACATGTCACAAATCGATTTTCGCTAACTCCCAAAATCATTGCTTCATACAGGACACTGTAAACTGGAAGACTATGTGGACCGAGAGCATGACAACTATAATACAGCGACACAAGCACGACTGATGGGTGTTGTGATGAAGGATACGAGAGATAGAATAACTTACTCTCAACTGCGTGCACTGCACAGAGGAGAAGGCAGGAAGAGAAGAGAGAAATGGTTTCTTTATTATACAGCTACTATCACACCGAGCTTTCCCTGCAACCTACTGGTCAATGCTGGAGCTCCATAATGTATTCCCTTTCATTATAGATTAGTTGCGACCCCCCACCCCACCGAAACACTGAAACTGCAGAATGTTGATTGACTCACAGTGCTCCATTTATCCCATAGAAGTGAAAGGATTGGTGGGACAACACGCGCACTACCGCTTCATTCAGAGAGGGGGCCCCTCATTCTGGATAATGCAAGGGGTCCCAGGGGTCAGAATCCGCCCCCGTGATTTTTATTACCTATCCTGGTGATCGGGATACATCATTTTCATGGGATAACATCTTTATAAAGGAGTCGTTAGACGTGAAACTTATTGGTTGTTTGGACATTACAGCTAAAATCGCTCCGTGAGAAAGGTTACATGTGTACTAGTAAACTGCACAATACACTCTGATCATTTTATTTAACCCTATTAATGCAGAATGAATTGTAATTCAGCAACCACATAAATTCAGTGTCCCGTACAACTCCTCGGAGGTGCAATATGGCAGCACAGAGGTTATCTGCTGCTCTGTACTACCGAACAGTAGGAACTATGGGGATTATTTACTAACTCATATACGCCGGGTTTTCTGGCATATATCTACCTTAATGACCTGAGGGCCGCTCTTCAAGAAGACTGGGATGCCATGCCTCAGCAGACAATAAGTCGTCTAGTGAACAGCAGGAGACGTCGTTGCCAAGCTGTAATTGATGCTCAAGGCCACATGACAAGTTACTGACATTTTGTGGGGGTATACCCACCACTGGTGTTGGCTTTTGTTTCAATAAATTGTTTGAGATGAGGAAATCCCCATTGCTGCTTCTACTTAAATGCCCGACTTTCAGGATATAATATCACTGTAGCGTGAACTTTTTACGTTTTCCATAAATTTCACCTGAAAGCCAAATATCCCTAACTTTTTGTGAGTAGTGTAAATAATGGCCCCAAAGAGTGCCCCAGTGTATATATAATGCCCTATTCCCCCCCCCCCCCCAAGTAAGGGCTCATGTACACAAACGTATTTTCTTTCCGTGTCCGTTCAGTTTTTTTTTTTTTGCAGACCATATGCTGAACCATTAATTTCAATGGGTCCGCAAAAAAACAAACAAACATGTCCTATTATTGTCCGCATTACGGACAAGGATAGTACAGTTCTAATAGAGGCCAGCGGTTCCATTTTGCAAAATAAGGAATGCACACAGATGCCGTCCGTATTTTTTGCGGACTGCAAAATACATATGGTCGTGTGCATGAGCCCTAATGCCGACAGATCCTTTGTTTAAAAAAAAAAAAAAACAACACACACACACACACACACCTCCTTCCCCTTCTTGGCTGCTATTCACGGAGAGAAAGCCCATGGAAGTGCTTCCGTGGGGTTCCATGCCTCCGTTCTGCACTGCTCCTTTCAGATTGCGGACGCATTCAAGTGAATGGATCTGCATCCATGACACGTTATGAACACGGCCATTGCCCGTATATTGCAGACCAGCTGTTTGCGGACTGCAATACAGGCACGGCTGGGCAACAGCTGTGTACAGGATGCCTAAAAAGTATGTAAACTCTTGCGTGTCTCAAAGAGAGGCAAAACAAGGGCCCTCAACATTTCAGAGACTGTGAGGGAACCCTGACAAACCCAAACACAAGGCAATGGGGGACTTGGGCACATTCTGGATTTGTTGTAAAAGACCCAGTAGAGCGTTGTATTTTGGTGTAGAGAGAAAAAAAATCTAATAATAATTTTTTATAGTTTTACTTGCACAATACAGTACAAAATGCACAGACTCGACAGAAAATATTAATCTACAAGTTTAGCAAGCATGCAAACAGACAATGCACATTACGCAGAGTACATCTTCTCTTCAAAGAGAAATTTTTGAAACTGTAAAAGAAAATGTGCTAAAGAAACAGCCCACATAGTCTCCTTGTTTATCCTCCTGTTCAGATGCTGGTGTACTGTGCTCTGGGCATTCAACCATGCAAAAAGCTCTGAATGCTCTAAAAAGGGTTGTGGCAAGTTTTCAAGTTATCCCCCTATCCACAGAACGGGGGGGATCTGATGGAGCAGCAGGTTGGCCATGCGTCCTGTCACTCCATTCATTCTCTATAGAACCGCCGAAAACAGCAAAGCACTGTACTCGGCTATCTCCAGCAGTCCCATAGAAAATGAATGGAGAAGCAGGTTCCCGGGATCGGTGGGTATCCCAATGTTCAGAACCCCACTGATCAGTTCATTATCCCCTATCCTGTGGATAGGGGATAATCTGTAAATTTGGCATAAGCCCTTTACATCCAAAGTGGGATCCAAAATGATTTTGCGATCACAGTGCCAATGACATGATGAAAGAATCTGATTTCTTACAGTAAAGGACATGCAACACTTACCATGGACATGCGACTGCTGGAAGCTTTTTCCAGGGGCAAAATGAAAGTTTCCAGCCACCTACATCCAAAGAAACAAAGTCAACTGACACCAATACCAATTTTGTCAATGAGAGCAAGTCAGAGCATCTCCAAAGACAATACCTTGTTGACTTCTAAGAACCCATACACCTTGCATCCCTCATTCTTTTGCTCCTGCATCTTCTGACTGAACCCTTCCCGTTTGCACTGTTCTATTGAATCTGGGGTCTTGAATGCCCATCCTTTCCTCCGGTAAGCCTCTCGCACATCATCACATGAATTACAACACCTGCAGGAGATAGAAGGGGAGTTAGGACTGCACACACACACACAAAAAACATCTAAATATAAATTATTTTACGTAAAATACCTAAAATCCTCAGTTTCTGCACCATAGCAGCTTTCACAACGGTCTGGATCTAATGTTTTTGGGTCAAAAACTACAGGTTCTTCTGCTTGTCCTAAATCTGAAAACAGAAAATGACGAATAAAACATGGGTTAGAAATGAACATCTGGGAATTTCATAGCAGGATCGCAGTAAGAGCGCGTTTTGATTAAATACCTTGAGAAACACTGGTACAGAAACATACACTGAATGGCCACTTTATTACGGACAACCGTCAAGTAGCACCTTAGACCTCCATTGGCCTTCAGAGCCGCAGTAATTCACCAGGGCACAGATTCCACTAGGTGTCGAAATCGTTCAAGATTATTGGCCCACAGCAATTTATATGGAGGGGCTAACAAACTCTGAATGAACCATTCCACTTAGCCCCAGATATGATCTAGAGCAGGGCTTGCCAACCTGTGGCTCTCCAGCTGTTGTAAAACTACAACTCCCACTATTCCCTGCTGCAGGCTGATAGCTGTAGGCAGACTGGGCATGCTGGGAGTTGTAGCTTTGCAACAGCTGGAGAGCCGCAGGTTGGCCAGCCCTGATCTAGAGGATTAAGATCTGGGGATTGTGAAGGCCAATCCATGACTATATGACCCTTGTCGCAGGATGCATTGTGGTGCTGCCATGAAGGGATGAACTTTGTAGGACACAATGCTTAGGTTCACCCTACTGTTGAAATTTCCATCCACTCGAGGACACAGGATGTGCCAAGAAATCATTCCCCACATATCACACCTCCACCAGAATGAACTGCCGACACTTAAAGGGAAGGGTTCATTATGCTCCTTTCTGACCCTCCCATTAGCATGGTGCAACCAAAAACTGCATTCATCTGACCAGGCAATGTATTTATACACTTTTGCAAACTGGAATCCTGCCTTTTTGTTTCCCTTAGGGCTCATGCACACGAACGTGTACCGCCCGTTCCATGTACTGGAGACAGCAAATTGCGGTCCCCAATGCAAGGGCACCATCCGTGTGGATGGCGCACACCCATTCAACTTGAATGGGTCTGTGATCTGTCCGCACTGCAAAAAAAATAAAAATAAAAAATAAATACGGAAACACACTGTAGTGCTTCCGTGGGGTTCCATGCCTCTGTTCCGCACTGCACCTTCCGGATCCATGATGCAGGGCACAGACAGCTGGTGCCCGTATATTGCGGACGACATTGGTCGTGTGCATGAACCCTTAGACCAGTGGTTCTCAACCTTTCTAAAGCCGCGACCCCTTAATACAGTTCCTCATGTTGTGGTGACCCCCAACCATTACATTTTTTTCCTTGCTACGTCATAACTAATTTTGCTACTGTTATGAATTGTAATGTAAATATCTGATATGCAGGATGTATTTTTATTGCTACAAATTGAACATAATTAAAGCAGAGTAATTAATCACAAAGACAAAATGTTATATATTGTCAAATATTTATTTCTAATTACAAATAAATTAAAAATTTTGTATTGAAGCATGGTGTATAAATCAGTGGTGCTTCAAGTCCCCCCCAAATAAATAAATCAGAAGTGCTCAGGGTCCCCCAAATAAATAAATCAGCGGGGCTTCAGGTCTCCCCCAAATAAATAAATCCGTGGTGCTCGGGGTCCCCCAAATAAATAAATCAGCGGTGCTTCATGTCCCCCCAAATAAATTAAGCCTTGCTCAGCCAAATAATTAAAATAAAATTAGCCAGGCTCAATTAAATCATTGGTGGCAGTGGTGCTCAGCGGCGGTGTCATTAACGAAAAAACTCAGACCTCAGCAGACAGGCGGCCCGACTTACCCGTCCAGACGTCAGGCTCCTTCAAGCACAGGCAGTGATAGGACATCACTTCCTGTGCGCGAGGATAAGGGGCCGCTGCCGTTGTGCGGGCGACCCACAATAGGAAGCCTCAGGAGACCCCCCGGAAAGGGCCGATCGACCCCCAAAGGGGTCGCGACCCCTAGGTTGAGAACCGCTGCCTTAGACAGCAATGGCACTTGAACTAGCTGTCTGCTAATAGCTTATCTGTGATAGGAAACAAGTTTTGCATTCAGACATGGTAGTTTGTCATGTGTGCGTGGCAGCTGAAGGCAACCGTGTTGGTCCCGTGTTCATATGTGCCTGCATTGCTGCGAAAAATGAACTTCTGATATATGCAAATGAGCCCCTGAGACCAATGGGGGTGTTGCCGTTTAACCTAGATGCTCAGCTCTCTCTGCAACTGCCACGCCCTCTCCACTTTGAACAACAGGACCAGGCAAAGAAAAAAAAAAAAAACATCAAGCATGGCCATGTCAAACTGAAGAGGGTACTGCAGTTGCGGAGAGAGCTGAGCATCTAGGTGTAATGGTAATGCCCCCGTTGCTCCTAGAGGCTCATTTGCATATATCAAAACGTCATTTTTCTCAGCAATGCAGGGACATATGAACATGGGACCAACACAGATATCTTCAGCTGCCAAGTGCACATGTAACAGGTCAGCCAGTGTCATAGGTACAAAACTGCTGACAGATGTCCTTTAAGTCCAAGAAACACAAAGACTACAGCTGTCTACAGAGAATGAAGGTCAAGCCGGTTTCTATTTCTGCTCCCATGTTAGATCGGGGTTATATGATAAGTGGTCATTTAAGGAGGTTGTACACTTTTAGCCACTTTTAACCTCACAGAAAACCCCTACGACTTAGGCCGAATGCACACGGCCGTGTTCCGCGGCAGAGAGCGGTCCGTGGTATTCCGGGCTGGATTCCTGTTCAGAGCAGGAGCGCACGACGTTATTGGTTGCTATGACACCGTGCGCTTCATGCCACCGCTGCACTACAGTAATACACTCTTATAGTGTATTACTGTAGTGCAGCGGCGGCATGAAGCGCACGGCGTCATAGCAACCAATGACGCCGTGCGCTCCTGCTCTGAACAGGAATCCAGCCCGGCGTACCACGGACCACTCTCTCCCGCGGAACACGGCCGTGTGCATTCGGCCTTACACTGCAGACATGGGAACATTGTGCAGGTAGCACTATAGTCCATACAACATTACAAAGTTTTGTAACTGCCCCATGACATGATATAGAGCAAATTAATGTGGAAAATAAAGCCTGGAACGTTCTTTCTTTCCAATGATTCATTGATCCAGATGGATAATGTTTCATATAGTTCAATAATTCCAATAATGACAGATTAATAGCCGTGCATTTACACCCCTGCCACATTTACCATGCTTCTCGGCTTCTGAAGTCACTGGCTGCCCATCCTTGTCCAGCCTCTTCTTGAATAGATTGTGCTCCACATCCAACTGCTGCTCCCCAGCTACGTCCATAGCATCAATACTCAGATCTGACGTACAAGCGAGATGCAAGATCAGGAAAAGAGAAGTCACAGCCAAAATAAATAGCACTCTGCCTGCCTGGATTATATATCACTTACAGTAGTTATGTCACCACTTTTGTAGTTATGTCACATCAACACGGCAATTCACATTCTTCCAAACAGAAACATGTGTAATGATAAATCTGTGCTCTATGTGTGCGCCTATTAAGGCATCTGGATGACAAAGAGGAGGGTCCCAAGCTTGGGGTCCCACTCTATAAACCAGGAGTAGAAAACTGCTCTGTAAGGCCTCTTTTACACGGGCGAGTTTTCCACACGGGTGCAATGCACGAGTGAACGCATTACATCCGCACTGAATCCGGACCCTTTTATTTCTATGGGGCTGTGCACATGAGCAGTGATTTTCACGCATCACTTGTACGTTGCGTGAAAATCGCAGCATGCTCTATATTGTGCGTTTTTCACGCAACGCAGGCCCTATAGAAGTGAATGGGGCTGCATGAAAATCGCAAGCAAGTGCGGATGCGGTGCGATTTTCACACATGGTTGCTAGGAGACGATCGGGATGGGGACCAGATTGCTATTATTTTCCCTTATAACATTCTTAATACAGAATGCTAAGTAAATTAGGGATGGAGGGGTTAAAAAAAAATAAAAAATCATAATAAAACTCACCTCATCCACTTGTTCGCCCAGCCCAGCTTCTCTTCTATCTTCTTCTTTGATGACCTGGGAGGAAAAGGACCTTTGATGACATCACTGTGCTCATCACATGATTCATGTGATGGACCATGTGATGAGCGCAGTGACATCACCAAAGGTCCTTTTCCTCCCAAGTCAAAGAAGAAAACAGAAGAGAAGCCAGGCTGCGCGAACAAGTGGATGAAGAGAGTTAAATTAATTAATTAATTTATTTTTTAACCCCTTCATCCCTATTTTACTAAGCATTCTGTATTAAGAATGCTATTATTTTCCCTTATAACCATGTTATAAAAGGGAAAATAATAAAATCTACACAACACCGATCCCAAACCAGAACTTCATGCCGATTTTCCTCACGCGCATGCAAAATGCATTAAAACGCTTTGCACTCGCGCATTTTCCTGCAACGCACCCGCATCCTATCCGGCCTTCACACGCGACGCCCATGTGAAAGAGGCCTAAGAGAAGTTCCAGTTCTGGTAGATTCAAGCCAGGCTTCTATGACATGCCCAGCGTGACGCAGCTGCAGGAACAACCCCAGCCAACAGATAATTTTGTTGGGGTTGTTTCTTTATATAAAAAAAAAAAAAAAAAACACACAACAGTAACCATTTTGCATAAAGCACTTACAGAAATTGATTCCAAATTTGATAGTGCTTTGTGATATACATGGTTAAGATTCAGTCAAGAGTCCCTCAAATGTCTTGTAAGCTACAAGGACATGCCACGTTTGTCTCCAGAAGTTACTATGGACTATCTGTGTCTGTGCAAAGAAAGACAGCACTGGAGAAATGAATCTTCTTAGGTCTTAAGTGAAGACATTAAATCCTTATGATAGGAAGATTAATGCATCTCATGATTGCGATATTTCATCTAATGATTGTTAATGGGATCTCACAACCTGTTGTATTAGTGGTTACAAGTTGCATCGAGTTTGACATCAGATTGCAAAGTACGTCGGCTGTGACCTGCTGTTGTGTACCCCTAGCCTTAAAGGGATTTAATTCTTAAAATGCTGATGGGCTGTAACCCGCATGCTGGTATATGGAATCTCGTAGTGATCACAGCACTCTATCTATTCTGACTGGTTTGGGTGCACGTCGTGGTCTGTTCCTGGCTCCACCTCTTGGAACGTATAAGTATTCAACAATTTAGACAGCACTCCAGATTTTGCTCAAGTAATTTTTATTTGCATTAGCCGGACATAGTGGTTCTTTTTGTAACAAAGTTTCGGGCAGAAAGGATGCCCTTCATCAGGCTAGTCGTTTGCACATGTGGTTGTGGATGACCGGCATAGTAACCCGCATGCTGGTTTAGATGCAGTTTATAGAGAATTTTAATTATGTTAGGAGTAGTCTGCTGTTTTGTGCTACACAAAAACATGCACTAGCAGATGCAACGGCAAAACTGGATCCACTGCAATATACTTATACAGTTGGAAGGGGCCACGTACAAAGCAATACCAGTTTTCCACCAAATCAAGGAAAATTAACCAACTGTTTTGCCCCAGTCCAGCTCCAGCAGTGCTGCTTTAGATGCTGCCATCTCCTGAATGGTAGCAGAAAACATGTAACTGGTCTTGTTTGAAAGCTGACATTCCAAGCTTTCAGACAATGACAGCAATATGTTTAGTACAGGGGAAGATATCACTGGTAGAAATCGGGATGCTGTAAAAGTAAAAACATTTTTTTCCCGACTCGATTTCCAACAGTGATTTCTCCTCTGTTGCTTGGACTTCTGCTTTTGTCTAAAAGCCTGGAATGTCAGCTTTCAAACAAGACCAGTTGCATGTTTCTAGCTGCTACCATTCAGGAGATAGCAGCATCTAAAGCAGCCCTCCCCCTCTAGTTAGCTACTTTTCCCACTGTCAGAGCTGGACTCGGGCAAAACAGTTAGGTGGTTAAAGGGGTTGTATCATCTCATACACTGGGGGCATATCACTAGGATTCCGACCTCTGGGACCTGCACCTATCTTTAGAACGGAGCCCGCAAAGAGAAGGAGGGTGCACCGCGTATGTGCAGCGGCCCTCCTTCCATTTCTATGGGATTGCCGACAATAGCCGAGCAATAAGCTTGGCCATTTTAGTCAGCCCCATAGAAGTGAATGGAGCTTTGGCTGCGCTTGCCATTCAATTCAATGGGACTTCCAATGCTCGGTACGCCCTCCTTCAGTTTGTGGGTTCTGTTCTAAAGATAGGTGCGGGTCCCAGACGTGGGACCCATACCTATCAGACATTGGGAGCAAATCCTAGTGATATGCTCCTAATGTATAAGATGACATAACCCTTTTAAAACATTTGCAAGAACGACCTGTATGATAACCAAAAACAAGTATGGGAGAGTTTACTCACAGGCACAGGGCATATGTGGAAAGATTATATCAATGTTAATCTTTAACTTGTCGCCCCTAGACTTGTCAACAAATAATTCTGGATAGACCTGAAGAGAAGAAGAAATGACAGAGAAAAGCAAAAAATAATTATTGTAGTATACAAACTGGAAACAGATGGCACGTTATTTCAATTCCTGGCATTTAAACTCCATCTTACATCTTGATTGCTGGCTTCCCCCTTTACTGGATATGGATTAAAGGGAACCTGTCACCTCTACTATGCTGCCCTCACTGAGCGTTTCTAAATGTTCATTGTGTTACCCTAAACATATAAATTACACTTATAATTTCATTTACAGACGAATTCAATAAGTATTATGCATGTTTTTTTTACACAATAAAAGCACACAGAGCTATGGGGACTGGGTATTGCGGATGTGCTAGCGGCCATCTAGCAACCCATGTCCTCAGCTCTATACCCAAAATCCAGATGACAGGTTCCCTTTAAAGGGAACCTGTCACCATGAAAATACAATGCAATCTGCAGGCATGTTATAGAGCAGGAGGAGCTGAGCACATTAATATACAGTTTTACAGGAAAAGATTCAGTAAAACTTGTCAATTATGAAATTTAACCTCTGCTCATTTTACGCATTGGAGTCATGTGGGCGGAGCCACTCAGTGACTGACAGCTAACTCTGCATGACTAAGGATACAGGGAAAGCTGTCAATCACTGGGAAGGACCACCCACAGGATTCCAATGCGTAAAGAGAGCAGAGGTTAAAATGTATAAATTACAAGTTTTAGGGGGAGCTCACATCATTATCTTTCCGTCCTTCTTAAGAAAAAAATTAAATAAAAATGATCCTGTTAAAAAAAAAAAAAAAAAAAAAAAAAAAAAGGATCCTGTGCATCAGTTATGCACATTTGGCCTCCATTTGAGACGGGGGAAAAAAAACACCTGCATGCAGTAAATTTAGGTTCTGGTACAAAAAAAAAAAAGTGACAAATAGAAGGCACAGATTCACTGCCCCTCAAACTGTTCAAAATTCACCAAATTTATTAAGAAGACGCTTTTTAGAAAATTTTCAAGTCATGCACACTATAGGGGAGATTTCTCAAAACTGGCGTTTTCTACTCCAGCCTAAGATATCCCCTGCTCTATCGAAGGACGGAGAGGCTCTGGCAGTCCATGCCCCTAAACTGAAATCTATGGCAGCTTGGCAGTATTCATTTACACCAGAAAACGGCAGTAGACCTGCGATAGATATACACCATAGACCGGTGTCTGCGGATCACACAGAAATTACAGCCCAGGACATGATAGTGAAATTAAAAACTTAAAGTCCAATATCCCGACAACTTTGCTGTGTAAACAGCATTGTCAAGGGTAATTGTCCTTGACCCCCTGGATAACACTGTTTACAGACGGAAACTTGTCGGGATATTGGACTCTTACCTTTTAATTTCAGTATCATGTCCTGAGCTGTAGTTTACCCTCTCCATACTCCCCTTCTGCTGTTATGATGTAGGGAGGTTCGTTCCCATCGCCGAATGTTTTCATCCGTGCAACGGGGAGATGCGGCGGCGGTGCCAGTATGAGAAGCGGCGTGGGCGACGGGGAGCGAGGCAAGTACAACCTCTGTGAGGGGCCCGGGCATATAAGGGGGGGAAACATTATAGAAGTTGGATAACCCTTTTAACAAAGTAAACTTAAAGGAGTTATCACATAAAAAGTATTACTATGCAATTAATAGGGCATTTTAAATCCCGGCCACCAGAGAGGCTGATGCCTTCTCCTATAGTGTGCAAGCATGACCACCACTGATGGATTGCAGGGTGGAAAACGAGCAGTGTATAATGTGATGGAAAAATGAATCCAGCCAGCAAAGGAAGTAATATGGATAATAACAATACATTAGGAAGTGCCTTGTATTATTAACTTTCTCTACGTGATAAATGCCATTTGCTAAAGCGAGACAACCCCTTTAAAAGGTTTGTACTTACTTCTTTAGTGAGAAAGTACTGGAGCTCAGAGAAAAATAATATTAGCATTATAAGCCCGCTGATCACGGTGACTAGAGGAAAAAAAAAAACAGGAAGAAAATCAGTTAATGCAACAAAATACATAGAATTCGTGGCTACAAACAGTGTTAAAATGCTGTGCTTGCTGAGCATATCCATAGGCCATCTTCACCCATTGCAAGCCAAAACTGTGTTCTTAAAGGGGGATTCCCAACTGAGACAATGGGGGCAATATCGCTAGGAGGTGGGACCTGCACCGAGAGCGGCACGGGGAAGGTGGTGGCCAGAGGACCCCGGGTTTCCCCGCGTTCAGCCACCACCAAGTGCTCTCCCCATAGTAGTGAATGGGAGCGCACCACGCTTGTGTGACCATCGCTCCCATTCTCTGTGTAGGTGTGGGTACCACTGGTGGGACCTGCACTTATAAGACAATGGGGGCATATCCTAGTGATATGCCCCCATTGTCTGAGAAGGGAAAACCCCTTTAAAGGGGCTGTCCAGTTTCAGTAAGAAACCAGTCAAAAGTGGAGAATGGCCTACAATATATGATAGATGGTCACTTACCTTACAGATCCTGCGCCATCACTTTGGTTCTCCAGGACAGGCTCTGTTTAGGCTACTTTCACACTAGCGTTCGGGGCTCCGCTTGTGAGCTCCGTTTGAAGGGTCTCACAAGCGGCCCTGAACGCATCCGTCCAGCCTTAATGCATTCTGAGTGGAGGCGGATCCGCTCAGAGTGCATCAGTCTGGCGGCGTTCAGCCTCCGCTCCGCTCAGCAGGCGGACACCTGTGACATCCGTTTGAAGATGACACTATATGGCTCAATCTTCAAACGGATCCGCCCCCATTGACTTTCAATGTAAAGTCTGGACGGATCCGTTCAGGCTACTTTTACACTTAGAAATTTTTCTAAGTTATAATGCAGACGGATCCGTTCTGAACGGATGCAAACGTCTGCATTATAGGAACGGACCCGCTCTGAACGCTAGTGTGAAAGTAGCCCAGTTGCAGCGATGACATCACATTCACAGCACGTTACAGCCAATCACTGGCCTTTTCGGTTAACTACTGAGACCAATGATTGGCCGCAATGGTCACGTGTTGTCGACATGACGTCATCGCTGCACCTGGGTAAACAGAGCCCGTCCATGAGAATCAAAGTGACGGCGCCGGAGCTGAAAGGTAAGTGGTCATCTATTATTTAATGTAGGCCATTCCCCAGTGTTGACAGTTTTTTTTTACTGAAAGCCCTTTAAGGCTTGGCATATCATGGTATGAACAGCGCCCAGACTTCTACAGCACGGTATATGTTTTTCCTGTGGGCAGCCTATGCAGAGGCACACCCTGCAGTCTTCTGGAGGAGGTATACGTCAGGAAATCCTCCCAACATATAGCTCCAATGGAAGCTCAAAGAAATGGTGAGAGGGATTTCAGTATTTTTTTATCCAGAGTAATCTGAAAATTCCCCAAACACAATTGGATGGATGGTAAGCCCTGGGGCGGCCGCGCAGACTCTGCTTCCATTTGGTTCTTTATAACGGACAGCAAACATTTTACACGATCTTGATGTTAAGTCACATGCAAGCTTCCTTTCATTATAACCATTTGCTGATCCCAACACTTATTCTGCCTTTAGAATGAAATGAATAGTCTGAATGCACACGAAGGGTTAAATGCCACGTGTACAGCAGCTTCACGCTTCACCAGTGTGTGTTTGCCGTCTGTAAAGCAATTATGTACCCGACGTCTCTTTCCAACACAATGGAGCTTAGCGGTGTTTTTTTTTTTTTAGCCGTGAACAAAACGTGGACGAGTTACCCAAAAGCAACCAATCAGATCTCTGAATTCACCTTCTAAACTGCACTACAAAAATGAAAGCTAGAATCTGATTGGTTGTTCTGAGCAAGCGAGCGACCTTCTTGTCGCCATAAACCATAAGGTCTGGCGAGCGCAGCAGCACTTGTTACCAGGCAGCAGCTTGTAGGGCTCACCTCACGCATTGCACCCGCGCGGAAAACTCGCCCGTGTGAAAGGGGCCTTACAGTTTCACAGCAGCTGGAGTGCCGAAGCTTGCTGATCCCTGTTATAACATTTAAAAGGGGTTCCCAGATACTGAAAATGCCTTTTCATCTTTCCTCTGGGGGGGGGGGGGGGGGGGGGACTCACATGCCACTGAATCTCTGGTTACAGTGCCGAGTCCCCAATCAATAGCCTCAGTGGTCACGTGCCGCGACTGCACACTTCACCGCTGACTCCAAAGGTGCTTTGCTCATCTCTACTGATGACCTTCTCGCAGCTCACCAACCACAGTGCGGTACATTGTATAGCGGCTGTGCTTGGTATCATGGTCAGCCCCATTTACTTCAATGGGGCTAAGCGCAAGACCAAGCACAGCCGCTAAACATTGTACCGAACTGTGCTTGGTGAGCTGCGAGAAGGTTGTGGCGCTGACAGGAGCCCTGCTGCCTTCTCAAACAGCTGATCCACAGGGTTCCAAGGTGTCGGCCACCATCGATGACCTATCTCGGGAACCCCTTTAATTGGTCGGACAATCTTTTTATTGTACTACCAACTACGTGTTGCATCTGTATTTTGCGGACCCAACAGACATATGTATACGGAAAGCACATGTACTTTCTGCATCCATGATATGTCCATTCTGCAAAATAAAAATACTAAAATGTCCACAAAAGGCGGACCCTGGACACATTGGGTCCACAAAAAAATGTGGTCGGCACACGAGCTGCATCGGCATTTTGAGGACACGGTTTTGAGATACAAAAATGTTACAGAAGCAGAATGGTCTAAAATGTTGTAAATATAGTTAAATATTTGCTTAGGTAAAATGAGAGAACTCAGCCGAAGAACACATGCCAACGTTTAAGATTTACCTCAGAAAGTTGGCAGCTAGCGCTGTTCATGTACATGGTATTCCGGGCTTTCTTCTTCTTGAATTAAACAAACAAGCTCTGCCCGTTGTGCAGTGGACGCAGCTGGGTACTATTCACGTGAATGGAGTGGACAGAGATTTGTAGTTTGGCACCTGAGTAAGGCCTCCTGCACACGACCGTAGGTGTCCCGTTGCCGTATTGCAGACCGCATTTGCGGATTCGCAATACATGGGCACCGTCCCGTGTGCATTCCGCATCACGGATGCGGACCCATTCACTTCAATGGGTCCGCAAATCCGGACATGCGAAATAGTGCGGAACGGAAGCACTACGGAATGCTTCCGTGGGGTTTTGTCCCGTACTTCCGTTCCGCAAAAAGATTTTAAAAAATGTCCTATCTTTTTGGGGAACAGCCGGATTGCGGACCCATTAAAGTAAATGGGTCTGCGATCTGCTGCCCCACGGTCAGTGTTCGTGCATGGCCACGGGGCGCACATGTTCGTGTGCAGGAGTCATAAGGGGAAGTTCACATCACCGTTATTTTTCCGTTCTTCTGATCCATCAGAAGAAGAAAAAAAGGGATCCTGTGCATCAGCTTTGCACATTTTGCATCTGTTTCAGCCATTTCCCTTTGAGACCCGTACTGCACACACAGCATGATTAGTAGTCCACAATGTAGTTGTCCATTATAACGGACCGGTACATGCTACTATTCTCCCTGACAACCAACCACAGTTTATGGAACACAAACATTAGTCCTTACACTGTCGTTGTCAGTGAGCACCATAATAGCAGTAGTCCATAAACGGAATTAGTCAGTGAGGAGAGTAGGATAATCCATAAAGCAGTGCTGGCCAACCTGCGGCTCTCCAGCTGTTGCAAAACTACAACTCCCAGCATGCCTAGAGTGCTTACAGCTATCAGCCTACAGCAGGGCATGGTGGGAATTGTAGTTTTACAACAGCTGAAGAGCCGCAGGTTGGCCAGCCCTGTCAAAGTATGGGGAGGACGCTGGGAGTGGCAGTGCAATAGTCTGGGAGCTGTACTACATTCCGAGCAGTTGTCAGTGTCACTTTATGAATGCTAGGCTAAAGGTAGTCTAAGCGGAATAATCCATAATGTCAGGATTCACCCAAGGCCACTTGTCGAAATTTTGTAATACAGAGCCCTTCCATAAGCACTCTGCATTATTCTCACTCACTTCTAAAGAAATGACTATTCTCACTCGCAAAAGCGGACAGTAAGAGGACTTGTTCTAGAACGGCGAACAGCCCCATGGATCTTCAAAAAATACAGATGTGTGCACGGCCACGTAGAAATGAATGGGTCATTTTGCCATCTGCAAAAAATGCAGACAGCACACGGTTGAGAAATACGGGCATGTGCATGATGTCTAAGGCCTTATGCACACAACCGTATATATTTTGCAATCCGCAAAAAACGGATCTGCAAAAAATACGGATGACATCTGTGTGCATTCCGTATTCTGCAGAACGGAACAGCTAGCCCCTAATAGAGCAGTACTGTCCTTGCCCGTAATGCGGACAATAGGACATGTTCTATTTTTTTTCGGAACAGAAACACAGAAAGAAAATACGTTCGTGTGCACGAGCCCTAAGGCTGCAATCACATGGTCATGTGCGGTGTATGAAATGCAGTCCGTGTGATGGCCACATTTTCCAAACCAACGTGGGATGAACTCACTGCATCTTAGTGACCTACAATACTGTGAGGTCTAGCCCAACCGTGGGTCTACCTGCCAGTATTCAAATGACACTGAGTGCAGGATAGTGGACAACATTACAGATCACTATGGTCACAAGCGCCACATTTCATGTACTGCATACGATACTTCCCTACAGGGCACCTGCGGGAATACCGGGTACACAGCTATTACAGGACGCCTGACAGTGGGTATACCGGGTACACAGCTATTACAGGGCGCCTGACAGTGGGCATACCGGGTACACAGCTATTACAGGGCGCCTGACAGTGGGCATACCGGGTACACAGCTATTACAGGGCACCTGACAGTGGGCATACCGGGTACACAGCTATTACAGGGCACCTGACAGTGGGCATATCGGGTACACAGCTATTACAGGGCGCCTGACAGTGGGCATACCGGGTACACAGCTATTACAGGGAGCCTGACAGTGGGAATACCGGGTACACAGCTATTACAGGGCGCCTGACAGTGGGCATACCGGGTACACAGCTATTACAGGGCGCCTGACAGTGGGCATACCGGGTACACAGCTATTACAGGGCGCCTGACATTGGGCATACCGGGTACACAGCTATTACAGGGCGCCTGACAGTGGGTATACCGGGTACACAGCTATTACAGGGAGCCTGACATTGGGCATACCGGGTACACAGCTATTACAGGGCGCCTGTCAGTGGGTATACCGGGTACACAGCTACTACAGGGCACATGACAGTGGGTATACCGGGTACACAGCTACTACAGGGCACCTGACATTGGGTATACCGATACACTACTATTACAAGGAGTCCGTCAGTAGACAGGAGTGACATCTGTCTGCTGAGGGCTGCTCCCTGTCTACCGCAGGCCGTGAACCCATTTATGTACTAAGCCCCGTCCTTACCCACTGCTCCGCCGCACGTCTTCACTCTGAAATCTTCCAACGTTTTGGGATAAGCATCAAATTGCCGGAGCCGGTGAAACGCCTCCATCTTCTCAACCGGAAGCAGACAGCCAGCACAACACTTCCGGGTCCATTTACTATACGTCCTAATTCTATTGGTCAGACTGACAGCCAATAACGCAGCTGCTTTCTTTTGACGCATGCGCAGTTGAATAGAACCAGTGGGCCAGCTCGAGATTGGAAACGTCAATGGGTCTGCCCCGTACGTCGAGAAGCCGGAGTGAGGCGCACGCGCGTTTCTGTTTCATTAGACCAAGGATCGCTGCTATGGTGCCATCTAGCGGCATTTTAAAATTATTAGTGTCTGTGATATTTAGAAACAATTTCGCAATGTATTTATTTCTGCAATTCTTATTGCAGTGGTTTCAGAACCAGTTTAGGCGATTTTGTGTATTCCCAACCACATTCCCCTGAGAAAAAGAGCCTGGGGGCAAGTAATGGACTCAATAGTCAGCACCAAATTGTGTTGTTTTCTGATTAACAGTCTAGGGCAGGCATCCTCAAACTGCGGCCCTCCAGCAGGGGCGTACACAGAAATCATTGGGCCCCATAGCAAGAATTTAGATTGGGCCCCCATGCCCGTTCCTAGTCCCTCCCACTATGCGCCCTGGCTCCTCTCACTACCCTCCCTAACTTCTCCCCTGCCCCATCTCGTGCAGCAGTACTCACGCTGGAACCCAACAGACCCATTATAGTGAATGGGATCCGGTAGGTTCCAGCAGTGTTCAGCATATATTGACAAAAATCTGGGGCATTACATGATGTAATACCACCCAACTTTCCTGCAGTCCAGCATGGCACATGCACATGAGAAAAGACATGAGAAAAGTTTGATGAAGTGAGTGCCCCCCTTCCCCCATCCTCTGTGTCATGCAGGACAGCTGGGATACAGTGACATTACTTGCTATCCTGCATAACACATGCGCAGAGACAGGAGTCTCTGGGAAAGCTGAGTGACCCCCTCCCCCCTGCCTTTCCATGTTCTTATTATCTGCTTTTATGCCTTGCAGAATAGCAGGAAATCTGAGTGACATTACATGATGTAATAGCACCCAGCTTTTCTGCTCTCCTGCATGGCACATGTGGAGAGACATGAGAAAGCTGAGTAACACAACCCTCAGATCTTCTCATGCCTCTGCACTTGTGCCATGCAGGACATCAGGAAAGCTGAGTCACATTACATAATGTAGTGACACCCAGCTTCCCTCCTGTTCTGAATGGCATATGTGCAGAGGAATAGCCTGGGAAAGCTGAGTGACCTTGCCCCCTTCCACACACACACACCTCTGCACTGTCCTCACCTACAAGTCGTCACTTACTTCATTACTGGTTGTGGCAATCCAGAGGAATCAGGCAGGGGCGGAGCTAACAGGCAGGAGGCGGGGCTAGCATACGGGAGACAGTTAGGAAGATAGACAGGGGCGGGGACTCTCCTCCACTGCAGGGCCCCCCCTTCCTCACGGGCCCCATAGCAGCTGCGTGGTCTGCCTATATGGTAGATGCGCCACTGCCCTCCAGCTGTTGTAAAACTACAACTCCCACAATGCCCTGCTGTAGGCTGATACCTGTAGGCTGTTCGGGTATGCTGGGAGTTGTAGTTTTGCAACAGCTGGAGGGCCGCAGTTTGAGGATGCCTGGTCTAGGGTGACCATAGGGCCTCTCTAGCGGGTGGACTGGACACTGTTACTAATGAGCACTTCCTGCTCCAAATGTACTCTTGTTTTAAAGGGAGCCTGTCATTAACTATATGCTGAAACCTCACTGAGGGCAGCATAAAATAGTGACAGAAATGCTGATGTCAGCGGTGTGTCACTCATGAGCTAAAAGTAAGTGGTTGCCGTGAACCAGCATCATAATCATTGCAGCACAGGCCTTGAGAAGAGTCACATCTACCTGAGAAGAGTCCTGGTTATACATAATCTCCTGCTCTCTCACCCATCTGCTGATGATTGGCAGTTCTCTCCTAGAGAGAAAGGGAGAAAACTAGGTGGAAGACTGTCAGTCATCAGCAGGTGGGCAGGGAGCAGGAATTCATGGATATCCAGGACTCTTCTCAGGTGGCCGGGACTCTTTTCCAGGCCCAGTCTGCAATGATTGTGATGTTGGTTCTCGGCAACAACTTACTTTTAACTTATAAATGACAGACCGCTGAAATCAACTCACCTGTCTCTACTTTATGCTGCTGTTAGTATGGATAGCACAAAGTTGATGACAGGTTCCCTTTAAAGGCTATGGACACCTTTGTGCATTAAAAATCAATAAACCCATATCTTACCGTAATGCAGCACATAATAAAATTGCACTTGTTTGTGTAACCCCCCCAGAGGTGCATTACCACCTTTTACACCTCTCCACTATCTCCTATGGTTGATTCAATGTCATCCCCTTCATTTATTTCCAGGTCCTGTACATTGTGTATTTGTATTTCCCATTTTGTGACTGTTAACATGTAATGTGCCTGGTTCACCAGCAGATGGCGGCATCAATGGCAGAGCTATTTTGCCTAGAATGGAGCCCTTCTTTCCATTCTAGCCCTCTCTAGAGAGGGAGGAGTTTTAGTTAGTGAAAGTCAGTCTAGAGTACCCCCTCCTAGGGGAAGGCTGTGTTCCAGCCAGAAGAGCACTTTCAGCTCTGCTGGATCAGGAGGCCAAAGCAAAGGGCCTCAACAACCAGGAGTAAAAGTTCCATGGAGAAAGACAGACCACAGAAAGTAAAGTACAGCAGAAAGGAAAGTATTCCTATTTAAGCCTGTTAGCACAGCAGAGCCAGAAAGCTGTATGTGATAAGGAGGCCGGTCAATGACCGCCGTACGGCGAGAAGATCTCACCAGTCTGACGGTGAAAGTCCATAGGGTACAAGGTGATTAGCGCCACTCCCTTAATCTTAGGTGTAGTAAGTGTAAAATATAGATAAGTAACTGTAGATCACTCCCTACCCCTGGAGTATAGTAAATTCAACAAATGCAGAACGAAAAGGTATATGAAATAATAAAAGAAAACAAGTGAGGGAGGATAAGCAGGTCTCAAATGGGAAATGAATAATAAATAAGTGATCCTATGGCAGATAAGATCAAGATAATAAAATGCATGAGAATAAATAATTAGCAAAAACGTATTGAAATAAGAATAATAAAATAATATAAAATAAAATTAAGTGCATTCACTTCGCTGGGGTGTAGTCAACAGGATAAACTCAAGACACCCATGACTTTAAATTCCCCTGGCCAGGATTGCATGTAAAGGTGACCAGGATTGATGGCAGCACACTCCAGGAGGCTTCTGATCAATCCCTTTATTTCAGTACATATATGGCTCAACGTGTTTCGGGGACAGTATTCCCCTTCACTGGACAAATATACCTTATTTATAGCCATGTGGCTGGTTTCTGTGTGAAAATGCACGCTATGGAACCAGAAATGACACACCGGAAGCTGTCACATCTCGGATGTGGTGCGTGCCACCTTGAAGCGCAGAGTAAACGGAAGCGCAAGAACGGCACCGGAAGTGTATTTAAGCCTGTTAGCACAGCAGAGCAAGAAAGCAACAGATGTAGCAGAGCGAGTGTTTGCCTGCCAGAATTTATGCCAAAGCCTGCTGGTGACCAATACAAAGTTGGAAGATTGTTTCCCTGATGAAAGTTTATTCAAGTAAAGCTGTTATCAACTATATACAAGGTCTGGACTCAATTTACTCTACAAATCCCTCAACTATTCACCTTATTTTCTCTGCTGCATACAACGCCTGGGGTCCCAGGATATCCAGGTAGGAGCACCGTGACACATGCACAGCCACATCTAAAGGGGCATTATAGGCTACCCTTACACCACTCTGGCATTCCTACACCTGGGTACCACTAACACCACCTACTTAAGGGGTCTCTGTCCCTTTTTGCTTCACTGCAACTGGCATCACGACTATATTCATCAATTTATTGCTAGAGGAGACCCCGGTCCATGTCACAATGCGCCGAAAATGGCGTCACGAACAGGATCCGGACAAGGTCAATCTGTGTATTGGATTTACAAAACTACCTTTAAAAATTACTTTAATGAGTTTATTGCGGAGCGGAAAGAGCAAAACCCTGCACGCCGGCGTCCAAAGGGTTAATCAGCCATCTTTAACTTTGATGGTACAGCTTCTTCTTGCCCAGCTAGAGCGGGAAAATCCAGGAACGCCCCCAGTTAGAGCGGGAAAGTCTAGCCCTGCTCACCAGGAGCAATGTTACAGTGTGAAAAGAGGAAGTGGAAGCTTCTCCCTGGAAGCCCCTCCTTCAGCAACAAGTAACACCCTCATCAGCCGAACTGGGGTGGCATGGTGTGGGGTGATGAAGACCCTGAGACGCAACCAGCAACTGAGGAAATGTATGTTTCACAGTGGCAGCAACCCTCTCAACAGGTACCGCGGGCATTCCCAGTGCCAGCTGGCACGGCGGAGGCGGTCAGAGTTTCCACTCTGCCGCCCAGAAGACAGGCTCGTTTGAGGGACTTAACCCCATGGTCCCCAAGGAGATCACAGCTCGTGCACAAAATATGTAAGAATATCGCCAGGCTATAGAAGATTGGGCCATTAAGGTGTGGGACCGGCCTCAGCCCTGGGACCCCATATTTGAGAGGAGGACCGGAAGTGTTGTATGTTTTCAGTCGAGCGGTGGATGGTATCGTCCAGGATAACAAGTCTGGACAGGAAATATATGTTAATAGACGCTCTGTGAAGCAGCCTTACCTGCCGCAAGCCCGCCATAGCCTCTACATGGGGGACACCATGGAATATACCCCTATAGAATCTCTACAGGGCCAGTTTGCTGTGGCGGTAGTCTGTCTTCCAAAGCCCATTGTACTCCTGACAATGCTCCTGACAATGGGCTTAGAGAAATCCAGGTGCTCGGTGCAAAACCATTTCCATTCAGATATAGTAAGTGCAGCAGACTTCCAGTTGCAGGAATTTCTGTAACATCTAAATATGAGCAAAATCAATGGCAGATCAGTAGGCTTTATTAGCAGAGATAACATCACCAAATAATGCCAGCTATTTTAGCCCTTTCCCATTGATTAAAGGGGTTTACCAGTGGGGGTCCGACACCAGGGACCCCCACCCGATCAGCTGTTTTAGAAGGCAGCTCGCAGTGGCGGCGTGGACTTCTCCAGCTTTTCCTAGTCCATGTGACGTCACATTCATAGGTCACATGGCTTAGGTGCAGATCAGCCCCATTGAAGTGAATGGGGCTCGGCTGCAATACCAAGCACAGCAGCTATACAGTGTACAGCCATGTGCAGAGAGCTACTGCGAGCGCTGCCGCCTTCTCAAACATCTGATCAGCGGAGGTGTTCCCCCCCATAGCCCCCCCCCATAGGCAGCTCTGCAAGTGGTGGCAACCAGTACTGGTCACTTTCTAGGACAGGTTACTGGTGGCCATATTAAATCATTCCCTTTTAAAGCCTCATGCGCACGTCCGTGGAACACCGTGAGATACCGGCATGGATTCCTGCTGAGTGCAGGAGCGCACAGCATCATTGGTTGCTATGACGCTGTGCGCTTCGTGCCGCTGCTGCTGTACTGTACAGCGACACAAAGCGCACAGCGTCATAGCAACCAATGACGCCATGAGCTCCTGCACTCAGCAGGAGTCCAGGCCGGTATCTCACGGTCAGTATTCCCCGGACTTGTGCATGAGCCTTAAAGGGATTCTGTCACCAGATTTAACCTATTAAGCTAGCTGATATTAGCACATCGCTAATGCTGAACGGCGCAAGATTTCACCAGAGCACAGGGCTGGCAGACAGATGCGAGCACTGCCTGGCCCTGTCAATCAGGACTTGGATGGAGATGACAAAGGCGGGAGAACGGAGCCTCCAGGAGCAGGAACAACGCCCCCCCCCCCCCCACCTGCTCCTAGAGGCTAATTAGCATATTATAAAAGTTAGATTTCTGGCGTAGCGGGGGCATAGATAAAAGTAGGAATAGGCTAGTTAGGTTTAGCTGACATTAGCACCTCGCTAATGTCAGCTAGCTTAATAGGGTTAAATCTGGTGATAGAACCCTTTTAAGGCAGGGTTTCCCCACCCCGGCCCTCTGGACCCATCTACCAGTCAGGATTTGAGATTACCCCACAGAATGAATACCTGTGGTAAGTCCTGATGCATTCACACTGCAGCAGTGCCCCGTTGCCAAGCTGGGCGTTATGACATCACAGGAGCGTTGCCGCTGATCCCTGGAACACTCAGTGAGAGCGGTTAGAGCGAGGCTAGGATATTGGAGAGAGGAGAGGTGAGCACCTTATGCAGATCAAGCGATTTCTTATTTCCCTTCTTTTTTCCCATCCCCCACCACTTCCCGCAAACATATTTTCTGGTTTGTTGCGGAAGATGCAGAAAAATGGCTGCTATGGGGGCTGGAGGAAAACTCCAGCCCCAGAGACATCTCCATCGTTCCCGGAGGCCCCTGTACAGCCAGAAGCCAAGACCCATTGGCTATTTTGGACGCCTTACAGCTGGATTAGAAGGTATCGTGCCAGATTTTACAACACTGTTTGCAACATCTAGACAGGAACCTGGCCGTTACCTTAGGTTGCAGGGTGGACCACCAATACCACCAGCACGACCACCTGCCGATAACACCTGTGCGGCAGAGGTAGAGATATTGGAACATCAGGTACCAGAGCCCACCATAACACCAGGTGAGGAGCAGACCCATCCCTCATTGACCAGGAAGAAACCATCTGCCTATGAGATACCAATCCAGAGAGGACCAGTAGCAAAAGTAACATCTAGAGTCCGCAGTGCGCCTTACGCCCTACCACTGCATTAAGGTCACTGCGAGACAGCTGACTAATGTCCCACAATGGCTTCCTGTCGGTTATGAGTCTCGGAAGATCATGATAGCCATGCTGACCAGACCATTGGTGGATGATCGGAGGTCCTATGTGACTCATGAGGGAGAATATGTCAGGTACACCTGTACCCGTGATGTCATCTGCCACTTCAGAGAATATAACGGGAAAATCTCCTTCTGCCGCAAGAAACGGTAGTGGTGGCGCCCCCTGCAGTGTGCGAGTACCATCTGAGCACACAGCTGATATTCAGATTGACTTTTCGGTTTTGACCTCGGCTTGACTAATGGACAACTTTTTTTTTGCCTGCCCTGACCTCAGCCTGTTATATGACTATGATTGCTTGCTGCCTGCCCTGACCTTTGCTCATTTTTGACCACTCTTCTGCATGCCGATTTGGTACTTTATTCTAAATGACTGCAGTGCGGTCTGTCCTGCACTCTCTCCCGGCCTCACATGCTGATGCTGGGGGAGTGAGGGGTAAAGAGGGAAATGTTGCAGCCAAGGGGGAGGGGTGGAGAAAATGTTGCCAGTGAGGTGGGAGATGGTACCAACATTCAAAAAATTAAAGCCAGGACATGTAGGCCTTGCCCTCAGACCACTTGGGAATGCCCTCAAAATGGCATAGAACACCCACTATGGGACAGGTTACCCCCACACACACACACAAAATCAGAAGTGTTTGAAAGTCTGCAGTGTGCACTGTGGTATTTGGTGTTGTGCGGTAGTATTTTTTGGTAAGGCCCCGGTATCACCTTGGATTGGCTGTTGGGGCCTAAGTATGGATTTATATTAGTAGCGTAAACTTCTCCCTGACTGACCCTGAGATAGTGATGTGATGTTTCCTCTCATGCGAATGATGGAGTTTACATATTTAAAGGGAGTGGTTAGGGGCCTGACCAAGTATAACAAAATCCATGTGTAACATCCCAGAGTATGTCACTAAACTCTTTCTCCCTGCTACAACATGTCAGGTGCATATGTATTGTCATCTTGTGTAGTCTAACATTGCATTTTCCATTATATGTATTTTCTATGCCTGTTTCATATTATTGCTGTAATTTTCCATGTACACTAGCAGGTGGCAGCAGTATGTAACAGGATCTTAGCCAGTTTAGTATTGCTAGACTGGAATAGTCCATTCCAATCTAGCTCCCCCCTCTTTGAGGAGGTGTGGAATGTTCCCACATCCTGCCTCATAGGGAGGTGAGAAACCAGTTAGATCCAGTGTGTACCAGCCACCCCGGCTAGGGGAAGGCTGTGTTAGTAGGAGCTCCCAGAAACAGGGATCACAAGACAGGATTGAGTCTCGGTTGAGGCCAAGATCACTCTTCCCAACCTGAGCCATCATCCTCAGCTGGTTGACAAGAAAAGCAGCCATCTCCAGCCTCCAGGAAGAAGCATTCCCTGTGAGCCACGCTGTGAGTACATATCCAGAGACCAGGAGAAGTCAAATCCCTCCTCAGCTAGTCAGGCCCATATCAAGCAGAAGACAGACCGAGCAGAAGATAGATACCTGCCAGATTCTCCAGGCATATAGTATAGGAGCAGAAGAGAACCCCTGGCATACATTGCCAATACCTGCTGGGACCTAAGAACTATTGCTTTACTCATATGGATTTATGCTGCACCCATTAAGTAAAGACAATTTGGATCATATTACCTGTTTGGATCTCATTCATTCCTTAATTACTCCTATTAACCACACTCAATTTATTGCAAGTGAGCCAGGATCCAGGAGTCCAGCCGTACCCAGGTAGGAGACACCGTTGACATTACACAGAGACACTATCCCCCTCTGGCATTCCTCACCTGGTACGTGAGTTATAACATCTTAAAGGGCCCTGAGACTATAACCTGCGCACATTGCAATTGGCGTCACGAACTACAAACCATTAATTTTGCGCCAGTGTGCATTATTCACAATCCGGCTTACTGCACATGCGGTGTGCTTTGTGCCCCAAATTTTTTCTGTGGCGGTATATTGTACAGGGGCTGGTGGGGTTTGTATGCCAGGGCAGCTTTATCATGCCAGATGCAACATGTGAAGAACACAGGCATCAGGAAGTCCACATGGCTGCCCCGTCCAGACTGACTGCTGAGCCAGCACTGCTGCCACCTTTCACGATACTGAGGAAGCTCTTTCAAAATATGCAGCATGAGAACCTGACCGCCAGCCTGAGAGGGGGCATCTCACCCTGGCACTACACCCGCTGAACCTACTCCAGATCCACTCTGGAGGTATAACCCCACTGCTTATATAATCAGTTATGGACGTGATAGTCATCTAGCACGTCACTACTGGCCCTATGTAATATCACTAAATCTTTGCTTGGCATGCTGGGGCTTGTAGTTCCCCTAATGGTATAATGATAAGTGATATAACTTAGATATATTTTGTACTTAAATTAACGACTTTTTTTTAAGATCTCTGCTTGCTGTCAATAATTGGAGACATTCTTGGTTTTACCAGTGGCTGATCTTTTCCACATGACGCAGTTGTATGGCTCTATAGGGCTATGTTTACACCTTATGTATATATTACAGATTTTTCATCCCAATTTTCAGAGGTGACCAATCAGCAGTGTAATAAAGTAGCAGCACAGGGGATGGGATTTTTGCAAATTTTGACCACACGATGCTGGAAAAAAAATCAGCTTGAGGGCTCATGCACGCAAACGTCTTTTGTTCCCATGTCCATTCCGTATGTGGAAGCATTCACTTTAATGACTCCACGTGCATTCCGCAAAAAAATTGAACGTGTCCTATTATTGTTCGCATTAAGGACAAACATAGTTCTGTTCTATTAGGAGCCAGCTGTTCCATTCTGCAAAATACTGAATGCACACAGACGACATCCGTATTTTTTGCACAACAGACAAGTCATTTTGGCGCTGTGATGTTCCAGGCCCAGAAGTTGAGCCAGAGGCAAAATAGTCTTACGCATTTAAGAAAAGTGTGTGCATTGCGTTCATATAGAAACATCAGTAATGGAACTATTTTGGTCTGTGTTGCTCTCCGTAGTGACATGACTTCATGAGTGCTATGAAGAAGCTCCAGCTTCAGGACTTTGGTGTAGTGCTGCTGGCGGGACACTCTCCGCAACCTGTACACGCGCTTAATGGACGTCCAGAACTTTTACGGAGGATCTGAATCCACTAATGGAAAGTCAGCAGTACGAGTACAGAACATTTGTCCTTCATTTCAAAAGCCAACGGGAATCCAAGCACAAGTAGTGGTAAATATTTGTTCTTCATAGTAACTGATAATCTGTACCCGGCTATATGGCGGTATTATTAATCAATGTGACCAGTAGTCATATGAGCGTGACTAGATTATAGCGGGAGTATATTTAAGTATTTGGATTGAACACGATTATCGGTTTTGTGGAGATCAGTACTACAATTTACAGTTTTTGTGTTTATAAGTAATAGTGCCAAACTCCACCTATATAATACCGCCATACTATCAGGGCCTGTCTGCCCTACTCTTTATGTGGCACTAATATTCCAGCACTTTGCCTGGCACAGAATAATAGAATAATAGAAATTAAACAGGTTGTCTCGTTTCAGGATGAAACCAGACAACCCCCTGGATCAAGTTGCAGTAAAGAGTAGGGAAGGTACTTACCTGCCAGGTCCAGCATAGCTGGCGCTCCGGTTCTCCAGCCGAGCTCTATTTATCCTGCTGTAGCGTGGATGTCATGTCGACAACACATGACCGCTGCAGGCAATTTTTGGCTGGTGAGGCCAGAGATTGGCTTCAGCAGTCACATGTTGCCGACATGAAGTCAACACTGCACCAGGATAAATAGAGCCCGGCCTGGACAACCGTGGTGGCAGTGCAGGATCTGGGAGGTAAGTACTTACCCACTCTTTGGTGCAGCTTGATCCAGAGGATTGTCCGATTTCACCCTGAAACCAAATAACCCCTTTGTGAGCTTGATTTTACAGTAAAACTTGGAGCCCAGACAACCTGACAACCTTGCTGGGAGCTACAAAATTGGTCATAATGATTGTCAGCCTGCTTTCCCTCCAATATATTATAGTCATACATTGTGTAATGCTATATACTATAAGAATTCTACTACAATGATAGATAAAGGGCATTCCCATCATATACATTTATGACATATCAACGTGATGGATGCGGGATCCCACCGCTGGTATCTTCACTTATTGGAAGAACGAAGGTGCCGTTTCCCATATTCAGTGGTTCATGGAGGCAGCACTCCACATAACCTACAATGGCCACCTACCATTTCATTGCCAGCTACCTCTCCATTGTAAGCTATGGGGAGCGTAGCCTCTGTGAGCCATTACAAAGAGGCCCAGCAGCCCTATCATTGTGTCTCCAGGCACAGCGCCATACATACAGATGTGAGCATGCCTCGTACTGCAGATCAGCCCAACTTCACCCCAATCTCATGAAGGCTTAATATGCCGTTACAATCACCTTTAATGGACTCACTGCTTCCTGTACGGTGACGCTGGGTCGACTGGCCAAATGTCAGGGATGTTCAGTAATAATAATGGTAAATGGTAGCCAGCAATACAGACTCAATGATTAGAGTTGAGCGGACACCTGGGTGTTCGGGTTCGACGGGTTCGGCCGAAGTTCACAAAAAAGTTCAAGTTCGGGACCCGAACTTGACCTCGAACCCCATTGAAGTCAAGGGGGACCCGAACTTTGGAGCACTAAAATGGCTCTAAAAAAGTCATGGAAAGGGCTAGAGGGCTGCAAATGTATATGGGTATATCACAGCCAAAAATTGGTGAATTTCACCCGACAATTTAACAGACAAATTTGTGAAATTTATTAACCTGTCTACTAGGTAGAGCAGGGGCATATCACAGCCAAAAATTGGTGAATGTCACCCAACTATGTAACAGAGAAATTAGTGAAATGTATTTCCCTTTCCACTAGGTAGAGCAGGGGTATATCACAGCCAAAAATTGGTGAATTTCACCCGACAATGTAACAGACAAATTAGTGAAATTTATTATCCTGTCCACTAGGTAGAGCAGGAGTATATCACAGCCAAAAATTGGTGAATTTCACCCGACAATGTAACAGACAAATTAGTGAAATTTATTATCCTGTCCACTAGGTAGAGCAGGGGTATATCACAGCCATAAATTGGTGAATTTCACCCGACAATGTAACAGACAACTTAGTGAAATTTATTAACCCTATGGAGTAGGCGGTTGAGGAAGCGGTGGACGTAGTGGTGCCGGTTCCATATATACACTTTTATCAGACATAGCCTGATGAAGGGCATAATATCTAAGCCCGAAACATTGCTTTTCAAAATGATGTAATGTCCGGCTGAATAAAACATTAATTGCATTGAAAATTTCATGTGGTGTGCTGTCAGAAACTCTGATTGAGTAGCAGTGTAGGTGGAAGCGGCGGTGGAGGAGGAGGAGGTAGCCAACATTGGTTTTTGGTTTTATTTTATTTTTTTGGTTTAAATTAGGGTACACCCCAAACGAGTGTGAAATATCAAAAATACAACAATGAGCAATTGCGCTGGAGTATAACAATGGCTGGGTAAGGCCGGTATACATGTCTATTCTGCAAAAGGTACGGAGAAGTCCTGTGGGATCCATGCCTGGTTCATTTTAATGAACGTGAGCTTGTCCACATTGGCTGTGAACAGGCGGCTGCGCTTGTCTGTGATAACGCCCCCTGCCATGCTAAACACACGTTCAGACAATACACTGGCTGCAGGGCAGGCCAGCACCTCCAAGGCGTAAAGAGCAAGCTCAGGCCATGTGCCCAGTTTGGAGACCCAGAAGTTGAAGGGGGCAGACCCATCATTCAGTATGTGTAGGTGTGTGAACACATACTGCTCCAACATGTTGGTGAAATGCTGCCTCCTGCTAAGACATTCCATATCAGCTGGTGGTGCTGGTTGTTGTGGCGTGCTGACAAAACTTTTCCACATTTCGGCCATGCTAACCCTGCCTTCTGAGGTGCTCCTCCTCTGGCTTCGCCTGTGCTTCCACTTTGCCTCCGCTATCAGGTGGGAATGCCACCAGCAGCACGTCTACCAACGTGTGCTTGTACTCGCGCATCTTACGATCACGCTCCAGTGACGGAATTAAGGATGGTACGTTGTCCTTGTAACGGGGATCCAGCAGCGTGACCACCCAGTAATCACAAGTTAGAATGTGGACAACTCTGTGGTCGTTGCGGAGACATTGCAGCATGTAATCACTCATGTGTGCCAGGCTGCCCAAAAGCAACGACAAGCTGTCCTCTGTGGAAGGTGTATCGTCTGTGTCCCCCCAGCCGCACACCAGTGATGGCCATGAGCTGGTCTGGGTGTCACACTGCTGTGAACACGGTTCCTCCTCCTCCATCTCCTCCTCCTCATCCGCACTTTCTGCAGCAGCTCTGACATATCGGGGTAATTTTTAAGGAATTTCTGCACCACCAAATTCAGCACATGCGCCAGGCAAGGGATGTGCGTCAAACCGACTAGGCCCAGAGCTGCTACGAGATTTCGCCCATTATCGCACACCACCAGGCCGGGCTTGAGGCTCACTGGCACCAACTACTCATCGGTCTGTTGTTCAAGGCCCGTTCACAGCTCCTGCGCGGTGTGGGGTTTGTCCCCCAAACAGATACGTTTTAAAACTGCCTGCTGTCGTTTACCCCTGGCTGTGCTGAAGTTGGTGGTGAAGGTGTTACGCTGACCGGATGAGGAGGCGGTAGAGGATGAGGAAGCGGAGTAGGAGGAGGAAGCTGCAGGAGGCAAAGAGAAGCGCCCTGCAATCCTTGGTGGTGGAAGGACATCCTTGGTGGTGGAAGCTCCACCAGCAGCACCACAACCGGAGCCACGTCCCTTATTTGACGCTCTTCTCATTCTTTGCGTTCACCCACCAAACTAACAGAGGGTTTATGTCAGGCGACAATGTAACCACCAATAGTCAACAATTAAGTTCACTGAGAGTAAGGCAGTGCCAATGTCATAAAGAGGGAAAATTTATTGAGGTCACACAACAGTGTGACAGGCGAATTTTATACAATGACTTCATGGTCACAAATTTTTTTAATTTGGCAACCAACAATGTACCTGCAGTATTGACTGGTTGTATTTGACTGTGACAAATGCAGCAAAGGCCCCAGATGTAGGGTATTGCAAAAAATGGGTGTTTTTTTAAAACCCAGAATATAATTGCAGTATTTCAAGCTTGTATTTCACTGTGAAAAATGCAACAAAGACCACAAATGTATTATCTTGCCCAAAATAGGTGTTTTTTTTAAACCAGAATATAACAGCAGTATCTAACACTTGTATTGGACTGTCAGAAATGCAGCAAAGGCCGTAAATGTATTATCTTGCCCAAAATGGGTGTTTTTTTAATACCAGACTATAACAGCACCATCTAACGCTTGTATTTTACTGTGACAAATGCAGCAAAGGCACCAGATGTAGGGTATTGCAAAAAAAGGGCGTTGTTTTAAAAACAAAATATAATTGCAGTATTTCAAGCTTGTATTTCACTGTGACAAATGCCCAAGCATGGTAGCTTGCACCTGCTATTAACCCTGGAGGTGCTGGTTCATTCTTTGATTATGTAGATAGATAGAGAGAGGTAGATATAGACAGACTCACCACTTAAAGCCTTTTCAGTAACTTAGTGAAGCATGTTAGGGACAGCACCAGCAGGTCATCTCTGTGGGGTGTCCAGACGAGGTGCACAGTGCACCACATAAACTGCTCCCAACAAAACAGCATGTGGGAGGAAGCAGTTGTTGCTTTCCTTCTCAAGAGACATTACAGCTCACAGGAAACTCAGGGGCCGTCACAGTTGTTAGGTAAGAGCTGATGACGGGGAAGGAGGGATGGAGCAAGGTGAAAATGAATTGCTTCATTGCCTTTGGGAAAGTTGCTTTGGCGCCCTCTTCAGGAATGCAGGGCAATGCACCCTGTTTTGCCACACTGGTTGCACAACCCTAAGGCCGGCCCTGCTTTCAGCTCCTGCAGTGCATCCTGGTCGGAAGTCACCCTTGTATTTTCACTATCTGTGGACCAGCTGAGAAGGGGGCCCAGAGCAAATCATCCAGTATGATAGCGCTGCAGTGCAGGGATTCAATTGTACAGTCATATGGGTCCAGCAGGCAGTAGATTCAGGCCTACGACAAAACATCCAGGTCCGAAGCCCCTAATGTTTTTACTTATTGACGCACATGTATCCCCTATATAAAAATGACTGAAATTGAAAGGGGACTTAAAGGGGGAAAAAAGAGAAAATTGTCTGTTTTCACTTTTTTTTATTTAATTTGACAAATGACATATATCACGTAAACAAAATTAATGAAAGGCACTTACTAATGTATTGTGATTGTCTATATTGCTTCCTTTGCTGGCTTGATTCAATTTTCAATCACATTATACACTGCTCATATCCAGGAGTCATGACCACCCTGCAATTCATCAGCGGTGGTCGTGCTGGCACACCATAGGAAAAAGTGTCAGCCTCTCTGGTAGTTGGGACCATGGGAATACTTACAGAAACACTTAAGAAAACATGAAAACAGACTATTTTTCTCTTTTCACATTTTCCCAGGTAAAAAAATAAAAATAATAAAAATGAAATAAAATGTCTCACTTATCACAAAAACAAAAAAAATGCAGACATTATCTAAGAGACCAAATAGGAAAAGGAAAGTTATGGCTTTTGAAGACACATGTACTAAATAAATGGAAGATGTGTCTTTTACGGAATGAGGGGGGTTTGGTAAATGGTCTTGAATTGGTCAATAATTATTGTCATTTACTTAGAGAAGATTAAAAACTAAAGAAAATGTCATTTCTCTGTGAGCAGAAGGAGCTGTTCCCTGACTATAAACTTCAAGCACATTTGGCCACAGGACAGCAGAACCATCGTTCTACCAATAGTTTTCAATGCTGATTTGTGTAGTAACATGCCTAGAGATGCGTGTCTGCCCCTGTCATCCTCATCCAAGACTCCAGAATCATAATTAGGCTATCCTTCACAAAGATTAAGTTCACTGCATAGCCCCGTACCTAAATTCCCAGGCTTGATGAGGCCCAACCTTGGCGCCTAACACAGGGGCCCACTCCCTGTCAGCATTCAATCCTCTTACTCAGTGTCTTACAACTGATAGGGGTTACACACTGCAGTTTGTTATTTCTGACTAGCAGAAAAACCTGGTATCAGAACGTTGTATTTGGGCCTGGAATTCCTGTTCTTCTGGAGTAGCAAGGAAACCTGGCATCAGGACATTGTATTAGGGCTTGGGACTCCCCTCTAAGAGCTAAAACTGAGAGCTGCTTTGTATGAGCATCCCTGACTCAGTCAGACTTAGGTCACACTTCTGTTATAGGGACAGCCATTCATCTGAAATGAAATACCTGGCTGGATGTGGATGGTCGAGGCTTCTCCCAGCAAAATCAGCTGTTTTCTGGAGATGTTGAGAGAACATCAGCTGATGACTCCAGCGGCCACATTTTCAGTGAACAAGGAGTGAAGGAGTGACAGCTCCTTTAACTTAGGCGTTTGCTATGAGGTCTGAATTAATTTAGGGTTCTGGTCAGAGGTTAGAATACATTTTCTGGCCTGGTTTGGGTCTGAATTAATTCAGAGGTAAGGTCTGGGGTCTTAATTACATATACAGCAAACTGTAATGCACGGTGTGCTCTGACACCTTTCCATCACATTCAGCATTACATTTTCTAGTAGTCTGTGCTGCTGTATTGTTTCTTTGGGATTGCATGAGACAGGCTAGTCTTTGCCCCCCTGTGCATCAATAAGTCTTGAGTACCCTGTAGTCAGATTCACCAATTGTCCTTCCTTAAACTACTTGTAGTATGTAATAATCACTGCATACCAGGAACACCTCACAATACCTGCCATTTTGGAGATACTTTGACCCAGTTGTTCAGTGTTAGACAGACCCACCAGACAACCAGAGGATCCTCCGGTGGGCCCAGGTTCTGATGCCATAGTGGGCCCAAAACTTTCAAGAGAAAAAAACATGTGGAACAGCCTTTTGAGCCAATACGTTGCCACTAGGGTCTATTTCTTTCAATCAAAATCTGATAGATTTTATTGATGATACGGGGTTTGGGCCCCCAGAAAATTTGCATCTGGTGGGCCTAAGAAACCCCAGTCCGACTATGCACTTGTCTGTCAACTACAATTTGGTTCTTGTCAAAATCCCTCAAATCCTTACTCCTTTTTTCTGCTTCCAGTACATCATCTTCAGGAACTTAATACCACCACTTTGCTATGGGGGTAATAATTGGTCCTTTAATAAAGAACATGCAGTCCACCTCACAGTCGCACACATCGGTTGTGCTGCACTCAGGGCTCGGGCTGTTGTGTGCTCCTCCAGGCCCAGGCTGTAGAGAACAGAGAGCTGCTGATTGGTGGATTAGAATCTGATCAACCAATCAGCACTTCCCCTCAGAAACATGAATGATGATTGCTGTTACCAACTGTCATTCCTGGTTACCGGCTGCAGGAGGAGGAAGATGTCTCCCAGCTTTGCTGCAAGAGAGAAGCATCCGTGTGTCTGTAGTGAAGTCTGCGACCCCTCTTTAGATCATGGTAAGTTCTCAGTCAGACAGGAGGGGGATCATTACTGCACCAGGGAACTGTATGGGATGATTTATGTGTATGAAGAGGTTCATCTAAACCACTGCATAAGACGAGCGGAGCTTGTTCATAGCAGCCAATTGGTTCATCTATTCACTGCCCCCTTTATCGTACTGGTCACTTCCCACCCTAATTTACAGATCACTGCCTTATCTTACAATTCACTTCCATATATTACTGGTCACTGTCCTAACTTACTGGTTATTACCCTACCTTATAGGTCTCTATCCGCCCTATTTTACTGCTAACTGTCCTATCTTCAATTCACTGAGATTGATGATATAGAACACCAAAGAAGATATGTTGGGAATTATGGGTTATCTCAATGTCCTGTTTTTGGGTATGGTCACGAATCAGTAAAATCCGTTTTTTGATACTACAATTGGGGTTATGGATGATATTTGTTGTGGGTGACTCTCACAACTTACCCATTATTAATTATCGTATCTATCAGTGGTCTTAATAGTCTGACATTTCCCCTGTCCTGTCTTACTGGTCATTACCCTATCTTACTGGTTATTATTCATCCTATCTTACTGGTCTCTGTCCTATCTTACTGCTTACTTTCTCCCCTATCTTCCTGGATGCTGCTCTATCTTACTGGTCAATGTTCCCCCTATTTCACTGGTCACTGTCACTGGTCACACAAACAACAGCAACCATGATAACACCAAGGTAAGGAGAGGCGATGATTAAGGCTACTTTCAAACTGGTGTTTTCGTTTGTGAGATCCGTTCAGGGCTCTCACAAGCGGTCCAAAACTGATCAGCTTTGCTCTAATGCATTCTGAATGGAAAAGGATCCGATCAGAATGCATCAGTATGCCTCAGTTTGCCTTCGTTCGGTCTCTATTCCGCTTTGGTGTCCGTCTGACGAAACTGAGCCAAACGGATCCGTTCTGACACACAATGTAAGTCAATGGGGACGGATCCGTTTTCTATGACACAATCTGGCACAATAGAAAACAGATCCGTCCTCCATTGACTTTCAATTGGTGTTCAAGACGGATCCGTCTTGGTTATGTTAAAGATAATACAAACGGATCCATTCTGAACGGATGCAGACGGTTGTATTATCTGAACGGATCCATCTGTGCAGATCCATCACAGATCCGCACCAAACGTGAGTGTGTAAGTAGCCTAATTATTACGTCCACTGCTTTTGGTAGTTCACAGCACAAGGAGAGATTTATCATTCCACCAGAAAACTGATATACAAAAGTTGCAAATTCTGTTTAACCACTTAAGGACCACAGGTTTATACCCCCCTAGTGACCAGGCCCTTTTTTACAAATCGGCACTTCACAACTTTAACGGCTTATTACTCAGTCATGCAACTTGGCACCCAAATGAATTTTACCTCCTTTTCTTCTCACAAATATAGCTTTCTTTTGGAGGTATTTTATTGCTGCTGAGATTTTTCGTTTTTCTGATATTAATCAAAATAGACCGCAATTTTATCAAAAAAAGTGTATTTTTAACTTTTTCTGGTAAAATTGTTCAAATATAATTACATTTCTATACAAGTTTGTGTCAGAATTTATTGTGCTACATGTCTTTGATAAAAAAAAAATCCAATAAGTGTATATTTATTGGTTTGCGCAAAAGCTATAGCGTTTACAAACTATGGTACAAAAATGTGAATTTCCGCATTTAGAAGCAGCTCTGAGTTTCTGAGCACCTGTCATGTTTCTTGAGGTGCTAGAATGCCAGGATAGTATAAATACCCCCCAAATGACCCCATTTTAGAAAGAAGACACCCCAAAGTATTCGCGGAGGGGCATGGTGAGTTCATGTATGATTTTTTTTTTTTTCACAAGTTAGCGGAAAATTACACTTCCTGGAGGAAAAAATAAAAATAATAAAGTTTCCATTTCTGCTAACTTCTAGCAAAAAAAAAAACATCTCCCACGGACTCAGTATGCCCCTCAGTGAATACCTTGGGGTGTCTACTTTCCGAAATGGGGTCATTTGTGGGGTGTGTTTACTGTTCTGGCATTCTGGGCGGGGCTAAATTGTGAGCAACCCTGTAAAGCCTAAAGATACTCGTTGGACTTTCGGCCCCTTTACGCACCTAGGCTGCACAAAAGTGTCACACGTGGTATCGCCGTACTCAGAAGAAGTAGGGCAATGTGTTTTGGGGTGTATTTTTACATATACCCATGCTGGTTGAGAAAAATATCTCTGTAAATTGACAACTTTGTATAAAAAAAATTAAAAAGTTGTAATTTACAGAGATATTTCTCACACACAGAGATATTGTCAATTTACAGAGATATTTCTCTCACCCAGTATGGGTATATGTAAAAATACACCCCAAAACACATTGCCCTACTTCTTCTGAGTACCGCGATACCACATGTGTGACACTTTTTTGCAGCCTAGGTGCGCAAAGGGGCCCAAATTCCAATGAGTACCTTTAGGATTTCACAGGGCATTTTTACGCATTTGGATTCCAAACTACTTCTCACGCTTTAGGGCCCCTAAAATGCCAGGGCAGTATAAATACACCCCACAAGTTACCCCATTTTGGAAAGAAGACACCCCAAGATATTCCGTGAGGGGCATGGCGAGTTCATAGAAGTTTTTTTTTTTGCACAAGTTAGCGGAAAATGATTATTTTTATTTATTTTTCTTACAAAGTCTCATATTCCACTAACTTGTGACAAAAAATAAAATCTTACATTAACTCACCATACCCCTCACGGAATACCTTGGGGTGTCTTCTTTCTAAAATGGGGTCACTTGTGGGGTATTTATACTGCCCTGGCATTTTAGGGGCCCTAAAGCGTGAGAAGAAGTCTGGAATCCAAAAATGCCCTCCTAAAAGGTACTCATTGAAATTTGGGCCCCTTTGCACACCTAGGCTGCAAAAAAGTGTCAAACGTGTGGTATTTCCGTACTCAGGAGAAGTAGGGCAATGTGTTTTGGGGTGTATTTTTACATATACCCATACTGTGTGAGAAATATCTCTGTAAATGATAACTTTTTAATTTTTTTTATAATAAGTTGTCAATTTACAGAGATATTTCTCTCACCCAGCATGGGTATATGTAAAAATACACCCCAAAACACATTGCCCTACTTCTTCTGAGTACGGCGATACCACATGTGTGCCACTTTTTTGCAGCCAAGATGCGCAAAGGGGCCCAAATTCCAATGAGTACCTTTAGGATTTCATAGGGCATTTTTACGCATTTGGATTCCGTGAGGGGTATGGTGAGTTCATGTAAGATTTTATTTTTTGTCACAAGTTAGTGGAATATGAGACTTTGTAAGAAAAAACAAAACAAAAAAAAAAACTATTTCCGCTAACTTGTGGCAAAAAAAAGAAAATCTTCTATGAACTCGCCATGCCCCTCAAAAGTGATCTTTATAGCGCCGCAGCGATCTTACGGTGTTTTTGCAGTGATCAGAAAAAAAAAAATTCTGTCACTGCGGTGGGGCGGACTGAACGCAAGTGTGCGCACAATATCAGGCCTGATCGGGCGAACACTGCGTTTTTTGTAGAGCCTAAGGCGACCCTAATGTACAGGGTGGGCCATTTATATGGATACACCTTAATAAAATGGGAATGGTTGGTGATATTAACTTCCTGTTTGTGGCACATTAGTATATGTGAGGGGGGAAACTTTTCAAGATGGGTGGTGACCATGGCGGCCATTTTGTAGTCAGACATTTTGAATCCAACTTTTGTTTTTTCAATAGGAAGAGGGTTATTTGACACATCAAACTTATTGGGAATTTCACAAGAAAAACAATGGTGTGCTTGGTTTTAACGTAACTTTATTCTTTCATGAGATATTTACAAGTTTCTGACCACTTACAAAATGTGTTCAATGTGCTGCCCATTGTGTTGGATTGTCAATGCAACCCTTTTCTCCCACTCTTCACACACTGATAGCAACACCGCAGGAGAAATGCTAGCACAGGCTTCCAGTATCCGAAGTTCAGGTGCTGCACATCTCGTATCCTCTGAAGGCAATCGTCTATGCTGTGAAGATACGAGATGTGCAGCACCTGAAACTACGGATACTGGAAGCCTGTGCTAGCATTTCTCCTGCGGTGTTGCTATCAGTGTGTGAAGAGTGGGAGAAGAGGGTTGCATTGACAATCCAACACAATGGGCAGCACATTGAACACATTTTGTAAGTGGTCAGAAACTTGTAAATAATTCATGAAAGAATAAAGTTACGTTAAAAACAAGCACACCATTGTTTTTCTTGTGAAATTCCCAATAAGTTTGATGTGTCACATGACCCTCTTCCTATTGAAAAAACAAAAGTTGGATTCAAAATGGCCGCCATGGTCTCCACTAGGGTTGTCCCGATACCGATACTAGTATCGGTATCGGGACCGATTCCGAGTTTTCTCGGCAGTACTCAGCCGCCGATACCCCGCCCCGATACATAAATAGAATACTATGGGCGTAACTATGGGCGGGGCCCGGTGCAGTCACTGTACTCTTACACCGGGCCCCGCCGCTCACCAAAGTATTTATAAACGTGAATCCTTATCCTGTTATTAAGTTGAACTAACGCTGCCCTCTCCCATGTTCCCTGTATCCCCATAGCACTTACTTAAGCTTCCATAGCAGGCAGAGCAGACGGCAGCAGTAACGTCACTCACTGACGTAGAGCGCCTGCTCCGCCCACTTTATGAGTGAAGCAGGCGGAGCAGACGCGCGACGTCAGTGAGTGATGTTACTGGTGCCGTCTGCTCTGCCTGCTATGGAAGCTTAAGTAAGTGCTGTGGGGATACAGGGGGATACAGGGGAACATGGGAGAGGGCAGCGTTAGTTCAACTTAATAACAGGATAAGGATTCACGTTTATAAATACTTCGGTGAGCGGCGGGTCCCGGTGTAATGGGGGACACTGTTATGAGGGGGATCTGTGGATGACATATAGCAGTGTCATCCACAGATCCTCCCCATAACAGTTCCATCCACAGATCCCCTATAACAGCACCATCCACAGATCCCCCACCAAATAACAATGCCATCCTCAGATCCCCCCACCCCATAACAATGCCATCCACAGATATCCCACCCCATAGCAGTACCATCCACAGATCCCCATAACAGTGCCATCCACAGATCCCCCATAACAGTGCCATCCACAGATCCCCCATAACAGTGCCATCCACAGATCCCCCATAACAGTGCCATCCACAGATCCCCATAACAGTGCCATCCACAGATCCCCCATAACAGCACCATCCACAGATCCCCATAACAGCGCCATCCACAGATCCCCCATAACAGTGCCATCCACAGATCCCCCATAACAGTGCCATCCACAGATCCCCATAACAGTGCCATCCACAGATCCCCATAACAGTGCCATCCACAGATCCCCCATAACAGCACCATCCACAGATCCCCATAACAGCGCCATCCACAGATCCCCCATAACAGTGCCATCCACAGATCCCCCATAACAGTGCCATCCACAGATCCCCCATAACAGTGCCATCCACAGATCCCCCATAACAGTGCCATCCACAGATCCCCCATAACAGTGCCATCCACAGATCCCCATAACAGTGCCATCCACAGATCCCCCATAACAGTGCCATCCACAGATCCCCCATAACAGTGCCATCCACAGGTCCCCCATAACAGTGCCATCCACAGATCCCCCACATGACAGTGCGTCATCCACAGATCCACAGATCCCCCAAAACGGTCACATGACATTTAAAAAAAGTATCGGTATTCGGTATCGGTGACTACTTGAAAAAAAGTATCGGTACTTGTACTCGGTCCTAAAAAAGTGGTATCGGGACAACCCTAGTCTCCACCCATCTTGAAAAGTTTCCCCCCTCACATATACTAATGTGCCACAAACAGGAAGTTAATATCACCAACCATTGCCATTTTATTAAGGTGTATCCAAATAAATGGCCCACCCTGTACTGATATAGATCTGATTGCGATCAGTCTTGATCACTTACAGATACTATATAGTACTAGTGCTGATTAGCGACAGCGATGACGCTAATCAGCGACTAATCAGTGACTGCGGTGCGGTGGGCTGGGCACTAACTACCTAACAAGTAGCTAAGTAACTGGCGGTGATAAGGGACCCTTAGGCCCCATTCACACGTCCGCAATTCTGTTCTGCATTTTACGGAACGGAATTGCGGACCCATTTATTTCTATGGGGACAGACTTTGTCCCGCTCGGATCCGCAATTGCGGATCTGCACTTCCGGGTCCGCACTTCCGTTCCATAAAAATATAGAACATGTCCTATTCTTGTCCGCAATCGCGGTCAAGAAAAGACATTTTCTATATAGTTCTGGTAATGTGCGGATCCGCAAAATGCGGAAAGCACATTGCCGGTGTCCGTGTTTTGCGGATCCGCAAAACACATACGGACGTCTGAATGGAGCCTTACAGGGGGGGTGATCAATGACAGGGGGGTGATCAGGGAGTCTATATGGGGTGAGGGGTGATCAGGGGTTAATAAGTGACAGGGGGGGTGTAGTGTGGTGATTGGTGCTACTTACAGAGCTGCCTGTGTCCTCTGGTGGCCGATCCAAGCAAAAGGGACTATCAGAGGACCAGGTAGCAGGTATATTAGACGATGTTAAAAAAATCGCATCTACAGCCTGCCAGCGCTGGCAGGCTGTAGTTCAACTTCTCAGCTGCGCGTTGCTTATTTAGATAATACCTATTATCACCGACCTTATCTAGACCATTTTTCATTCATATGCTGCTTTTACTGTGATACCACATTGCTGCTATTAATTTATAATGCTGCTCCCTATATATATGCTGCTATCATTTTATTCATTTTATATATTTTAAATCCATTGATACATTGTTTATACTAATAAACCTTATATAGTTGATGCCATAGTGTGAGTGCTCGCTTACCCTATTTATTACTCCATGAACTTCATGATAAATTAAATGCATCCCCCCTGCTCTTGATACAGTTGCAAGAAAAAGTATGTGAACCCTTTGGAATGATATGGATTTCTGCACAAATTGGTCATAAAATGTGATCTGATCTTCATCTAAGTCACAACAATAGACAATCACAGTCTGCTTAAAATAATAACACACAAAGAATTAAATGTTACCATGTTTTTATTGAACATACCATGTAAACATTCACAGTGCAGGTGGAAAAAGTATGTGAACCCCTAGACTAATGACATCTCCAAGAGCTAATTGGAGCGAGGTGTCAGCCAACTGGAGTCCAATCAATGAGATGAGATTGGAGGTGTTGGTTACAGCTGCCCTGCCCTATGAAAAACACACACCAGTTCTGGGTTTGCTTATCAGAAGAAGCATTACCTGATGTGAATGATGCTTTGCACAAAAGAGCTATCAGAAGACCTACGATTAAGAATTGTTGACTTACATAAAGCTGGAAAGGGTTATAAAAGGGTTATAAAAGTATCTAAAAAAGCCTTGCTGTTCATCAGTCCACGGTAAGACAAATTGTCTATAAATGGAGAAAGTTTAGCACTGCTGCTACTCTCCGTAGGAGTGGCCGTCCTGTAAATATTACTGCAATATTACTGCAAGAGTACAGTGCAGACTGCTCAATGAGGTGAAGAAGAATCCTAGAGTGTCAAAGACTTACAAAAGTCTCTGGCATATGCTAACATCCCTGTTAGCGAATCTACGATATGTAAAACACTAAACAAGAATGGATTTCATTGAATACCACAAAGGAAGCGACTGCTGTCCAAAAAAAACATTGCTGCACGTTTACAGTTTGCACAAGGGCACCTGGATGTTCCACAGCAGTACTGGCAAAATATTTTGTGGACAGATGAAACCAAAGTTGAGTTGTTTGGAAGAAACACAGAACACTGTGTGGAGAAAAAGAGGCACAGCACACCAACATCAAAACCTCATCCCAACTGTGAAGTATGGTGATGGGGGCCAGGGCCGGCCTTTGGGGTGTGCAGGCTGTGCGGCCGCACAGGGCGCCATAGCAACAGGGGCGCCGGGCGGCCGACAGCTCGCAATCATGGGCGTAGGAAGCGGGGAGACGGATCCCCCCCAGGAAATAATGCGGGGGGGGACAGGTATGGTCAAATCCCCCCCAGCGGCAGCGGGGCAATGTGTGCGGCGGCGGCGGGGCAGGGACTGAGATGAGCCAGGGCTGGAGATGATAGTTCTCTTCCCCGCCGCCGATGTTCTATTCAGCAGCGCAGTGGAGAAAGAGTCTCTCCCTCCTGTGCTGCTGCCCCCGCCGCTGCCAATAAGAAGAGAGACGGGAGGAGGAGGGGAGGGGCTGTGGCCACTGCGCCACCAATGAAGATAACTGACCTGTAATGCAAATACAGGAGGCGGGTGCCGGAATCAAATAGCCGGCACCCGACCTTTGTGACAGGGAGCTGCGATCAGCTGCAGTTGAGTTAACCCTTCAGGTGCGGTACCTGAGGGGTTAACTGCTACTGATCGCAGCTCCCTGTCACAAAGGTCGGGTGCAGGCTATTTGATTCCGGCACCCGCCTCCTGTATTTGTATAAGAAACGTTGGTGGCACAGTGATGAGCTCAGTGACGTCACCACAGGTCCTGAAGAAAGAACAGGAGACCGGCAGCTACGCGATCAACTGGAGGAGGTGAGTTAATTTTTTTAATTATTTTTTAACCCTCATTGGCACTTCCCACTGAGCCACCAATGTTTCTTATACTGGGGTGTTGTACTGGGGTCTTATACTGATTGGCCAGTGTGTAGGACTGGAGCAGCAGGCGCTCCGCTCGCATCCCGCTTGTTCCTGTGTCACTTACCGCGTCAAGGTCTGCCGACTACATCCCGCCCCAGCCCAGACAGACTGAAGGACTGCTCCGGAGACTGTCGAACCGGACTATAAGGTAAGTTACCTTATAGTAATTTACATGCACTAGAAAACTGATCCATACCCTGCCCAATTTAGCAAAGTGGCAAGATTGAGCAAAAAGTCACAATTGTTTGAGCAAAACAAAGCTTGTGCAAAAATGTGTGGCTTCTTAGTGCCACAATTCTGGTGCAGGGGGAATGATAAATCTTCCTATTGTATTTTCTAGCACCTTCTGAACTATGTTATAGGCACAGGTGCTAACATTGTTGTGCCCATGGAGGGAAAAGTAGGCTAAATTAATGATGGCACACCAGGGCCGGTGTAACGTTATACTTCCCTACCTCGTGAGATTTCCCTACTCTCGTCACTTCCGGTCACACCAGACATGACGTAAGGAGGTGTTAAGCACCGCGCAGGCGCACAACGACGGGTTAGGGAAATTTCACAGCAGAGTGCGCATGCGCTGGGAGCCTTGCCGGCGGTTAGGGTAGGGAAAAATTATGGGCCAGTGCACAGGTGCGGTGATCGGATGGATGTTCTCAGCTGGACACCGGCCAACACTGCGCATGCGCTGGGAGCCTCACCAGCGGTTAGGGTAGGGAAAAAGCACTGGCCCGTACGTAATTTTTCCCTTCCCTAACCGCTGGTGAGGCTCCTGGTGCATGCGCAGTGTCGGCCGGTGTCCAGCTGAGAACATCCATCCGATCACTGCGCCTGTGCACTGGCCCATAGTTTTTCCCTACCCTAACCGCCGGCGAGGCTCCTGGCGCATGCGCACTCTGCTGTGAAATTTCCCTAACCTGTCGTTGTGCTGCACACCTCCTCACGTCATGTCCGATGCGACCGGAAGTGACGAGGGTAGGGAAATCTCACGAAGTAGGGAAGTATAACATTACACCGGCCTTTGGGGTGTGCGGGCTGGTAACTACTTTGTTGGATTGTCAGCCAGCCTATGCCATGATGCCAGCAACAAGCAGTGTTTTTTTTGGGGGGGGAAGGGGGGCACCACAAGGTTAGCTCGCACAGGGCACCTGAACACCTAAGGCCGGCCCTGATGGGGGCATTATGGTTTGGTGCTGCTTTGCTGCGTCAGGGCCTGGACGGATTGCTATCATCGAAGGAAAAATGAATTCCCAAGTTTATCAAGACATTTTGCAGGAGAACTTAAGGCCATCTGTCCACCAGCTGAAGCTCAACAGAAGATAAGTGTTGCAACAGGACAACGTCTTTTTTCCAACGGACCCATTAACATATGTTGGGACACAATGCTACAATTATTTACAATAGGTCACTAGGACCATAATTGTCCCTGGGTTTACATATGTTACTGATATATTTAATATAAAATGTAACGTTTATTACTTGTCTCTAAAAACTTTCTACCTATAACTGACACTCTAAAATTATCAGCTCCGTCTGCAATGTTATTGTATATCGTTATTTCCAGCTGTGGTGCTATTTGCAGGGCTCCCACTTATTCCTGCCTCGTATGCTCTTTATTAATCACACACTCCGCTTGTGCTGTATTGTAGCCATACTGTTAGTCTCACAGTGCGCTCCTGCTGAGCAGGCTAGGGTGGGAGTCCCCTGCTTGCACCTAATCGCTCAGTACTGTTCTATAGTAACTACCATGCCGACAGTAGCTGGTTAAAACACACATAGATCACACGCTGCCCCCCGACATGTTTCGCCAAAGCTGTTGGCGCCTTCAGGGGTTTGGGCAGTTTGCTCGTGAATGGGGCGGGACCAGACCTTTTAAAACCTCCCTCCCAGCGTCATAATGGTAGTAACTAATGTGTATCACTATTGTTACTAAGTGGATTCCTTAGCCTATCGGTGATCGCCTTTTTGCTAGTTCGTACCTGATAGTACCTCCTACAGTACCTTCATCCAATCACTAACCAGCTGGGCGTTGCGCATGTATCAGGACTTTGTTCCGTCGTCTTGCATCTCAGGTTCCACTGCACATGTCTGGATACTTCTGTCTGCAGCCCAATCCTTTCAGTCTACTGTGCATGCGCTAGGTGTTAGAGTTCAAGATGATTATCCGCTCAGACTGCGCCTGTCACGGCTGAAGATGGGGAAAACAATCAGCCGTGCGATGACGAAGATGTTAGTCGCTGCAAGGCCAGGACAGAGATCAGGGAGCAGGTCACCTCCTATCATATCCCTAACTCTGACCCTGACTCCTAGCTGTATGAGCCGACCCTGATGGTGGGAGGGCTCATACTCCGGAACCTTGAAGTCCCTACTAGCCCTCAGGGTGGCCCTCAACTAGGAGCAGGGTAAGACGACCTGTTCCTTCTAGGCACGGAGGAACAGGAGTCTCACAGGCCAGGCTACAATAAAGGGGAAACATATACAACTTATGGCAATGGCAGGTACATGCCACAAACACAACATTCACCTGCCACAGACACAAAGCCTGGAACCCATGTGCAAGTGCTGCTGTCCACAACAACACAAACGGACACAGCACACACCACACATCACACAGGATCCGAGGTCCATAAGCTGCAAAGAATAAAGACCAAACAAACATCTTCATAACAGCATGTAACATAAACCTATGACCACAAGGGTGGCCCTCACTGGCAGATGGAATATAAACCAGGAGGAAGACTCCAGCAAACCATGGCTGAAGTACCCCTCAGACTTCTGCTTTCAACTGAGGCTAAATAGCCCATGTAGCCACACCCACACAGACACACCCAGTGTTCACACACACAGAAGGGAATTAACCCTTCTCACACCAGGAAAGGGAAGACCGCCACTTAAAGGAGAAAGTGCACACATAACTAAAACCCTGTGCACACCAGACATACAAAAGACACACCTAACAAAGATAGGTTGCCAGGTGCAACCGCATGCACATTGCAGCAAGCTGCCTAGCACCAGCTCAGGCTGCTAAACTGCAAAATAACTACATGTTGCCAGCGGCAACCACAAGTGAGGCAACATACTAGCGGCCCTCACCTGTGGTTGAACAACCAAACCAGACCGCAGGCAACAGCATGCGGATACAGGAGTCATGACCATGACCATGGTGGTGACACTGCCTGCGTGCAGTCTTTGGCTGTTTCCAGCCGTTTCCAACCTACTGCGCATGCGCCGGGACTTTGTAATTCTAGAGGCTTTGCTACTTGTTATGCGCATGTCCCGAGCCTTCAGGATTTAGTTCCATCGTTTTGCATGTCAGATTCTAATGCGCATGTCTGGATACTTCCGTCTACAGCCCGATCCACTTAGGCTACTGTGCATGCGCTAGGTGTTGAAGTTCAAGATGATTAACCGCTCAGACTGCGCCTGCGTGCAGTCTCTGGCATTTCCAGCCGTCTCCAGCCTACTGCGCATGCGCCGGGACTTTGTAATTCTCGGGGCTTGCGACTTGATATGCGCATGTCCGGAGCCTTCATATACAGTATAACTATCCTGCGCTCATTCCGCTTCCCACTGCTTTTCGCATGCGCGCAGTCTTACAGTTATTTACAACTACCCACTGCGCAAGTGCTGGGATTAAGATATCTTGTGATCTACGATTTGATATGCGCATGCCTTGGGCCTATTTATATGATACTGTCTCGCCACTTATCTACGCATGCGTATCGTCTTAGGACTAGATCGATTTCCCATTCTCGCATTGCACGTATTGGGTATTGAATAGTGTGCTCCTATTAAGTCGGCATGGTAGTTACTATAGAACAGTACTTAGCAATTAGGTGCAAGCAGGGGACTCCCACCCTAGCCTGCTCAGCAGGAGCGCACTGTGAGACTAACAGTATGGCTACAATACAGCACGAGCGGAGTGTGATTATAAATAAAGAGCATACGAGGCAGGAATAAGTGGGAGCCCTGCAAATAGCACCACAGCTGGAAATAACGATATACAATAACATTGCAGACGGAGCTGATAATTTTAGAGTGTCAGTTATAGGTAGAAAGTTTTTAGAGACAAGTAATAAACGTTACATTTTATATTAAATATATCAGTAACATATGTAAACCCAGGGACAATTATGGTCCTAGTGACCTATTGTAAATAATTGCAACAGGACAACGACCCAAAGCATAGAAGTAAATCAACAACAGAATGGCTTAAAGAGAAGAAAATACGCCTTCTGGAGTGGCTGTCACGAGGGTGTCAAGAACCACGCCTGACTCCGTTATACCCGGGGTCAGGAAGTCGCAGCGGTTGGCTGCGCGCTCTATGTAAGATAGGGCTGTTTCCTTATGGTAGCTTTCTGAGTTTGCTTTGCAATCCTTTTTGGCTCACTCAGGGATCCGTAGCTCCTTCTCCTCAGCTGTTCCTTGTCCAGCACTCCCAACCTCCTTATACACTTCTCTGGTTGCCAGATATAGAGCTTCCTGCCTGGACTTCTATTCTGACCCTCTGGAGCTGTGTTGCTGCGTTCTCTGGTAGTTGGTCCAGAACGTTACCCTCCGGATCCCTGTTGGACCTTTGTGGTCTGCTATGGTCGCCCACCTGGGTGTATGTGTTTGTCTGTATTGTCTGTCCTCTCCCTGGTGTTTCCCTCTTAGTGTCAGTGGTGCGGACTAGCGATCCCACAGGCCTGTTCACTATCTAGGGCTCATTCTAGGGAAAGCCAGGGTTTAGGCACATGATCGCCGCACATGTGAGGAACCCCTCTAGGGACGTCAGGGCAGTCAGGTGCCAGCCGCAAGGTGAGTCAGGGGTCACCACCTTTCCCTGTCCCTTGGGCAGGGCTTTCCCTTTTCCCTCCCTGTGTGTGACGCCGGTCATTACATTATATCTGGCCCTTATTTGGTGTAGGTAAAAAAAAAAAAAAAAAATTATTTTTACCTACTTAGAATCCAGTATGGATCAAATTGCTGCTCTGTCCAAACAATTTCATGGCCTGTCTTTGGAGGTGGCAGGATTGAAGGCGTCGGTCCTCCAGCAACAGCAGCAATTACAACTGACCGCAAGCCCAGCGGTTGCTACTGGTAACCAGGTTGTTGCGGAACCCAAGGTCCCTCTCCCTGACAGATTTTCTGGGGGAAGGGACAAGTTTTTGACATTCCGTGAGGCCTGTAAATTATATTTTAAACTGCGCCCTTACTCCTCTGGTAATGAAGAACAGCGGGTGGGGGTTGTTATTTCCCTGCTGCAGGGGGACCCGCAGTCCTGGGCGTTCTCTTTACCCACTGATTCCCAGGCTCTTCGGTCAGTGGATGAGTTTTTCGGGGCCTTGGGTCTCATATATGACGACCCTGACCGAGTCGCACTGGCTGAATCAAGATTACGGAGACTCCTACAAGGAGAGCGGCCGGTAGAGGAATATTGCTCTGACTTCCGTAGGTGGGATACGGATACCCAATGGAACGACCCGGCTCTCAGGAGTCAGTTCTGCTCTGGGTTATCCGAAAGGGTTAAGGATGCGCTTGCATTATATGAGACCCCCTTTTCCCTTGATGCGGTTATGTCCCTTTCTATCCGTATAAATAGACGCCTTAGGGACAGGTTGAAAAAACCGGAGCAATTGGTAACCCCTCCCAAGCAGCAGTTAGTCTGTACGGACTTAGACGAGCCTATGCAGCTAGGAGGAACTACTCGTCAGGTCCGTCCTCCTGAGGCTCGCCGTAGGCGTGGGGTTTGTTTTTTTTTGTGGGGAGAGGGGTCATTTCATTAATGTCTGTCCTTCTTTCCTCAGAAATAGTGTTGAGCGAACAGTTCGAGCATAGTTCGGGTCCGTACCGAATTTTGGGGTGTTCGTGACACGGACCCGAACCCGAACTTTTTCGTAAAAGTTCGGGTTCGGGTTCGTCGTTCGGCATGTATTTTGGCGCATTTTGAAAGGCTGCAAAGCAGCCAATCAACATGCATCATACTACTTGCCCTAAGATGCCATCGCAGCCATGCCTACTATTGGCAAGGCTGTGATTGGCCAAGTGCAGCATGTGACTCAGCCTCTTTATAAGCTTGTGCGCACGTCGGGACGTGCTCACTCCCGATGTGAATAGAACAGGGATAGACGCAGCTGATGCTAGGGCGAGAATAGGCAGGGATAATTGAATAACTGGAAGCAAATTTCTCTCCTCCACCTGTGATTCATCTGAACAACTGCAGCTGAGCTGCTTTTTTGATAGGGATTGGCTATTTTTAGAGTGGCCAGAGTGATTTTTCCATCCACATGTACCTGGGCTGACCGCCGGCCGCCATTTTTGCGACTTGTAGTGCTGCAGCAGAAGCTGCCACAGTGTGCATTCCAAAGCTCCAAACAAGTCAGACATCTACACCTGGGATTCAGACCAATAGCGATTTAGCAGCACAGTCCAAGGCTATTTTTTTTAAAGGTTGTGCAGACCATTTTGTGGCACATGTTACTGGGCTGATAGGCGGCGGCCATCTTGGGACTAGTGCTGCAGCACAATCTCTCCCAACGTCCATTAATCACTTGTAATAGTGGTCTGTGCCATAGAAATCCTACATCAGGGACTTGGGTGTGCTTGTGTCACCCCTACTAATACCAGTCCACCTGTAATCCATACAGTGAAAAGCCATAAAGTATTCCAGTGAGGGAATTTTTTTTTTTATTTAAAAAAGGCCAAGTTAGTTTATCTGGCGTTCAATATACTAGATACAGTTAGGCCTGCGTTTCATACATCTGGAATTAGCAAACTAATGTGCTGGGGTTGGGAAAACATATATGTACCCATACTAGAATCTGTCAAAGAAAGCGGTACTCACATATAACAGTCATTCCATCTGTAATCCATACAGTCAAAAGACTGAAAGTATTCCAGTGAGGGAATTTTTTTTATTTAAAAAAGGCCAAGTTAGTTTATCTGGCGTTCAATATACTAGATACAGTTAGGCCTGCGTTTCATACATCTGGAATTAGCAAACTAATGTGCTGGGGTTGGGAAAACATATATGTACCCATACTAGAATCTGTCAAAGAAAGCGGGTACTCACATATAACAGTCATTCCATCTGTAATCCATACAGTCAAAAGACTGAAAGTATTCCAGTGAGGGAATTTTTTTTTTATTTAAAAAAGGCCAAGTTAGTTTATCTGGCGTTCAATTACTAGATACAGTTAGGCCTGCGTTTCATACATCTGGAATTAGCAAACTAATGTGCTGGGGTTGGGAAAACATATATGTACCCATACTAGAATCTGTCAAAGAAAGCGGTACTCACATATAACAGTCATTCCATCTGTAATCCATACAGTCAAAAGACTGAAAGTATTCCAGTGAGGGGATTTTTTTTATTTAAAAATGCCAAGTTAGTTTATCTGGCGTTCAATATACTAGATACAGTTAGGCCTGCGTTTCATACATCTGGAATTAGCAAACTAATGTGCTGGGGTTGGGGAAAACATATATGTACCCATACTAGAATCTGTCAAAGAAAGCGGTACTCACATATAACAGTCCATTCCATCTGTAATCCATACAGTCAAAAGACTGAAAGTATTCCAGTGAGGGAATTTTTTTTATTTAAAAAAGGCCAAGTTAGTTTATCTGGCGTTCAATATACTAGATACAGTTAGGCCTGCGTTTCATACATCTGGAATTAGCAAACTAATGTGCTGGGGTTGGGAAAACATATATGTACCCATACTAGAATCTGTCAAAGAAAGCGGTACTCACATATAACAGTCATACCATCTGTAATCCATACAGTCAAAAGACTGAAAGTATTCCAGTGAGGGGATTTTTTTTATTTAAAAAAGGCCAAGTTAGTTTATCTGGCGTTCAATATACTAGATACAGTTAGGCCTGCGTTTCATACATCTGGAATTAGCAAACTAATGTGCTGGGGTTGGGAAAACATATATGTACCCATACTAGAATCTGTCAAAGAAAAGCGGTACTCACATATAACAGTCATTCCATCTGTAATCCATACAGTCAAAAGACTGAAAGTATTCCAGTGAGGGGATTTTTTTTATTTAAAAAAGGCCAAGTTAGTTTATCTGGCGTTCAATATACTAGATACAGTTAGGCCTGCGTTTCATACATCTGGAATTAGCAAACTAATGTGCTGGGGTTGGGAAAACATATATGTACCCATACTAGAATCTGTCAAAGAAAGCGGTACTCACATATAACAGTCATTCCATCTGTAATCCATACAGTCAAAAGACTGAAAGTATTCCAGTGAGGGAATTTTTTTTTTTATTTAAAAAAGGCCAAGTTAGTTTATCTGGCGTTCAATATACTAGATACAGTTAGGCCTGCGTTTCATACATCTGGAATTAGCAAACTAATGTGCTGGGGTTGGGAAAAACATATATGTACCCATACTAGAATCTGTCAAAGAAAGCGGTACTCACATATAACAGTCATTCCATCTGTAATCCATACAGTCAAAAGACTGAAAGTATTCCAGTGAGGGAATTTTTTTTTTATTTAAAAAAGGCCAAGTTTAGTTTATCTGGCGTTCAATATACTAGATACAGTTAGGCCTGCGTTTTCATACATCTGGAATTAGCAAACTAATGTGCTGGGGTTGGGGAAAACATATATGTACCCCATACTAGAATCTGTCAAAGAAAGCGGTACTCACATATAACAGTCATTCCATCTGTAATCCATACAGTCAAAAGACTGAAAGTATTCCAGTGAGGGAATTTTTTTTTATTTAAAAAAGGCCAAGTTAGTTTATCTGGCGTTCAATATACTAGATACAGTTAGGCCTGCGTTTCATACATCTGGAATTAGCAAACTAATGTGCTGGGGGTTGGGAAAACATATATGTACCCATACTAGAATCTGTCAAAGAAAGCGGTACTCACATATAACAGTCATTCCATCTGTAATCCATACAGTCAAAAGACTGAAAGTATTCCAGTGAGGGAATTTTTTTTTATTTAAAAAAGGCCAAGTTAGTTTATCTGGCGTTCAATATACTAGATACAGTTAGGCCTGCGTTTCATACATCTGGAATTAGCAAACTAATGTGCTGGGGTTGGGAAAACATATATGTACCCATACTAGAATCTGTCAAAGAAAGCGGTACTCACATATAACAGTCCATTCCATCTGTAATCCATACAGTCAAAAAGACTGAAAGTATTCCAGTGAGGGGATTTTTTTTATTTAAAAAAGGCCAAGTTAGTTTATCTGGCGTTCAATATACTAGATACAGTTAGGCCTGCGTTTCATACATCTGGAATTAGCAAACTAATGTGCTGGGGTTGGGAAAACATATATGTACCCATACTAGAATCTGTCAAAGAAAGCGGTACTCACATATAACAGTCATTCCATCTGTAATCCATACAGTCAAAAGACTGAAAGTATTCCAGTGAGGGAATTTTTTTTATTTAAAAAAGGCCAAGTTAGTTTATCTGGCGTTCAATATACTAGATACAGTTAGGCCTGCGTTTCATACATCTGGAATTAGCAAACTAATGTGCTGGGGTTGGGAAAACATATATGTACCCATACTAGAATCTGTCAAAGAAAAGCGGGTACTCACATATAACAGTCATACCATCTGTAATCCATACAGTCAAAAGACTGAAAGTATTCCAGTGAGGGGATTTTTTTTATTTAAAAAAGGCCAAGTTAGTTTATCTGGCGTTTCAATATACTAGATACAGTTAGGGCCTGCGTTTCATACATCTGGAATTAGCAAACTAATGTGCTGGGGTTGGGAAAACATATATGTACCCATACTAGAATCTGTCAAAGAAAGCGGTACTCACATATAACAGTCATTCCATCTGTAATCCATACAGTCAAAAGACTGAAAGTATTCCTGTGAGGGGATTTTTTTTTATTTAAAAAAGGCCAGTTAGTTTATCTGGCGTTCAATATACTAGATACAGTTAGGCCTGCGTTTCATACATCTGGAATTAGCAAACTAATGTGCTGGGGTTGGGAAAACATATATGTACCCATACTAGAATCTGTCAAAGAAAGCGGTACTCACATATAACAGTCATTCATCTGTAATCCATACAGTCAAAAGCCTGAAAGTATTCCAGTGAGGGAATTTTTTTTTTATTTAAAAAAGGCCAAGTTAGTTTATCTGGCGTTCAATATACTAGATACAGTTAGGCCTGCGTTTCATACATCTGGAATTAGCAAACTAATGTGCTGGGGTTGGGAAAACATATATGTACCCATACTAGAATCTGTCAAAGAAAGCGGTACTCACATATAACAGTCATTCCATCTGTAATCCATACAGTCAAAAGACTGAAAGTATTCCAGTGAGGGAATTTTTATTTTATTTAAAAAAGGCCAAGTTAGTTTATCTGGCGTTCAATATACTAGATACAGTTAGGCCTTGCGTTTCATACATCTGGAATTAGCAAACCTAATGTGCTGGGGTCTGGGAAAACATATATGTACCATACTAGAATCTGTTCAAAGAAAGCGGTAACTCACATATAACAGTCATTCCATCTGTAATCCATACAGTCAAAAGACTGAAAGTATTCCAGTGAGGGAATTCTTTTTATTTAAAAAAGGCCAAGTTAGTTTATCTGGCGTTCAATATACTAGATACAGTTAGGCCTGCGTTTCATACATCTGGAATTAGCAAACTAATGTGCTGGGGTTGGGAAAACATATATGTACCCATACTAGAATCTGTCAAAGAAAGCGGTACTCACATATAACAGTCATTCCATCTGTAATCCATACAGTCAAAAGACTGAAAGTATTCCAGTGAGGGAATTTTTTTTTTATTTAAAAAAGGCCAAGTTAGTTTATCTGGCGTTCAATATACTAGATACAGTTAGGCCTGCGTTTCATACATCTGGAATTAGCAAACTAATGTGCTGGGGTTGGGAAAACATATATGTACCCATACTAGAATCTGTCAAAGAAAGCGGTACTCACATATAACAGTCATTCCATCTGTAATCCATACAGTCAAAAGACTGAAAGTATTCCAGTGAGGGAATTTTTTTTTTATTTAAAAAAGGCCAAGTTAGTTTATCTGGCGTTCAATATACTAGATACAGTTAGGCCTGCGTTTCATACATCTGGAATTAGCAAACTAATGTGCTGGGGTTGGGAAAACATATATGTACCCATACTAGAATCTGTCAAAGAAAGCGGTACTCACATATAACAGTCATTCCATCTGTAATCCATACAGTCAAAAGACTGAAAGTATTCCAGTGAGGGGATTTTGCTTATAAAAAATAATATATTTCATTGTGGTGCGAGTTGAATCGCAACAATGAAGAAAAATACTATTAAGGGACGAGGACGCGGTCGTGGTGGTGTCCGTGGAGCCTCTGTTGCTGGTAGAGGACGTGGCCGTTCGGCCCCAGGCGCACACAGTAGGGAACGAACTCCCTCAACTTGCCGGCAGAATGTACCGCAATATCTCGTGGGGCCCAATGCCGCTCTTAGGATGGTAAGGCCTGAGCAGGTACAGGCATTAATCGATTGGGTGGCCGACAGTGCTTCCAGCACGTTCACCACATGGTCTTCCACCCAGTCTTCTGCGGAAAGCGCACAGGTGGCACCTGAAAACCAAGCCCATCAGTCTGTCACATCACCCCCAAGCATATCAGGGAAACGGTCTGAGCCACAAGTTATGCAGCAGTCTCTTCTTCTGTTTGAAGACTCTGCTTCCAGGGTTTCCCAGGGGCGTCCACCTAGCCCTTCCCCAGTGGAGGAAGACATACCATGCACTGACGCACAACCACTTATGTCTCCAGATGAAGAGGACATGGGAATACCACCACAGCAGAGTCACCGACTCTCTGATGATGACGAAACACAGGTGCCCACTGCCGCGTCTTTTTGCAGTGTGCAGACTGAACAGGAGGAGGTCAGGGAGGGAGACTGGGTGGAAGACGATGCAGAGGACGATGAGGTCTTAGACCCCACATGGACTGAAGGTCGTGGCGATGACTTTCACAGTTCAGAGGAAGAGGTAGTGGTGAGACCGAGACAACAGCGAAGCCAAAGAGGGAGCAGGGGGCCAAAGCAGACGAGCCGCCGCCCCCAGAGTTCGCCTGCTACTGGACATCGCCAACAGGGACCCAGCCCCACAAAGGCAGCTTCAAAGAGTTCCCTGGCATGGCACTTCTTTAAACAATGTCCTACCGACAAGACCCGAGTGACTTGCACGCTCTGCCATCAGAGCCTGAGGCGAGGCATTAACGTTCTGAACCTCAGCACAACCTGCATGACCAGGCATCTACATGCAAAGCATGAACTGCAGTGGGGTACACACCTTAAAAACCAGGCACTCGCTGAGGCTCCCCCTGCTCCCTCTACCGCTGCTGCCTCGGCTTCCGCCTCGAGAGGAATGTTGCCACCTGCCGAGCAGCAAACAGAGGATGTGCCACCGACACCACCACCACCGCCACCGTCAACTAGCGTCTCCACTATATCACACAGCAGCGTTCAGCTCTCAATATCTCAAACCTTAGAGAGGAAGCGCAAATTCCCCCCGAGTCACCCTCGAGCCCTTGGCCTGAACGCCAGCATTTCTAAACTGCTGGCCTTTGAAATGCTGTCATTCCGGCTGGTGGACACAGACAGCTTCAAACAGCTGATGGCCATGGCTGTCCCGCAGTATGTGGTTCCCAGCCGCCACTACTTCTCCAAGACAGCCGTGCCTTCCCTGCACATGCAAGTGTCCGATAAAATCAAGTGTGCACTGCGCAACGCCATTTGTGGCAAGGTCCACCTAACCACAGATACGTGGACCAGTAAGCACGGCCAGGGACGCTATATCTCACTAACTGCACACTGGATGAATGTAGTGGCGGCTGGGCCCCCGGCGGACAGTTCCTTGGCGCACGTCCTTCCGCCCCCTAGGATCGCAGGGCATCATTCTCTGCCTCCTGTAGCCTCCTCCTCCTACTCGGCTTCCTCCTCCACTGCTTCCACCAGCTCATCCGGTCAGCCACACACCTTCACCACCAACTTCAGCACAGCCCGGGGTAAACGTCAGCAGGCCATTCTGAAACTCATATGTTTGGGGGACAGGCCCCACAGCGCAAAGGAGTTGTGGCGGGGTATTGAACAACAGACCGACGAGTGGTTTCTGCCGGTGGGCCTCAAGCCAGGCCTGGTGGTATGCGATAATGGGCGAAATCTCGTGGCAGCTCTGGGACTAGCCGGTTTGACGCACATCCCTTGCCTGGCGCATGTGCTGAACTTGGTGGTGCAGAGGTTCATTCACCACTACCCCAACATGTCAGAGCTGCTGCATAAAGTGCGGGCCGTCTGTGCGCGCTTCCGCCGTTCACATCCTGCCGCTGCTCGCCTGTCTGCGCTACAGCGGAACTTCGGCCTTCCCGCTCACCGCCTCATATGCGACGTGCCCACCCGGTGGAACTCCACCTTGCACATGCTGGAGAGACTGTGCGAGCAGCAGCAGGCCATAGTGGAGTTTCAGCTGCAGTACGCTCGCGTCAGTCGTACTGCCGAACAGCACCACTTCACCACCAATGATTGGGCCTCCATGCGAGACCTGTGTGCCCTGCTGCGCTGTTTCGAGTACTCCACCAACATGGCCAGTGGCGATGACACTGTTATCAGCGTTACAATACCACTTCTATGTCTCCTTGAGAAAACACTTAGGGCAATGATGTTAGAGGAGGTGGCCCAGGTGGAGGAGGAGGAGGAGGATGAGGGCTCGTTTCTAACACTTTCGGGCCAGTCTGTTCGAAGTGGCTCAGAGGGAGGTTTGTTTAAGCAGCAGAGGACAGGTTCACAAGTCGCCAGCCAAGGCACTGTACTGGAGGACGAGGAGGATGAGGAGGAGGAGGTGGAGGGGGACGAGGATGACGCAAGTTCACAGCGGGGTGGCAGCCCAGGCCCATCACTGGTGCGTGGCTGGGGGGATACGGTGGACGATGACGATACGCCTCCCACAGAGGACAGCTTGTCCTTACCCATGGGTAGCCTGGCCCACATGAGCGAATATATGCTCCAATGCCTGCGCAACGACAGCAGATTTGCCCACGTTTTAACGTGTGCAGACTACTGGGTGGCCACCCTGCTGGATCCCCGGTATAAAGACAATGTGCCCACTTTAATTCCTGAACTGGAGCGCGACCGTAAGATGCGCGAGTACAAGCGCACGCTGATAGAGGCGCTCTTGAGAGCATTCCCACATGTCACAGGGGAACAGGTGGAAGGTGAAGGCAGAGGAGTGGCAAGAGGTCGCCAACGCAGCTGTGTCACGGCCAGCTCATCTGAGGGCAGGGTTAGCATGGCAGAAATGTGGAAAAGTTTTGTCTCCACGCCACAGCTATCTGCACCGACACCTGATACGGAACGTGTTAGCAGGAGGCAGCATTTCACTAACATGGTTGAACAGTATGTCTGCACACCCCTCCACATCCTGACGGATGGTTCGGCCCCATTCAACTACTGGGTTTCGAAATTGTCCACGTGGCCAGAGTTAGCATGTTATGCCTTGGAGGTGCTTTCCTGCCCGGCGGCCAGCGTTTTATCTGAACGCGTATTCAGCACGGCAGGGGGCGTCATTACTGACAAGCGCAGCCGCCTGTCCACAGCCAACGTGGACAAGCTGACCTTCATAAAGATGAACCAGGCATGGATCCCACAGGACCTGTCCCTCCCTTGTGCAGAGTAGTCCTTATTAACTGCCTAAAACATGTCTTGTTGTGCTACGGGCCACTTCTTTATTTGATACAAATTTTATGAAACCCACAGTTGAATGAAACTCTTCTCTGTCTGGGCGCCGGGGCCTAACCAGATGAAAGTGGCCGGTTAAACTAACGGGTGACATGAAGCCATAACCTCTGCCATGCTACCTCTGTCTTCTGTCTGGGTGCTGAGGCCTAAGTCAAATAAAGCGGTCTTCTGCTGTGCTGGGGGATATGAAGCTAATCTCTGACCTCTCTCCTCTGTCTGGGTCCAAAGGCCTAAATCACTGAAAGAGGCCTTCTCCTGTGGTGTGTGATATGATGCCAGAATATGTGCTGTGGGGCCTCTCTCCTCTTCCTGGGTGCAGGGGTCAAATAAACTAAATTGTGGCCTACTCCTGTGGTGGTTGATATGATGCCTGATTCTCTGATGTGGAACCTCTCTCCTCTGTTTGGGTGAAGGGGTCAAAGTAACTAAATGGTGGCTTCTCCTGTGGTGGCTGATATGATGCCAGAATATGTGCTGTGGTGCCTCTCTCCTCTTCCTGGGTGCAGGGGTCAAAGTAACTAAATGGTGGCTTCTCCTGTGGTGGCTGATATGATGCCAGAATATGTGCTGTGGGGCCTCTCTCCTCTTCCTGGGTGCAGGGGTCAAAGTAACTCAATGGTGGCTTCTCCTGTGGTGGCTGATATGATGCCAGAATATGTGCTGTGGTGCCTCTCTCCTCTGTCTGGGTCCAAAGGCCTAAATCACTGAAAGAGGCCTTCTCCTGTGGTGTGTGATATGATGCCTGAATATGTGCTGTGGTGCCTCTCTCCTCTTCCTGGGTGCGGGGGTCAAAGTAACTCAATGGTGGCTTCTCCTGTGGTGGCTGATATGATGCCAGAATATGTGCTGTGGTGCCTCTCTCCTCTTCCTGGGTGCGGGGGTCAAAGTAACTCAATGGTGGCTTCTCCTGTGGTGGCTGATATGATGCCAGAATATGTGCTGTGGGGCCTCTCTCCTCTTCCTGGGTGCAGGGGTCAAAGTAACTCAATGGTGGCTTCTCCTGTGGTGGTTAGTATGATGCCAGAATATGTGCTGTGGGGCCTCTCTCCTCTTCCTGGGTGCAGGGGTCAAAGTAACTCAATGGTGGCTTCTCCTGTGGTGGCTGATATGATGCCAGAATATGTGCTGTGGTGCCTCTCTCCTCTGTCTGGGTCCAAAGGCCTAAATCACTGAAAGAGGCCTTCTCCTGTGGTGTGTGATATGATGCCTGAATATGTGCTGTGGTGCCTCTCTCCTCTTCCTGGGTGCGGGGGTCAAAGTAACTCAATGGTGGCTTCTCCTGTGGTGGCTGATATGATGCCAGAATATGTGCTGTGGTGCCTCTCTCCTCTTCCTGGGTGCGGGGGTCAAAGTAACTCAATGGTGGCTTCTCCTGTGGTGGCTGATATGATGCCAGAATATGTGCTGTGGGGCCTCTCTCCTCTTCCTGGGTGCAGGGGTCAAAGTAACTCAATGGTGGCTTCTCCTGTGGTGGTTAGTATGATGCCAGAATATGTGCTGTGGGGCCTCTCTCCTCTTCCTGGGTGCAGGGGTCAAAGTAACTCAATGGTGGCTTCTCCTGTGGTGGCTGATATGATGCCAGAATATGTGCTGTGGTGCCTCTCTCCTCTTCCTGGGTGCGGGGGTCAAAGTAACTCAATGGTGGCTTCTCCTGTGGTGGCTGATATGATGCCAGAATATGTGCTGTGGGGCCTCTCTCCTCTTCCTGGGTGCAGGGGTCAAAGTAACTCAATGGTGGCTTCTCCTGTGGTGGTTAGTATGATGCCAGAATATGTGCTGTGGGGCCTCTCTCCTCTTCCTGGGTGCAGGGGTCAAAGTAACTCAATGGTGGCTTCTCCTGTGGTGGCTGATATGATGCCAGAATATGTGCTGTGGGGCCTCTCTCCTCTTCCTGGGTGCAGGGGTCAAAGTCACTCAATGGTGGCTTCTCCTGTGGTGGCTGATATGATGCCAGAATATGTGCTGTGGTGCCTTTCTCCTCTGTCTGGGTCCAAAGGCCTAAATCACTGAAAGAGGCCTTCTCCTGTGGTGTGTGATATGATGCCTGAATATGTGCTGTGGTGCCTCTCTCCTCTTCCTGGGTGCGGGGGTCAAAGTAACTCAATGGTGACTTCTCCTGTGGTGGCTGATATGATGCCAGAATATGTGCTGTGGTGCCTCTCTCCTCTTCCTGGGTGCGGGGGTCAAAGTAACTCAATGGTGGCTTCTCCTGTGGTGGCTGATATGATGCCAGAATATGTGCTGTGGGGCCTCTCTCCTCTTCCTGGGTGCAGGGGTCAAAGTAACTCAATAGTGGCTTCTCCTGTGGTGGTTAGTATGATGCCAGAATATGTGCTGTGGGGCCTCTCTCCTCTTCCTGGGTGCAGGGGTCAAAGTAACTCAATGGTGGCTTCTCCTGTGGTGGCTGATATGATGCCAGAATATGTGCTGTGGTGCCTCTCTCCTCTTCCTGGGTGCGGGGGTCAAAGTAACTCAATGGTGGCTTCTCCTGTGGTGGCTGATATGATGCCAGAATATGTGCTGTGGGGCCTCTCTCCTCTTCCTGGGTGCAGGGGTCAAAGTAACTCAATGGTGGCTTCTCCTGTGGTGGTTAGTATGATGCCAGAATATGTGCTGTGGGGCCTCTCTCCTCTTCCTGGGTGCAGGGGTCAAAGTAACTCAATGGTGGCTTCTCCTGTGGTGGCTGATATGATGCCAGAATATGTGCTGTGGGGCCTCTCTCCTCTTCCTGGGTGCAGGGGTCAAAGTCACTCAATGGTGGCTTCTCCTGTGGTGGCTGATATGATGCCAGAATATGTGCTGTGGTGCCTCTCTCCTCTGTCTGGGTCCAAAGGCCTAAATCACTGAAAGAGGCCTTCTCCTGTGGTGTGTGATATGATGCCTGAATATGTGCTGTGGTGCCTCTCTCCTCTTCCTGGGTGCGGGGGTCAAAGTAACTCAATGGTGACTTCTCCTGTGGTGGCTGATATGATGCCAGAATATGTGCTGTGGTGCCTCTCTCCTCTTCCTGGGTGCGGGGGTCAAAGTAACTCAATGGTGGCTTCTCCTGTGGTGGCTGATATGATGCCAGAATATGTGCTGTGGGGCCTCTCTCCTCTTCCTGGGTGCAGGGGTCAAAGTAACTCAATAGTGGCTTCTCCTGTGGTGGTTAGTATGATGCCAGAATATGTGCTGTGGGGCCTCTCTCCTCTTCCTGGGTGCAGGGGTCAAAGTAACTCAATGGTGGCTTCTCCTGTGGTGGCTGATATGATGCCAGAATATGTGCTGTGGTGCCTCTCTCCTCTTCCTGGGTGCGGGGGTCAAAGTAACTCAATGGTGGCTTCTCCTGTGGTGGCTGATATGATGCCAGAATATGTGCTGTGGGGCCTCTCTCCTCTTCCTGGGTGCAGGGGTCAAAGTAACTCAATGGTGGCTTCTCCTGTGCTGATTGATATAAAGCTGATGGTTGTGCCATCTGACATGGTTGCCAGGGTCTGATTCAATGGGGGCCTACTCCTGTGGTGGGTGATCTAAATGCCTGATTCTCTGCTGTGAAACCTCTCTCCTCCGTCTGGGTGTAGGGGTCAAAGTCTTTCAAAGTCGCCTTCTCCTGTGCTGATTGATATGAAGCTGATGGTTGTGCCATCTGACATGGTTGCCGGGGTCCCATTAAATTGTGGCCTACTCCTGTGGTGGTTGATATGATGCCTGATTCTCTGATGTGGAACCTCTCTCCTCTGTTTGGGTGAAGGGGTCAAAGTAACTAAATGGTGGCTTCTCCTGTGGTGGCTGATATGATGCCAGAATATGTGCTGTGGGGCCTCTCTCCTCTTCCTGGGTGCAGGGGTCAAAGTAACTCAATGGTGGCTTCTCCTGTGGTGGCTGATATGATGCCAGAATATGTGCTGTGGTGCCTCTCTCCTCTTCCTGGGTGCGGGGGTCAAAGTAACTCAATGGTGGCTTCTCCTGTGGTGGCTGATATGATGCCAGAATATGTGCTGTGGTGCCTCTCTCCTCTTCCTGGGTGCGGGGGTCAAAGTAACTCAATGGTGGCTTCTCCTGTGGTGGCTGATATGATGCTAGAATATGTGCTGTGGTGCCTCTCTCCTCTTCCTGGGTGCAGGGGTCAAAGTAACTAAATGGTGGCTTCTCCTGTGGTGGTTGATATGATGCCTGATTCTCTGCTGTGAAACCTCTCTCCTCCATCTGGGTGTAGGGGTCAAAGTCTTTCAAAGTCGCCTTCTCCTGTGCTGATTGATATAAAGCTGATGGTTGTGCCATCTGACATGGTTGCCAGGGTCTGATTCAATGGGGGCCTACTCCTGTGGTGGGTGATCTAAATGCCTGATTCTCTGCTGTGAAACCTCTCTCCTCCGTCTGGGTGTAGGGGTCAAAGTCTTTCAAAGTCGCCTTCTCCTGTGCTGATTGATATGAAGCTGATGGTTGTGCCATCTGACATGGTTGCCGGGGTCCCATTAAATTGGGGCCTACTCCTGTGGTGGGTGATCTAAATGCCTGATTCTCTGCTTTGAAACCTCTCTCCTCCGTCCGGGTGTAGGGGTCAAAGTCTGTCAAAGTCGCCTTCTCCTGTGCTGATTGATATAAAGCTTATGCTTGTGCCATCTGACATGGTTGCCGGGGTCTGATTCAATGGTGGCCTACTCCTGTGGTGGGTGATCTAAATGCCTGATTCTCTGCTGTGTAACCTCTCTCCTCCGTCTGGGTGTAGGGGTCAAAGTAACTAAATGGTGGCCTACTCCTGTGGTGGGTGATATGATGCCTGGTTCTCTGCTGTGGGACCTCTCTCCTTTGTCTGGGTGCTGTGGTCAAAATAATAGTAAGTGACCTTCTCCATTGGTGGGTGACTTGAAGCCTGATTATGTGCTATGGGACCTCACTCCAATTAATATTGTTTAATTTTTATTTATTTTATGTTAACTCATCATTTCCCTATCTACATTTGTTTGCAGGGGATTTAACTACATTTTGCTGCCTTTTGCAGCCCTCTAGCCCTTTCCGGGTGTGTTTTACAGCCTTTTTAGTGCCCAAAAGTTCGGGTCCCCATTGACTTCTATGGGGTTCGGGTTCGGGATGAAGTTCGGGTCGAGTTCGGATCCCGAACCCGAACATTTTTCGAAAGTTCGGCCGAACTCGTCGAACCCGAACATCCAGGTGTTCGCTCAACTCTACTCAGAAACAAAAGACCGTCGGAAAACTACTAACCCCAGGCTGTGTGGAGGATGTCAGCCGGGGGGTATATGTTTCCTCCATACGTACATCGCAATTTGTGTTGCCAGCGGTTATTGTTTTTGGTGTTAAGACGGAGACTATTTCTTTCTTTCTAGACAGTGGAGCAGGGGTAAATTTGATAGATGCCCATTTTGCCCGCACTATGGGTTTGTCTCTCTGTACGCTACAGAGACCTATTCCCATATTCGCTATTGATTCTGCTCCTCTGTCTCAGAGAAACCTCACCCACATTGTTCATAATTTACACCTTCGGGTAGGGGACCACCATAACGAGATGCTTTCAGGTTATGTTCTGGAGGGGCTTCCCACTCCGGTAGTGCTGGGCCTTCCTTGGTTGGTAGCGCACAATCCAGTGGTGGATTGGCAGGCCAGAGAGATATCGGAGTGGAGTGAGCATTGCAGAGAAAATTGCTTAAATAGCAATTGCTTAGTCGCCTCCATAACTACCCTACCTACATTTATTTCGGATTTTGAGGACGTTTTTTCTGAAAAGGGTTGTCAGAAGTTACCACCTCACCGTCCTTATGATTGCCCGGTTAACGTTATTCCCGGCGCAAAATTACCCAAGACCAGGTTATATAATCTTTCGGGTCAAGAGAGACAAGCCATGAAAGATTATATCTCCGAGAGCTTGGCTAAGGGACACATCAGACCCTCTTCTTCACCCGTGGCTGCAGGGTTTTTCTTCGTTAAAAAGAAAGATGGGGGCCTGCGTCCTTGCCTAGATTTTTACGAATTAAATCGGATAACCATCCGAGACCCATACCCTCTTCCTCTCATTCCTGACCTGTTTAACCAGATTGCGGGTGCTAGGTGGTTCTCCAAACTTGATCTTAGGGGGGCCTACAATCTGATTCGTATCAAGGAGGGGGATGAGTGGAAGACAGCTTTAACACCCCTGAGGGGCATTATGAAAATCTAGTTATGCCTTTCGGTCTGACCAATGCTCCTGCCGTCTTTCAACATTTCGTTAATGACATTTTTAGTCATCTAATCGGCAGGTTTGTGGTAATATACCTAGATGATATTTTAATTTATTCGTCTGATCTGAAAACACATGAGGTGCATGTCAGACAGGTACTGCAGGTCCTACGAACAAATAAATTATATGCTAAAATTGAAAAATGTGTCTTCGCCGTTCAGGAGATACAATTCCTAGGTTATTTTTTATCTGCTTCAGGTTTCCGAATGGATCCTAGGAAGGTCCAGGCAATTTTAGATTGGGATCTTCCTGAGAACCTCAAAGCACTGCAACGGTTCTTGGGCTTCGCAAATTTCTATAGGAAATTCATTAAAAATTATTCAGTTATTGTAAAACCCCTTACTGACATGACTAGGAAGGGGACTGATTTTTCAAAATGGTCTGACGCCGCTAAAGTTGCCTTTTCCTCTCTAAAAGAGAGGTTTACCTCGGCACCTGTACTAGTCCAACCTGATGTCTCTCAGCCTTTTATTGTTGAAGTCGATGCGTCAGAGGTGGGAGTGGGGGCGGTGCTGTCTCAGGGTCCGTCTCCTGGCAAATGGCGTCTTTGTGCTTTCTTTTCTAAAAAACTATCTGCAGCAGAAAAGAACTACGATATTGGCAATAGGGAACTATTAGCTATTAAACTAGCGTTTGAAGAATGGCGTCACTTTTTAGAGGGGGCAGTCCACCCCGTCACTGTGATTACGGACCACAAAAATCTTCTGTACCTTGAATCAGCTAACCGTCTCACCCCTAGACAAGCTAGGTGGTCGCTATTTTTTACCAGGTTCAACTTTGCTATTACCTATCGTCCTGGGGCAAAGAATACCAAGGCTGATGCACTATCTCGTTGTTTCCCTGGAGGGGGTAATGTGAGTGATCCGGTACCCATTCTTCAAAGAGGAGTGGTTGTTTCTGCGGTACACTCTGCTCTGGAGGGGAAGGTGTTAGAGGCCCAGGGGGACGCCCCGGTCTCTTGCCCCTCAGAGAAATTGTTTGTACCGTTGAACCTGCGTTTCGAATTATTAAAGGAACATCATAATTCGGCACTTGCTGGGCACCCGGGTAGTAAAGCAACCTTGGAGCTATTGTCTCGTCGTTTTTGGTGGCCAAGGTTGCGTCAGGATGTATTGGATTTTGTGTCTTCTTGTTCTACCTGTGCGCGCGCAAAAGTCTCTCATACACGTCCTGCAGGGTCTCTATTACCACTCATCATTCCCAATAGACCATGGACACATCTGTCAATGGATTTTATCACTGACTTGCCTTTGTCTGTGGGTAAAACTGTTATTTTGGTAGTAGTGGACAGGTTTAGCAAAATGGTACACTTCATTGCGTTACCCGCACTACCTAATGCTAAGACTCTTGCTCAGGTATTCATCAGTGAAATCGTGAAGCTTCACGGGGTCCCTTCCGATGTTGTTTCGGATCGGGGTACCCAGTTTATTTCTAAATTTTGGAAAGCTTTTTGTTCCCGTTTGGGGGTACACTTGTCCTTTTCCTCAGCTTTCCATCCTCAGTCGAATGGACAGACTGAGCGCACCAACCAAAACCTGGAGACATATCTAAGATGTTTTGTGTCTGAAAACCAAGAGTTGTGGTCATCATATTTACTGTTTGCTGAGTTTGCCATAAATAATCGTCGTCAGGAATCCACTGGCAAGTCACCATTTCTTGGTGCATATGGTTTTCATCCCCAATTCTGTACTTTCAATGAGGGGGGGTCTTCTGGTGTTCCCGAAGAGGAACGGTTTTTGTCATCTCTTTCATCAGTATGGCAGAAGGTGCAAGCTAACTTGAAAAATATGGGAGGTAAATACAAATGCATGGCTGATAAGAGACGGACGCCAGGTCCGGACCTAGGAGTGAATGACTATGTGTGGTAGTCTACTAGGAATATTAAATTAAAGGTTCCCTCTTGGAAACTGGGTCCTAGGTTCATTTGCCCTTACAAAATTGTAGCCATCATCAACCCCGTGGCTTTTCGACTGGAGCTACCTCAGACTTTTAAAATCCATAACATCTTTCATAAGTCGTTACTCAAAAAATATGTTCCACCTCTAGAACCGTCGCCGCTGCCACCCCCTCCTGTTGTTGTGGATGGTAACCTAGAGTTTCAGATATCCAAAATTGTTAATTCTCGTCGGGTCCGCCACTCTCTTTAATATCTGGTGCATTGGAGAGGTTACGGTCCCGAGGAAAGAATGTGGGTTCCTGTGTCTGAGGTAAACGCCGACAGGCTAGTTCGGGCTTTTCATGCCTCTCATCCTGAGAGACCTGGTCCTGAGTGTCCGGAGGCCCCTCGTAGAGAGGGGGGTGTCACGAACTATGGATCCGATCGGTCCGGATCCCACAGCTCTGACGTAGTGGTCTGTGACGAAGTCTGCGCACACACAGAGACCTCACGTGACCGGGGTATTACCATCCGGCTAACACCCCCCCACTACACTTTGGTAACTGCCACCACGTGGGTTCCCGGTCCACGAACCGACTATCCGGGTCATTCACTATCACACAGATCAGTGGATGAACCGGATATCACTTACTGACCAACCGCAGTCAATCACCCCCAGCTACAATTCCTAAATGCAATTTAACTAACTACCTGGTAACGTCTCTTTAAAGGCAAGGTACGTTGTTCAGCAGCTTAGAATATGGAAGACTTGGCCCCTTAGATTTTATAATCTTTAATAAGAGGTAAAAAGCAGTGCATACAAATCTAATGAAAATGACTATAAATCTACAGAATAATAATAACAATATAAATAATCACGACAGTTCAAATGAAAGGGAAAAAGATGAAAGAATACTTAGTTTCTCTGGAGGGTTTCAGATGGTCGTTCATATGTCCTTTTTGAATCCTTGCAAACCCCGTTCAGTATGTATCAGGGGAGACCCTCAAAGTTCTTCTGATACAGGGATATGCCGTCAATGTCCAATTAAGTGTCTGGTGATGTTCCATGGGTCTCTCCCTTTGTCCTTGTGCACAGATTTTAATGAACTCTCCCATGGGCAGGAGACTTACTCCTGTCAGCCAATGGCAGCAGAGTGACTGTGAAGCCTAGGGATTGGCCTCCAAGTGTTTTATGACCCCATCAAAGTTCAGTTCCTACAATGAGGATTATACTTAAGCCCGTATCTCCCTGATACATCGGCATATTTTTATACAGAATACATATTTGCAATCCTTATTTATTTACATACAGAATGAGACCACACACGGTAATGCTGGGACCTGTAGTTCTTCTACCACCCATAGGTGAGCTACAGAATCACATCCTCTGGTCATATTTGATACCCAATTAACCACAATACTCTGTAGAGCCTGGATCTGGTGTCAGAAAGGGCATAAGTTGATTCATAAATGAAATATGAAAGTGGACTGGTTTTATGCCCAGAGCTAATTAAGGGCTATTAGCTCTCCTCAAACCAGACCTGGAAATTAATGACGTCACGCTCCAGCCAGGCTTGACAGCGAGCTGATCTTTATCTTATAGGACAGGATGAGCTGGGCCTGGTATAGCCTTTATGACCTTTTATAGCCGGCCTCACAGAGCAGTGGTAATAAAAGTGTCCATCTATATCATAGGTGACCCAGGCTTCAGGAAGATGAGAGTTCACAGTTTTTTTTTTACATATGCCAGAAGCATACAAGATGGCTACCCAGAGGAATTATGTATGTATGCCGGCACAGGGGGTACTGTCACGAGGGTGTCATGAACCACGCCTGACTCCGTTATACCCGGGGTCAGGAAGTCGCAGCGGTTGGCTGCGCGCTCAATGTAAGATAGGGCTGTTTCCTTATGGTAGCTTTCTGAGTTTGCTTTGCAAACCTTTTTGGCTCACTCAGGGATCCGTAGCTCCTTCTCCTCAGCTGTTCCTTGTCCAGCACTCCCAACCTCCTTATATTCCCCTCTCACACTTCTCTGGTTGCCAGATATAGAGCATCCTGCCTGGACTTCTATTCTGACCCTCTGGAGCTGTGTTGCTGCGTTCTCTGGTAGTTGGTCCAGAACGTTACCCTCTGGATCCCTGTTGGACCTTTGTGGTCTGCTGTGGTCGCCCACCTGGGTGTATGTGTTTGTCTGTATTGTCTGTCCTCTCCCTGGTGTTTCCCTCTTAGTGTCACTGGTGCGGACTAGCGATCCCACCGGCCCGTTCACTATCTAGGGCTCATTCTAGGGAAAGCCAGGGTTTAGGCACGTGATCGCCGCACGGGTGAGGAACCCGTCTAGGGACGTCAGGGCAGTCAGGTGCCAGCCGCAAGGTGAGTCAGGGGTCACCACCTTTCCCTCTCCCTTGGGCAGGGCTTTCCCTTTTCCCTCCCTGTGTGTGACGCCGGTCATTACAGTGGCCCAGTCAAAGTCCTGACCTCAACCCGATTGAGATGCTGTGGCATGACCTCAAGAAAGCAATTCACACCAGACATCCCAAGAATATTGCTGAACTGAAACAGTTCTGTAAAGAGGAATGGTCAAGAATTACTCCTGACCGTTGTGCACGTCTGATCTGCAACTACAAGAAACGTTTGGTTGAAGTTATTGCTGCCAAAGGAAGTTCAACCAGTTATTAAATCCAAGGGTTCACATACTTTTTCCACCTGCACTGTGAATGTTTACATGGTGTGTTCAATAAAAACATAGTAACATTTAATTATTTGTGTGTTATTAGTTTAAGCAGACTGTTATTGTCTATTGTTGTGACTTAGATGAAGATCAGATCACATTTTATGACCAATTTGTGCAGAAATCCATATCATTCCAAAGGGTTCACATACTTTTTCTTGCAACTGTAAATCTCCCCTGAGATGTTTGGTGAGTGTAAAACAACTCCAAACATGTTAGGACAGTTGCAGGCTATTATGGGATGATGGGAGTTGTATTTCTACAGCAGCACTTGCTGAGCCAGAGGTTGGAGACCATTGTTCTAGGAGTTGAAAAAAATTCTTGCATAAATCGTTATCAGGGTTTTGGTTTATTTCTAGTTTGCATCAAATTTTATATTTCTCCTCTATTGCCTCCACAATTGCCTGGAAATGATTTATATGTTGTATTCTTCCTTGCAGGTGTGCACATGTCCATTTTGTAGGAAGGATGACATCACAGATACAGAGTTGACCGTCTGATAGCCTAGCCCATCTGCCCACCTCTCCTGAAGACCCTCAGCTTTTTAAGTCAAGTGGAGGACATCATCTCTTAAAGAGGATCCCACAGATGCATCCCAGCAGTTTGAGCACCACTCCTACAAGAAGAGTCAATGCCCTGAGTGATTTCACTGGGGAATTCCTCTGGGCTGGTAATTGTGTTGGGATGCACCTCTGGCGGACTATCATCATTCTATAAGATAATGATGTACGTGTGTGCTGCCAATAACCCCATAAAGATTTGTGAATGTTTAGATTAAATGGCTACTATAAGACAACCAGGAATGGATGTCTAACATCCCATGATCTATGCAGCTTATCTGTATACTTCATGCAGTACGGGAAGTCTAAGTGGCTATTTATGGACAGGTAGTAAAGATAGTTAGCTAACAAATGAGAAATGCATATATGAGTGATAATGTAATAATCAAAAGAGGAGAAAATGTAGCAGGAAAGAATTAACTCTGATTTCTTGTATCAATCATTATCAGAGTTTTGGTTCATGTCTGGTTTCTTTCTACTTTCCTGCTTCTGCTCTATTGATATAACATTCAATAATTGCATGGAAATGATTAATACATTATATTCCTAGTTAGTTGAGGGCGTGGATATGTCCATTTTGTAGGAAGGATGACATCACAGCTACAGAGTTGACCGTCTGATAGCCCAGCTCGACTGCCCACCTCTCCTGAAGACCCCTCAGCTTTTTGAGAGTTGGGTGGAGGACATCATCTCTGAAAGAGGGTCCCACAGATGCACCCTAGCAGTTTGAGCACCACTCCTACAAGAAGAGTCAATGCCCTAAAAGCGTGATTTCACCGGGGATTACTCCGGGGTGGTCCTTGTGTTGGGATGCACCTCTGGCTGGCTGTCGTCATCCTTTTAGGTAGATAATAAAGTGTGTGCTGTCAATAACCCCATAAAGAAGCAGAATGCTCAGATGAAATGGCTACTATGAGGTGGTCAGGAAGGGATATCTAACATCCCATGATGTATACAGCTTACCTAGTACATGCAGTTTAAAGGGCCTTTTCAAGACAGCTAGGACAGATAGTTAGCTAACAAATCAATGAGAAATGCATTTATGAGTGATAATGTAATGATCAAAAGAGGAGAAAATGTAGCAGGAAAGAATAAACTCTGATTTCTTGTATCAATCATTATCAGAGTTTTGGTTCATGTCTGGTTTCTTTCTACTTTCCTGCTTCTGCTCTATTGATATAACATTCAATAATTGCATGGAAAGGATTAATACGTTATATTCCTAGTTAGTTGAGGGCGGGATATGTCCATTTTGTAGGAAGGATGACATCACAGCTACAGAGTTGACCGTCTGATAGCCCAGCTCGACTGCCCACCTCTCCTGAAGACCCCTCAGCTTTTTGAGAGTTGGGTGGAGGACATCATCTCTGAAAGAGGGTCCCACAGATGCACCCTAGCAGTTTGAGCACCACTCCTACAAGAAGAGTCAATGCCCTAAAAGCGTGATTTCACCGGGGATTACTCCGGGGTGGTCCTTGTGTTGGGATGCACCTCTGGCTGGCTGTCGTCATCCTTTTAGGTAAATAATGAAATGTGTGCTGTCAATAACCCCATAAAGAACCAGGAATGTTCAGATGAAATGGCTACTATGAGGTGGTCAGGAAGGGATGTCTAACATCCTATTATGTATACAGCTTACCTAGATACTTCGTGCAGTACATGCAGTTTAAGGGGCCTTTTCTATACAGCTAGGATATATAGCTAACAAATCAATTAGAAACGCATATATGAGTTATAATGTAATGATCAAAAGAAGAGAAAATGTGAAAGGAAAGAAGTAACTCTGATTTCTTGTATCAATCATTATCATGGTTTTGGTTCATGTCTGGTTTCTTTCCACTTTCCTGCTTCTCCTCTATTGATACAACATTAAATTATTGCCTGGAAATGACTAATATGTTATATTTTTAGTTGAGGGCGTGGATATGTTCATTTTGTAGGAAGGATGACATCACAGCTACAGAGTTGACCGTCTGATAGCCCAGCTCGACTGCCCACCTCTCCTGAAGACCCCTCAGATTTTTGAGAGTTGGGTGGAGGACATCATCTCTGAAAGAGGGTCCCACAGATGCACCCTAGCAGTTTGAGCACCACTCCTACAAGAAGAGTCAATGCCCTAAAAGCGTGATTTCACCGGGGATTACTCCGGGGTGGTCCTTGTGTTGGGATGCACCTCTGGCTGGCTGTCGTCATCCTTTTAGGTAGATAATAAAGTGTGTGCTGTCAATAACCCCATAAAGAAGCAGAATGTTCAGATGAAATGGCTACTATGAGGTGGTCAGGAAGGGATATCTAACATCCCATGATGTATACAGCTTACCTAGTACATGCAGTTTAAAGGGCCTTTTCAAGACAGCTAGGACAGATAGTTAGCTAACAAATCAATGAGAAATGCATTTATGAGTGATAATGTAATGATCAAAAGAGGAGAAAATGTAGCAGGAAAGAATTAACTCTGATTTCTTGTATCAATCATTATCAGAGTTTTGGTTCATGTCTGGTTTCTTTCTACTTTCCTGCTTCTGCTCTATTGATATAACATTCAATAATTGCATGGAAAGGATTAATACGTTATATTCCTAGTTAGTTGAGGGCGTGGATATGTCCATTTTGTAGGAAGGATGACATCACAGCTACAGAGTTGACCGTCTGATAGCCCAGCTCGACTGCCCACCTCTCCTAAAGACCCCTCAGCTTTTTGAGAGTTGGGTGGAGGACATCATCTCTTAAAGAGGGTCCCACAGATGCACCCTAGCAGTTTGAGCACCACTCCTACAAGAAGAGTCAATGCCCTAAAAGCGTGATTTCACCGGGGATTACTCCGGGGTGGTCCTTGTGTTGGGATACACCTCTGGCTGGCTGTCGTCATCCTTTTAGGTAGATAATGAAATGTGTGCTGTCAATAACCCCATAAAGAAGCAGGAATGTTCAGATGAAATGGCTACTATGAGGTGGTCAAGAAGGGATGTCTAACATCCTATTATGTATACAGCTTACCTAGATACTTCGTGCAGTACATGCAGTTTAAGGGGCCTTTTCTATACAGCTAGGATATATAGCTAACAAATCAATTAGAAATGCATATATGAGTTATAATGTAATGATCAAAAGAAGAGAAAATGTGAAAGGAAAGAAGTAACTCTGATTTCTTGTATCAATCATTATCATGGTTTTGGTTCATGTCTAGTTTCTTTCCACTTTCCTGCTTCTCCTCTATTGATACAACATTAAATTATTGCCTGGAAATGATTAATATGTTATATTTTTAGTTGAGGGCGTGGATATGTTCATTTTGTAGGAAGGATGACATCACAGCTACAGAGTTGACCGTCTGATAGCCCAGCTCGACTGCCCACCTCTCCTGAAGACCCCTCAGATTTTTGAGAGTTGGGTGGAGGACATCATCTCTGAAAGAGGGTCCCACAGATGCACCCTAGCAGTTTGAGCACCACTCCTACAAGAAGAGTCAATGCCCTAAAAGCGTGATTTCACCGGGGATTACTCCGGGGTGGTCCTTGTGTTGGGATACACCTCTGGCTGGCTGTCGTCATCCTTTTAGGTAGATAATGAAATGTGTGCTGTCAATAACCCCATAAAGAACCAGGAATGTTCAGATGAAATGGCTACTATGAGGTGGTCAGGAAGGGATGTCTAACATCCTATTATGTATACAGCTTACCTAGATACTTTGTGCAGTACATGCAGTTTAAGGGGCCTTTTCTATACAGCTAGGATATATAGCTAACAAATCAATTAGAAATGCATATATGAGTTATAATGTAATGATCAAAAGAAGAGAAAATGTGAAAGGAAAGAAGTAACTCTGATTTCTTGTATCAATCATTATCATGGTTTTGGTTCATGTCTGTTTCTTTCCACTTTCCTGCTTCTCCTCTATTGATACAACATTAAATTATTGCCTGGAAATGATTAATATGTTATATTTTTAGTTGAGGGCGTGGATATGTCCATTTTGTAGGAAGGATGACATCACAGCTACAGAGTTGACCGTCTGATAGCCCAGCTCGACTGCCCACCTCTCCTGAAGACCCCTCAGCTTTTTGAGAGTTGGGTGGAGGACATCATCTCTGAAAGAGGGTCCCACAGATGCACCCTAGCAGTTTGAGCACCACTCCTACAAGAAGAGTCAATGCCCTAAAAGCGTTATTTCACCGGGGATTACTCCGGGGTGGTCCTTGTGTTGGGATACACCTCTGGCTGGCTGTCGTCATCCTTTTAGGTAGATAATGAAATGTGTGCTGTCAATAACCCCATAAAGAAGCAGGAATGTTCAGATGAAATGGCTACTATGAGGTGGTCAAGAAGGGATGTCTAACATCCTATTATGTATACAGCTTACCTAGATACTTCGTGCAGTACATGCAGTTTAAGGGGCCTTTTCTATACAGCTAGGATATATAGCTAACAAATCAATTAGAAATGCATATATGAGTTATAATGTAATGATCAAAAGAAGAGAAAATGTGAAAGGAAAGAAGTAACTCTGATTTCTTGTATCAATCATTATCATGGTTTTGGTTCATGTCTGTTTCTTTCCACTTTCCTGCTTCTCCTCTATTGATACAACATTAAATTATTTCCTGGAAATGATTAATATGTTATATTTTTAGTTGAGGGCGTGGATATGTCCATTTTGTAGGAAGGATGACATCACAGCTACAGAGTTGACCGTCTGATAGCCCAGCTCGACTGCCCACCTCTCCTGAAGACCCCTCAGATTTTTGAGAGTTGGGTGGAGGACATCATCTCTGAAAGAGGGTCCCACAGATGCACCCTAGCAGTTTGAGCACCACTCCTACAAGAAGAGTCAATGCCCTAAAAGCGTGATTTCACCGGGGATTACTCCGGGGTGGTCCTTGTGTTGGGATGCACCTCTGGCTGGCTGTCGTCATCCTTTTAGGTAGATAATAAAGTGTGTGCTGTCAATAACCCCATAAAGAAGCAGAATGTTCAGATGAAATGGCTACTATGAGGTGGTCAGGAAGGGATATCTAACATCCCATGATGTATACAGCTTACCTAGTACATGCAGTTTAAAGGGCCTTTTCAAGACAGCTAGGACAGATAGTTAGCTAACAAATCAATGAGAAATGCATTTATGAGTGATAATGTAATGATCAAAAGAGGAGAAAATGTAGCAGGAAAGAATTAACTCTGATTTCTTGTATCAATCATTATCAGAGTTTTGGTTCATGTCTGGTTTCTTTCTACTTTCCTGCTTCTGCTCTATTGATATAACATTCAATAATTGCATGGAAAGGATTAATACGTTATATTCCTAGTTAGTTGAGGGCGTGGATATGTCCATTTTGTAGGAAGGATGACATCACAGCTACAGAGTTGACCGTCTGATAGCCCAGCTCGACTGCCCACCTCTCCTGAAGACCCCTCAGCTTTTTGAGAGTTGGGTGGAGGACATCATCTCTGAAAGAGGGTCCCACAGATGCACCCTAGCAGTTTGAGCACCACTCCTACAAGAAGAGTCAATGCCCTAAAAGCGTGATTTCACCGGGGATTACTCCGGGGTGGTTCTTGTGTTGGGATGCACCTCTGGCTGGCTGTCGTCATCCTTTTAGGTAGATAATGAAATGTGTGCTGTCAATAACCCCATAAAGAAGCAGGAATGTTCAGATGAAATGGCTACTATGAGGTGGTCAAGAAGGGATGTCTAACATCCTATTATGTATACAGCTTACCTAGATACTTTGTGCAGTACATGCAGTTTAAGGGGCCTTTTCTATACAGCTAGGATATATAGCTAACAAATCAATTAGAAATGCATATATGAGTTATAATGTAATGATCAAAAGAAGAGAAAATATGAAAGGAAAGAAGTAACTCTGATTTCTTGTATCAATCATTATCATGGTTTTGGTTCATGTCTGGTTTCTTTCCACTTTCCTGCTTCTCCTCTATTGATACAACATTAAATTATTTCCTGGAAATGATTAATATGTTATATTTTTAGTTGAGGGCGTGGATATGTTCATTTTGTAGGAAGGATGACATCACAGCTACAGAGTTGACCGTCTGATAGCCCAGCTCGACTGCCCACCGCTCCTGAAGACCCCTCAGATTTTTGAGAGTTGGGTGGAGGACATCATCTCTGAAAGAGGGTCCCACAGATGCACCCTAGCAGTTTGAGCACCACTCCTACAAGAAGAGTCAATGCCCTAAAAGCGTGATTTCACCGGGGATTACTCCGGGGTGGTCCTTGTGTTGGAATGCACCTCTGGCTGGCTGTCGTCATCCTTTTAGGTAGATAATAAAGTGTGTGCTGTCAATAACCCCATAAAGAAGCAGAATGTTCAGATGAAATGGCTACTATGAGGTGGTCAGGAAGGGATATCTAACATCCCATGATGTATACAGCTTACCTAGTACATGCAGTTTAAAGGGCCTTTTCAAGACAGCTAGGACAGATAGTTAGCTAACAAATCAATGAGAAATGCATTTATGAGTGATAATGTAATGATCAAAAGAGGAGAAAATGTAGCAGGAAAGAATTAACTCTGATTTCTTGTATCAATCATTATCAGAGTTTTGGTTCATGTCTGGTTTCTTTCTACTTTCCTGCTTCTGCTCTATTGATATAACATTCAATAATTGCATGGAAATGATTAATATGTTATATTCCTAGTTAGTTGAGGGCGTGGATATGTCCATTTTGTAGAAAGGATGACATCACAGCTACAGAGTTGACCGTCTGATAGCCCAGCTCGACTGCCCACCTCTCCTGAAGACCCCTCAGCTTTTTGAGAGTTGGGTGGAGGACATCATCTCTGAAAGAGGGTCCCACAGATGCACCCTAGCAGTTTGAGCACCACTCCTACAAGAAGAGTCAATGCCCTAAAAGCGTGATTTCACCGGGGATTACTCCGGGGTGGTCCTTGTGTTGGAATGCACCTCTGGCTGGCTGTCGTCATCCTTTTAGGTAGATAATAAAGTGTGTGCTGTCAATAACCCCATAAAGAAGCAGAATGTTCAGATGAAATGGCTACTATGAGGTGGTCAGGAAGGGATATCTAACATCCCATGATGTATACAGCTTACCTAGTACATGCAGTTTAAAGGGCCTTTTCAAGACAGCTAGGACAGATAGTTAGCTAACAAATCAATGAGAAATGCATTTATGAGTGATAATGTAATGATCAAAAGAGGAGAAAATGTAGCAGGAAAGAATTAACTCTGATTTCTTGTATCAATCATTATCAGAGTTTTGGTTCATGTCTGGTTTCTTTCTACTTTCCTGCTTCTGCTCTATTGATATAACATTCAATAATTGCATGGAAATGATTAATACGTTATATTCCTAGTGAGTTGAGGGCGTGGATATGTCCATTTTGTAGGAAGGATGACATAACAGCTACAGAGTTGACCGTCTGATAGCCCAGCTCGACTGCCCACCTCTCCTGAAGACCCCTCAGCTTTTTGAGAGTTGGGTGGAGGACATCATCTCTGAAAGAGGGTCCCACAGATGCACCCTAGCAGTTTGAGCACCACTCCTACAAGAAGAGTCAATGCCCTAAAAGCGTGATTTCACCGGGGATTACTCCGGGGTGGTCCTTGTGTTGGAATGCACCTCTGGCTGGCTGTCGTCATCCTTTTAGGTAGATAATGAAATGTGTGCTGTCAATAACCCCATAAAGAACCAGGAATGTTCAGATGAAATGGCTACTATGAGGTGGTCAGGAAGGGATGTCTAACATCCTATTATGTATACAGCTTACCTAGATACTTCGTGCAGTACATGCAGTTTAAGGGGCCTTTTCTATACAGCTAGGATATATAGCTAACAAATCAATTAGAAATGCATATATGAGTTATAATGTAATGATCAAAAGAAGAGAAAATGTGAAAGGAAAGAAGTAACTCTGATTTCTTGTATCAATCATTATCATGGTTTTGGTTCATGTCTGGTTTCTTTCCACTTTCCTGCTTCTCCTCTATTGATACAACATTAAATTATTGCCTGGAAATGATTAATATGTTATATTTTTAGTTGAGGGCGTGGATATGTCCATTTTGTAGGAAGGATGACATCACAGCTACAGAGTTGACCGTCTGATAGCCCAGCTCGACTGCCCACCTCTCCTGAAGACCCCTCAGCTTTTTGAGAGTTGGGTGGAGGACATCATCTCTGAAAGAGGGTCCCACAGATGCACCCTAGCAGTTTGAGCACCACTCCTACAAGAAGAGTCAATGCCCTAAAAGCGTTATTTCACCGGGGATTACTCCGGGGTGGTCCTTGTGTTGGGATACACCTCTGGCTGGCTGTCGTCATCCTTTTAGGTAGATAATGAAATGTGTGCTGTCAATAACCCCATAAAGAAGCAGGAATGTTCAGATGAAATGGCTACTATGAGGTGGTCAAGAAGGGATGTCTAACATCCTATTATGTATACAGCTTACCTAGATACTTCGTGCAGTACATGCAGTTTAAGGGGCCTTTTCTATACAGCTAGGATATATAGCTAACAAATCAATTAGAAATGCATATATGAGTTATAATGTAATGATCAAAAGAAGAGAAAATGTGAAAGGAAAGAAGTAACTCTGATTTCTTGTATCAATCATTATCATGGTTTTGGTTCATGTCTGGTTTCTTTCCACTTTCCTGCTTCTCCTCTATTGATACAACATTAAATTATTTCCTGGAAATGATTAATATGTTATATTTTTAGTTGAGGGCGTGGATATGTCCATTTTGTAGGAAGGATGACATCACAGCTACAGAGTTGACCGTCTGATAGCCCAGCTCGACTGCCCACCTCTCCTGAAGACCCCTCAGATTTTTGAGAGTTGGGTGGAAGACATCATCTCTGAAAGAGGGTCCCACAGATGCACCCTAGCAGTTTGAGCACCACTCCTACAAGAAGAGTCAATGCCCTAAAAGCGTGATTTCACCGGGGATTACTCCGGGGTGGTCCTTGTGTTGGGATGCACCTCTGGCTGGCTGTCGTCATCCTTTTAGGTAGATAATAAAGTGTGTGCTGTCAATAACCCCATAAAGAAGCAGAATGTTCAGATGAAATGGCTACTATGAGGTGGTCAGGAAGGGATATCTAACATCCCATGATGTATACAGCTTACCTAGTACATGCAGTTTAAAGGGCCTTTTCAAGACAGCTAGGACAGATAGTTAGCTAACAAATCAATGAGAAATGCATTTATGAGTGATAATGTAATGATCAAAAGAGGAGAAAATGTAGCAGGAAAGAATTAACTCTGATTTCTTGTATCAATCATTATCAGAGTTTTGGTTCATGTCGGTTTCTTTCTACTTTCCTGCTTCTGCTCTATTGATATAACATTCAATAATTGCATGGAAAGGATTAATACGTTATATTCCTAGTTAGTTGAGGGCGTGGATATGTCCATTTTGTAGGAAGGATGACATCACAGCTACAGAGTTGACCGTCTGATAGCCCAGCTCGACTGCCCACCTCTACTGAAGAGCCCTCAGCTTTTTGAGAGTTGGGTGGAGGACATCATCTCTGAAAGAGGGTCCCACAGATGCACCCTAGCAGTTTGAGCACCACTCCTACAAGAAGAGTCAATGCCCTAAAAGCGTGATTTCACCGGGGATTACTCCGGGGTGGTTCTTGTGTTGGGATGCACCTCTGGCTGGCTGTCGTCATCCTTTTAGGTAGATAATGAAATGTGTGCTGTCAATAACCCCATAAAGAAGCAGGAATGTTCAGATGAAATGGCTACTATGAGGTGGTCAAGAAGGGATGTCTAACATCCTATTATAAATACAGCTTACCTAGATACTTTGTGCAGTACATGCAGTTTAAGGGGCCTTTTCTATACAGCTAGGATATATAGCTAACAAATCAATTAGAAATGCATATATGAGTTATAATGTAATGATCAAAAGAAGAGAAAATATGAAAGGAAAGAAGTAACTCTGATTTCTTGTATCAATCATTATCATGGTTTTGGTTCATGTCTGGTTTCTTTCCACTTTCCTGCTTCTCCTCTATTGATACAACATTAAATTATTTCCTGGAAATGATTAATATGTTATATTTTTAGTTGAGGGCGTGGATATGTTCATTTTGTAGGAAGGATGACATCACAGCTACAGAGTTGACCGTCTGATAGCCCAGCTCGACTGCCCACCGCTCCTGAAGACCCCTCAGATTTTTGAGAGTTGGGTGGAGGACATCATCTCTGAAAGAGGGTCCCACAGATGCACCCTAGCAGTTTGAGCACCACTCCTACAAGAAGAGTCAATGCCCTAAAAGCGTGATTTCACCGGGATTACTCCGGGGTGGTCCTTGTGTTGGAATGCACCTCTGGCTGGCTGTCGTCATCCTTTTAGGTAGATAATAAAGTGTGTGCTGTCAATAACCCCATAAAGAAGCAGAATGTTCAGATGAAATGGCTACTATGAGGTGGTCAGGAAGGGATATCTAACATCCCATGATGTATACAGCTTACCTAGTACATGCAGTTTAAAGGGCCTTTTCAAGACAGCTAGGACAGATAGTTAGCTAACAAATCAATGAGAAATGCATTTATGAGTGATAATGTAATGATCAAAAGAGGAGAAAATGTAGCAGGAAAGAATTAACTCTGATTTCTTGTATCAATCATTATCAGAGTTTTGGTTCATGTCTGGTTTCTTTCCACTTTCCTGCTTCTCCTCTATG